>NC_091454.1:62702434-63065768 GCF_027789765.1 Dendropsophus ebraccatus | reverse complement strand
AGATGTTTTTTCTTCTGTACGAAGAAATTTTTGGGTAATATGCGTATTACACATTTTTGAGCATTCTGAATGTAATTTTTTCTGATTCTTCTGAGGGGTTCTTTAGCAAAAGGTTTTTCTTTGGTCTTAACTGGCATTAACTGTTATGATCGGTTTAAAAGATCTGGTATGACCCTCATCCACCCCAATGATTTCCTCTGAGTAATCCTTAAAGCGACTCTACCTACAATCTGACCCCCCCCCCGAACCGCTTGTACCTTCAGATAGCTGCTTTTAATCCAAGATCTGTCCTGGGGTCCGTTCGACAAGTGATGCAGCTATTGTCCTAAAAAAACTACTTTTAAACTGGCAGCCCCGTGCCCAACGGCCGGGGCTTAGATTGTGTATGCATTAGGCTGGCACACCCTCTCTTTCCCTCCTCCCCACCCTCCTCATCATTAGGAATGCTCCAGGCAGATTGTCTCCTGTTCGTCAGCAGTGTGAATACTGAACATGGGCTGGATCGTTAAGGCACCTGTGCAATGTTCAAACAGGAGAAAATGTTCCAGTGGCATTCCTAATGATGATGAGGGTGGGGAGGAGGGACGGAGGGGGTGGTGCAAAGTTAGCGCACAGATACTCCCATTGGGCACGGGGCTACAAGTTTAAAAGTTTTTTTTTCTATTAGGACAATAACTGCATCACCTGCCGAACAGACCACAGGACAGATCTTGGATTAAAAGCAGCTATCCGAAGGTACAAGTGGTTTGGGGGGACAGATTGTGGGTACAGAGTCGCTTTAAATCTGTTTTATTTAGTACATTGTATGGCATGGTGTTTTCATAATGACTACTTGTTTATGTACTTCATTCTAAATATCATTCTTAGACTGTGTTTTGATGTATATTGGGTGCTGCCATCTTCCCTAAGAATACAGACCTAGCACCAATATAACCGTTGTTGTATCCACTGCTCCTGCTGGCCCCGCTGCCTCTGCAGTTTCCTGTTGTAACCAGCTGTGGGCATTAATCACAATATGGCCAGTGTTCCCCCACTAGCCTTATCAGGCATGCAGTGGTACAATCTGAGTGGAAGATTGATCGAACATGGTGTAAATTGAAACTGGCTCAGTTGCCCCTAGCAACCAATCAGAGTCCACCCTTCATTTTCCAAAGAGTCTGTGAGGAATGAAAGGTGGAATCTGATTGGTTGTTAGGGGCAAGTGAGACAATTCTGCTTTACACCAGTTTGATAATTCTCCCTCTGATAATCCCCCCCCCCCCCCTTTTCTCCACCTGTTGTGTTTTAAAGTGTCCATACTTGTGTTTAAAAGTGTCCGTACCATCAGCGTTTGTGCTAAACAGAGTCAGCGGCTGAGCTATTTCACCTGCGGTGCTACCAGCTGCCAACAGTTTTAAAGAGAGAATGCCGTTAACCAATTAGTGCCAAACATGTCACTGACATATCCAATCTCAATAACTGTGACCAGCCAAGTGCCAGTGGGCCTTTGCTATCTGCAGCCAGTACCATACCCTTCAATATGGCTTACTACCCTGGGACACCCTGGCTTTTGTTCTGCAAGGGGTAGCCACACTATTCGGGTTGCGCACTACAGTATCTTACCCACATGTGTTGTACAGTTGAATGCTTTTGTGTTCTGCTGATTTTGGTGTTCTTTAAATAGAAAGCTAAGGACTCTGTTTCCATGACCACTGATTTATCCCAAATACATCCAATTTAGCCCGGAAAATGCTAAAGTTAGCAAATGATACAAAGAAAAACATAATAATAAACAGTTAACATTAACATTTAGATGTTTGGCTCTGACTTCTTTTTTTAATAGCTGTGTATATTAAGGCATGAAAGGTGTAATCCAAAAACCATTAAAGCTAATACCAGAATATTAAATGTATTAAATTATCTGAGGAGTCCAGTTTATCCAAGGAACAATTGCTCTCATTAGGTAGTATTCAGAGCTATATGAAAAACAACTCTTACTGCTTACAGGTGCATTGCTAATCTGCTGTCTAAAATCTGACTATATATATTTATTTCTAAAAGCTGTCAGTATTCTATGTAGCTCTATGTACCGTGACTGATGGATGCGAGGGTATGCTTAAAAAGAAAAGTAGCCTAATTAAATTCCACATAGAGCTGTTGGTTAAGAAGTTAATTGTTAGTTTCCCTTTAAGGGTGCATTCACACGTACAGGATCCGCAGCAGCTTTGATACTGTGTTCAGTCATTTAGTTACATTGATAGCTGCAGCATCACATCTGGTGCAGATCTGCTGTTGATCCTGTACATGTGAACGCACCCTTACTTAACAATAAGTTAGAACATTCTTACATAGGGCCAGGGATGCTGAACAGAAATGCAGTTTTCTTACATCCTCAGCACCATTTCCCTGAAATCCAGCATTTTATTAGTATTTTAATTGGTCTGTTTCTCAGCAATTCTGCAGTGGCTGGATCTGCCACTGCAGAATTGCTGAGGAACAGTTACACCTTGGACATACCTGCACAGCATTTATTGCCACTGCACAGATGTTTACCCCGGGGGGTGGATCTATTTATTCGTCAGCCTTCCGACGGTTATGTCCTTGGTGGATTGGGGGGGGGGGGGGGTCACTGAGTAGCTGCTTGGTGGCATGCAAAAATACATAGCCTGTTTTAATATGCTCCACCCCCTCTATAGTTAGGTTACTGCACCCCTTTAATAGCGGCAGGGGCTTGCCCAATATGGACACCTCTTAATGAGCATTCCTTTAAACAGAGTAGGACTCTATTGTGAAGATCTTTTTTTCCTACCCTGATGACACCATACGCTTGTGGCAAAAACACGTTGGGAGTATTGCTTTTTAGGTTACAAGGTGACTTCTGATATACCTTTTGGACTATCTTTGTGATAATTGACTGTGATGGTGATCACTGATCTGTGAATCTTTTTGTTTTACGTGTTCTATAGGTTGTTTGTACAAGAACAGCCTCTTTTAGTAATGGTATCACATACTAGGTGTATTTTTTTATGCATACTTATAAAGGTTATATTTTAAGTCATTATCACTATGTATTTAGATTCCAAAATGTACTCATAATATTCCTATGTGGAGACTTTATGCACCAATGTAGTTGTAGATGATGACACTAAGCTAACAGACTTTTCTTAAACCTCCAGGAAAGATCAATTTGTGGGGAAACGTTTTCCTGTTTTTAAAAAGTATGATAATTGTTTAGACTGTAGAGGGCACTGTGGCCTGCATTCGCCATGTCACCCACTCGCCAGTGTAGCAGAGAAAGACTCCTGCTACACTAAGTCAGTGCTTGAACAGCGCTTGACAGGAATGTACAAAAGCAGCAAGGAGTGGCCCCTGCTATATTGCTATGTGGGAGAAAGGCTGGAAAATGTTTTGTTAGTACACAACAGATCAGCACTACAACTATATAGCACAGGTGTCTCACTCATGGCTCCCTGACTGTTGGGAAAACTACAATTCCCATCATGCCTGGACAGCCAAAGCTTTGGCTGTTCAGGCATGACAGGAGTTATAGTTTTGCAACAGCCAGAGGGCTGCATGTTTGACACCTCAGTTGTATAGTATAAGCACCTGATACAAGGTTATTGATACATTTTCTATTTTCTTTACAGAAAATACAGTTTTCTTTTTAAGCCTGTTTGAAGTTTGAATTTTTTGTTAGCCTAATGAGATAGTTGCTGGAAATTCTGTGTTACTTGATTAATTTTAAATTCCATTAATATTTTCCCATTGTTCCCACTGTAAAGGACAGAATTCAGCCAAAAAGGGACCATAACAGTCACTGGTGCTGGATACCTCAACTGTGTCTTGGAAAAATTTGCGCAGACCTTTTTAAAACAAGGAGCTAAAAAGGTAATGTTTCTACAGCTTTGTCTACATACATGATTTCTTCCCCTCCTGGCAGTTTTCTTATGTATCAAACCATAATGATTTGAAAAGAAGCTGAGCCACACACCACTACCTAAAAAAAAAGCTTGTTATGTGACTAGTCCATTCAAGTCTATGTCTACATTACACCAGAACTTTAATAAATGCTGATCATGCAGTTGATAGCTGATCAGGTACAGGGGGCATAAGATGAGTAGCTGCCCATATGGTCATGTGGTCCCCTTCAAATCTAACAGGAGGAGAGCACAGTATTTAAAGTTGTGATGTTTCACATATGTGCCATGTAGTAAATGGTTTAAGCTTTACAGGTGAGACTGTGTTTACACTGCCTTGCTTAAAGACCAAATATATCCATAGGGCTCCATTTATGTGTGTTAGATAGCAGTCTAAGTGTGCTATCCTATTGACTGTCTGCTCAAAATTACAGGTTAAAAGTATTTATTGTGCATGAAAGATAATACTCTGACACAATGCATTGTCAAAGTAGATCTCATCTATTTAAAGATAAGAAGCAGTATTTATAATCATAAGGGCAGGTGTTCTTCCACTAAAGCTTGTGTTATTATTTTATTGGCTGAGGTACAAAAAGAGTTATTTGCATAGCACTAGGAATGTAAACACTTCTACGTGTTTAGAAGGTCAGCACAAAATATCATGACTGTCCACTCAGCTAATCACACGCTGTCCCACTAGCCAGTGATTGGCTGAACAGGCTGTCGGTGAGCAGGAACCCAGAGACTTGGGCAGGAGACTTTTTTTGCATAGCAGCTAATTGGTTGAACATGGTTGTCACTACATTGTCACAGCGGAATGAAAATCTACTGCGAGAATGCAAGGCTATTGACTCTAATTTTACTGAGTATTGCAGAGTATTTCACTGCAAAACTCGCAGCATGAGACCCACTATGATCTAAAGGTGGCTGTACACAGGAGTTGAGGTCCCTCATTTACATTAAGGCCTGCAAAGCTTAGAGATTCTATTTGATAGTTTCTTGCTTCACCATATCGTGTGTGTGTATGTGTATATATATATATATATATATATATATATATATATATATATATTCATATTCATTTTAGTGAAACAATTATTAATATCCATCTTGATTTCATTAAAGGAGCTTCAATAAAAGATGTCAGAATAGAAAGAAAGTATTGAAAACATCAGCAGGAGACCCACAAACTTTCTAGTGAATAGCAAATGGTAATTGTTCTGCCTTTCAGTGAATAGCATAGTGATGACTGTCAATCATAAAATCCTTTTAAGCTTTATTTGCAAGTGTGGGATGCCTAATGGTTAGGTGATAGGTTGTATAGTTTCCCCTGCACTTCTAAGCATATCACTATAGGAAGCACAAATTAAAAGCTTTGTACCCAATGTCCTGCAGCTCAGATCAACTTGTCTGAACTGTAGGTCACTAAGTGTAAATGACTGCATGTTGACTGCATACTTTGATCCAATGCCGCTCTGTAACAGTAATGGTGCCCGCATCTTTTACCATTTCACATTGATTTTCTATCTTACATTGGCAGCATACTCAAATGGTACATCTTCAACCACTGCTTGTAAGTGTCCCTTAATCTCAATAGCATTCTGTAGAACAAGGTATGCTATCCCACATACAATAAGAGCAGTTCTGCACTTCGCCTTCCTGGATACCCTATTGTTGAGCCACTATTACACAGGGCGCCATAGAGGAGCAAACAAGCGCTGTCAGCACTCATTTGCTTCTCACTTCCCGCTCGCTGCCGCCTCTATTGCGCATGGCGGCAGCGAGCGGGTAAGTGCAGGGGAGGCCACGGGGGGATACTATTATACGAGACGATTATCGGCCATAACAGACGATACCAGCCAAATACGCCAGATAATTGTTCCGTGTAATAGGGCCTTTACCCACTACTAGCGAGTAGGAGAGTCGGGCAGATGAAATAAGAGATAACAGAATGCCATATGTAATGTAAAAAGAGCAAGACAGATATTTGAACACCAAATAGTATACTGTAACACTACTATACAAAGGCCAGTGCTTCTCAAACTTTTTGTTCTCTGGCCTCACCCGGCAATCCATGTTGATGCTTGGGCCGCACCAACAAACACATACAACTATGAAGCGCCAGATACCGCCATGTAGTGCACATAATATCCCAGAGCAGCATCAAAACAACACCAAAGTGCAGAAATAAATGTTACTTCACCTTAAACCACAAACATAGTGCAGAAAATACATACTGCTCCACCTGCAGTATCCCATTACCACATACTGCTCCACCTGTATACCAGCCCCACAGTGCAGCATTTCTTTCTCCATAACCCACCTGGCAGCTTACACACACATGCTAGCATGATTTAACTCTTAACCCCCTCTTCCTGCCGTAGCTCCCTCTCCCCTCCTTACCCCAATTCTGTACATTTAGCATTCCTGTCACTGTCAGAGTGATGTGCGGTGATCCTGGCACTATCAAAGTAGTAGGTATTCCCATAATGCCCGGTGCTGTGCCCTTCATACAATAAACATGCCTCCTGCTGTACCCTCATATAGTAATAATGTCCCCTGCTGTGCCCCCATATAGTAATAATGTCTCCTGCTGTGTCCCCATATAGTAATGATGCCTCCTGCTGTGCCCCATATAGTAATAATGTCCCCTGCTGTGCCTTCCATATAGCAATAATGCCTGCTGCTGTGCCCTCCGTATAGCCCCACTGAGCAGCAACCCGATGCTGTGCCATTTGATCTATTGCCATTATTAGGGGGCCTATTGCACCTCACCATGTACTGCCTTGCAGCCTATTCCACCCAGAACAGCATCCTATTGTACCCCATCACTGCAGCCTATTCCACCCAGAACAGCATCCTATTGTACCCCAGCACTGCAGCCTATTCCACCCAGAACAGCATCCTATTGTACCCCAGCACTGCAGCCTATTCCACCCAGAACAGCATCCTATTGTACCCCAGCACTGCAGCCTATTCCACCCAGAACAGCATGTTATTGTACCCCAGCACTGCAGCCTATTCCACCCAGAACAGCATGTTATTGTACCCCAGCACTGCAGCCTATTCCACCCAGAACAGCATGTTATTGTACCCCAGCACTGCAGCCTATTCCACCCAGAACAGCATCCTATTGTACCCCAGCACTGCAGCCTATTGCACCTCACTATGTAGTGACCTGCAACCTGTTAGCCCACTGTACAGCCTCTGCAGAACATTGTTCTCAGTCATATCAGCCTCCTTGCAGCACATCACACCCACAGCACTTTGCCCTGATCTCTGCCCTGGAGATCTGGATGATGAGCTCCTCCCCTCCCCCTTCCTCCAGCGTCCCGTCCTGCTGCTCCCCAGGCTCATATTACAGGCTGCAAAGAGTATGCTGTGCCGAGTCAGGAGCCTGGGGTGTATGTACAGCCTGCTCCTTGCGCACGGGAGGGCCAGGGGAGAACGCAAGCGCCTCAGGCAATAGACTACTGCCCAGAGACTGAGCTGTCAGCCAATTATGTCCTGCAGCCCAGCTTGAGGAGATTTAATCAGTGGGTCACAAATCCTGTGGTCCCTGCTGTGTGTCGATGTCAGGCTCAGGCAGGGACCCTGCGCCTCACCAGACTGTGAGCTGCGCCTCACAGTTTGAGAAGTGCTGTCTCAGGCTATAGTCAATGTTTGAATGAGCATACAGCCCTACAATAATCAAGTAGTATACTGTAGCATTACTAAATATCGTGTATCTTATACAGTATAGTCAATACAAAACTACATTAATCCAAGCACAAAGTAACATGTAACACTACTGAATATATTACGTCTTAAAATCTATAAACGTACAGCCCTTTAAATTATCCAACACATTTCACTGTGCAAAGTAGCATAAACGCGCCTTTCATAGTTCATTAGGCAATAGTTAATTAATAGTTCCTATAATCAGACTGACAGTATATATAGTGTGTATACTGTAACATATATATATTATATGTGATGAACTGTGAACAATGGGAGGAAAAGAACGGCATATGAGGAGGAGGAAGCACGTTTGCTAAGTGAGTATACCACAACATTTTTTTAATTGTCCCCTGGCCGCGTGCTGATGCATATACTAACCAGCGATGATCAGTGGCGCTAGTGAGTATATGTGCCAGTGTGCAGCTGGGGGACAAATAAAAAAATTGTGGAATGCTTCTTTAGGGTGCGTTCACACCTACCGCATCCGCAGCTTATTTTTCCGCGGAAATCCGCAGGTCTGGTAGTGCAGATTTCAACCTGCGAGAAATCCGCGTATGTGTGCGTTTTGCGTTTTTTCCGCAGCAAGTTTATCGCAACTGAAATGTCCGTTTAAAATGTCTCTCATTCTAAACGGACATTTCAGTTGCGATAAACTTGCTGCAGAAAAAACGCAAAACGCACACATACGCGGATTTCTCGCAGGTTGAAATCTGCACTACCAGACCTGCGGATTTCCGCGGAAAAATAAGCTGCGGATGCGGTAGGTGTGAACGCACCCTTAGGGTCCATTCCCACTGAGCTACAGAGGCTGAATCTACGAGCAGAGTCCGTGCGGGGATTCCGCTGGAGATTCTGCCCAGCCTATTGCTTCAATGGGATTTTTCCTGCGCCTCTGTTCTCTGCTCAAAGAATAAATGTGTTATAGTATAATAAAGCTGGTGAACAACCACACATAGTCCAGTGTTTCTGGCATAGGAAAAAAAATGAATAGACTTGATTGATTGCTGTGAGTACCTCTGCTTCTATGTAAACTCTGAGACGGTGAAGCATAGGGGCGGAAGGTGCTGTTGTGGGGGCACATAAGATGGGGCCTGTAATTAGAGAAGTATAAAATATGCCGTAATATAATCTCACCACAGTAGTTCTCCAATGAGAACAGGGCATGTTAATAACCGAAGAGAAGAGTACATTTTGGTATCCTTGAATATAACACTTGAAATGGTGTTTTATATAATTATCTATAAGATTTTGTTTAATGCAGATTGTTATTTCTTTCAAGTAATGTGAAGTGTTGCATAATTTGTAAAAATTACCATGATTAGGGGTATGGCATACTACGGGGGCGTATGTAACCTTTCCCGAACCCCAAAACCACCCCCCCCCTTTACCTAGAATCAAAGACACAACACCTGCTTAAAAGTGGATATTAACGGCCACAGCAGCCTTTTATTGAAATTAAATAACAGTAAATATATATAACAATCCCATATATATGACAACCACCCCCAAACATAACCAGCATATCACCCCAGTATACCTAAAACAGGGAGGTCATGGATGGCCCATCAGCAGTGTAAAATTAGATCCCCCCGTCGCACCGCGCCGACTCGGGGCTGGCAAATCTGCCCACACTGCTTCCACCGATTCTTAAGGAATCACCGAGCACACCACTTAAGCGGTAACCCACCATCCAGGTCCCCGACCTCCTTAAGATATAAAGGAGAGGGGGTTACCACCTTTTAACTACAACTTCCAACACCTCCTCACACCGTGCCATCCACGACCACCCCTCCGCCAGCTGCCGCGACAAGTAGTATAACAAACAGCCAACCCCCACCGGCCAAAAAACAAGGGCGGGCGGGCGCTTCCAGGTCCGGACACAGGAGCAAGTGGGTAAGCCCCTCCCCCTTTCCCCTTATATCTGACCCCCCAAATCACGCCTACCCACTCCCAAAACTCTCCCCCGATTGGCCTACCCCCGTATCCCTGGTTACCTACTCCCTGTCCCGTGATCCCCGCGTGTACCTTTCCTCATGTGTGAACTATTAACCCCCTGCTGCCCACCCCTTCATGTACGGGCTGCTGCTATGCTATGCCCGCTTTCGCCCTCCCTATTTTGATTGTTGTTAAGAGTATTTTTTTTCTGCACTTACTGATTAATATTGAGGTAGTTCTTTTCTTTGTGTGGGCAGTTCACCATCTCTGAAGCCAGAAATTTAATTTTCAGTCCTATTGATGATCATTTTATAAATTGTATACAAAAAAGCTACATTCACACATCCATAGTTTTTGTCTGCCTGGACAGTCCTGGGGATGTGTTAATGTAGCCTCAGGCTGGGTTCACACAGTAAAATAAAAAACATTTCTGCTTAATGGTGCGTTCACACCTACAGGATCTGCAGCTGATTTTCTGCAGCAGATTTAATTTAAATAACTGAACACAGCATCAAATCTGCTGCAGATCTGCTGCAGATCCTGTAGGTGTGAACGCACCCTAAAGGTACGCACACTTACCGGATCCGCAGCTTATTTTCTGCTGCAGATCCGCAGATTTCGTTTAAATAACTGAACACGGCATCAAATCTGCACCATCAAATCTGCTGCGGATCTGCCTTCACACATACCGTATTGCTGCGTATTTATCGCACAAAACTCGCACGAAACTCACATGAAACTGCGTTTTTTGTGGCGTTAAACTCTCCTGTTAAAATCAAAACTCGCATGTAAAAATCGCACCAAACACGCAGTGAGAACACACATACATTGACTTTATAGCAATCAGTTTCACTGTGGATTAATGTGCGAGAACAAACCGAAAAAGAAGCAACTGAACCTCAGACTTATATCAAACATGAAAAAAATCTTTATTGTTAAAAAATACACATATAAATATAGATACAAGGAGCAGGAAAAGAGCAATGAACCACTACTGGAAAGGATTTTAAAAGAAACAACGATAACGAACATACAAGCAGGGGGTAATGCAGGTGGACCGCAGAAGGTGAAATGTGAAAAAAGAGAAGATAGTACTGTAGCTCCTAAAATCAGAACAACATATACACCTATGTGTAGAATCAAGATACAAAATTAGTGCAATACATGAAAATAATGAAGGTATATTACCAAGGTAGTGCTGGAGTAAAGTGTCCACCGGCAGCCCCCACCCGACGTACGTTTCGGCTATGCCTTCTTCAAAAGAGGTACTAGCTAGTAGAAAGGCTCCGATATAAATACCCATGCTCAGCAAGGTAGTAACCAATCCCCAGGTCCCTCTAGACTACTAGACTACTAGAACCTGTTAGATGTTAATATGTATTGCACATCACCACCTAATAATAAAGAGGAAGATGCCAAGTAAATAAATAAATAAAGTATAAGGTGCATGCACTACCCTCAAAACTACATTTAATCAGAACAGTTAATAATTACTACCACAACTAATAAAATATCTTTCTTGCATGATTGTATCAATAGCATGTGATTGCAATCACATGCTATTGATACAATCATGCAAGAAAAACCTAATTACAATACCGCACACAACCTGAGGACAGGAGTGGTGCTGTTTTTGAAAAAAAGTAGTAATTTTTTTTTCAATCCTGGATAAGCCATTTGAGCCAGAACGGACATCTTGCATCAGTTCAGCTGCATACCAAAGTAAATGTTAACTTTATTTGCTTAAAACAGGAACCTGTCACATTGAAAATCTAATCTGTGAGCAGCATGTCACAGAGCAGGAATAGCTGAGCAGATTGATACATTTATTTGTGGTAAAAGATTTAGGACAACTAAGTCATTTATTCATAGTAACATAGCTCATATGACCGAAAAAAGACATGAAATTCCATACGATAGAAGCCAGATTTACTTTCTTTCCTGTACCGGTATATCTGGATGCTGTTTTTCAGCCATTTTTAAGCTCCTATTGCTTTCAGTATGAGCTGCCAAGTGGATCTGCTCTGAAAATGTAATATATCACTTTTCAGTGCTATTTTCATGCTGTTGTGAGCAGTTCCTATTGAAGTAAATTGGAACAGAAAACTGCATGGTTTCTGGGGTGTTTTGTAAAATCAAAGCTAATTTACAAGCTGTTTTGGAGGCGTGTTTTCCATGTGGTTTATGTACATGGGGGAGATTTATCAATGTCTTACAGTAAGAATGTCCTTTGTTGTCCATAACAGCCAATCACAACTCAGCTTTCATTTTACCTGGGTTCATGAATATTTGTAAGCTGAGATGTGATTGGTTGGAATGGGCAACTAAGAATATTCCTACTGTAAGGCCTGTTGTTGTTCTGTGGACAGACAGTTGCTGACAGAACATAGGACCATAGGAACAAGTGGCAATGTAGTTCTCTGTGAAGCACAGAGCATTACTGATGCACATTTGTAGTGTGTTTCAGGTCGGGGGCTGCACTACGGAACTGTGAATGTAGCCTAAGACTACTGATAAATCTCTATTGTTTTTATTAACCTTGTAAATACATCCTCAGCCTACATTCACACGTCCATAGGGCTATTTGTAGCCGCAGACCCATAGCTACAGACATGTGAATTGGTCCGTAGTCTGTCTACAATTGCGTATATATTTTTCGGACATTTGAATGCAGCCTAAGGCTACATTCACACATTCCGTGGTTTGCATGGGAGGCCTGTAACTGAGACCCCCCTCAACTCCCTTCCTGCATGGGCAGCATCTCTGATATGATGCTGGGAGCGGGGGAACTGTATGAATATGCGGGGGTCTCCATTACAGGCATCCCACTTCTGTATTCCGTGCAGCCTTAGGCTATGTATTTTGCTGTTATTTTACCGTGTATACATAGCCTAATAGTGATTTAACCATGGCTGCTTTCTGTAGCAGAGAGTTCCATAGTCTTAAATCTCTTATGTTTCATGAACAATTTTTGTTCTGGTGGGAGTGGGAGGAAAAACACTGCAATAAACTGGTTCATTTTAAGAGTTTAGTGGGCTGTCCTAATGATTGATTGACATCTCTTTGTATGTACACCCAAAGTAGTACCACCCATTGGACACCAGAATGAGCATTGGTTTAAATCAGGGGTGGGGAACCTTTTCCATGTCGAGGGCCGGTCAGGCATTAATAAAATCATTCGAGGGCCGCATACTGTGTGCGGCAGTTAGTAGCGTGGGTTAGCAGCACCCCGGGCAAGGCAAAGTATTGTTCCCCTAGTTCCCCTGCTATTGTAGTTAACCCCCCCAGTGATGCCCCTTGTAGTCTAGTTAACCCCCAAGTCATGTCCCTGGTAGCCTAGTTAACCCCCCCAGTGATGCCTCTGGTAGGCCTAGTTAACCCCCATCAGTCATGTCCCTGGTAGCCTAGTTAACCCCCCCCAGTGATGCCTCTGGTAGGCCTAGTTAACCCCCATCAGTCATGTCCCTGGTAGCCTAGTTAACCCCCCCCAGTGATGCCTCTGGTAGGCCTAGTTAACCCCCATCAGTCATGGTCCTGGTAGCCTAGTTAACCCCCCCCAGTGATGCCTCTGGTAGGCCTAGTTAACCCCCATCAGGCATGTCCCTGGTAGCCTAGTTAACCCCCATCAGTCATGTCCCAGGTGGCCTAGTTAACCCCCATCAGTCATGTCCCAGGTGGCCTAGTTAACACCCATCAGGCATGTCCTTGGTGGCCTAGTTAACCGCCATCAGGCATGTCCCTGGTGGCCTAGTTAACCCCCATCAGGCATGTCCCTGGTGGCCTAGTAAACCCCCATCAGGCATGTCCCTGGTGGCCTAGTTAACCCCATCAGGCATATCCCTGGTGGCCTAGTTAACCCCCATCAGGCATATCCCTGGTGGCCTAGTTAACCCCCATCAGGCATGTCCCTGGTGGCCTAGTTAACCCCCATCAGGCATGTCCCTGGTGGCCTAGTTAACCCCCATCAGGCATGTCCCTGGTGGCCTATTTAATCCTCCATCAGGCATATCCCTGGTGGCCTAGTTAACCCCCATCAGGCATATCCCTGGTGGCCTAGTTAACCCCCATCAGGCATATCCCTGGTGGCCTAGTTAACCCCCATCAGTCATGTCCCTAGTGGCCTAGTTAACCCCCATCAGGCATGTCCCTGGTGGCCTAGTTAACCCCCATCAGACATGTCCCTGGTGGCCTAGTTAACCCCCATCAGGCATGTCCCTGGTGGCCTAGTTAACCCCCATCAGGCATGTCCCTGGTGGCCTAGTTAATCCTCCATCAGGCATGTCCCTGGTGGCCTATTTAATCCTCCATCAGGCATATCCCTGGTGGCCTAGTTAACCCCCATCAGGCATATCCCTGGTGGCCTAGTTAACCCCCATCAGTCATGTCCCTAGTGGCCTAGTTAACCCCCATCAGGCATGTCCCTGGTGGCCTAGTTAACCCCCATCAGGCATGTCCCTGGTGGCCTATTTAACCCTCCATCAGGCATATCCCTGGTGGCCTAGTTAACCCCCATCAGGCATGTCCCTGGTGGCCTAGTTAACCCCCAAATAAAAAAAATAAACATCCCACTCACCTTACCTCGGTTCCCACGCTGCCCATGTCCTCTTCTGTCCCAGGTCCTCTGTGCCGGTCTTTCTCCTGCATTTCATCGCGCGCCGCCCGCAGGAGACCGAAGACACGCGCCGCTCTGCTGGGGAAGAAGTCGGCATAGACAGCATCCTCCTGTGTCCGGCAGCTGTCACAGACACCGGAGGATGCTGTGTATGCTGGCTCCCTCCTCCTCCAGAGCGGCGCGCATCACAGGGGAGCTGCGGGCCGCGGGCCGCATCGGGAGGTCTCAGGGGCCGGATGCAGCCCGCGGGCCGGAGGTTCCCCACCCCTAGTTTAAATGAATAAATTATTAGATCTACAAAATCTTTGACCAAGGATTATCTTTAACCAAGCTCCTTGTTCTATATATCAAGCCCCTCGAATTGGATTGCATTTTTAACAGGACAGTTTTCAAAGACTATCAAAGTACCAACATGTATCCTGTTCGAGACATACAGAATGACACAAACAATATGTTGTCTGTTATTGTAGATTATTTCATTCCTGTCAATAGAAATGAAAGAACCATTTGTGAGGTATTTTGCAGATGTTGTGACCTGATTCAGGCTGCCCTACCTTTGTGTCATCAGATCATATACTGTACATTTAATGTTCATCTATGTATTATTGTTATGTCATACTAACATAATTTACTGTTTTTCCTAGAGTATTTCAGTGATGGAAAAGATCCTAGAGGAAAGATATGGCAGCCCTGTCGCCTAACCTTGAACTATGGTGAATTGCATCATAACACAGAAAAGACCCTAAAGGCTTTATTGTTGCTGTATTTTTTAAGGTTCAAATGAGGTTTTTATTGCTAAAGCTCCCAAGAACTGATTTGAAGCAGTCGGTTTGTTAAATTGGATCCATCACCTTTAACTTCAAAGCTACTTCTATGGGAGTGCCTGCAAATAAGGACCCTGGAATGCAGTGGAAATCTAATTATGTTGAAATATATACTTCATCCTCTCCATGTGCATTAAGGGAAAAAATATGCATCTATGAATGGACAGATTGATGTAAGAATGAAAGGCCTGTTAGCCTGCCTCTGAGCACGTCCGCTGCTGGCCATTCTCACACCTAAATACATTGCACTTTTGTAGCTTGCATCCTAACCTAGCACATTTTGTATCACCATTGTTTGCAGAGCTTGATAATCATACCAGATACTTATTAAAGCCACTGGGGCAGATTTATTATTGGAAGTGGTTCTGATTAGACATGAGCGAACCATGAGCATGCTCGAGTTCCTCCGAACCCAAACTCTCAGCATTTGATGCAGAAGTGGGATGCAGCCCTAAGGCTGCCTGGAAAACATCGATTAGGCCAAAGGTTGTACCCATGTTTTCTAGGACTCCCCAGGGCTGCTTCCAACTTTAAAAATCAAATGCTGTGAGTTCAGGTTGAGACAAATTTGATTGTTCTCAAGGTTTAATCTCTAGTTCTGATTTCTAGCATAATGTGTCCTAAAAAACTTGCTTATATAATTTAAGCCACATTTTTTTTTTTTAGAACTTTTAGATACTTTTCAGTCATGTTTAATAAAAGTATTTGTGGCTGCCCATGCAACACCATACCCATAAAATGCACCACAATTATGGCGCAAAACTGGCACATTTTTAGCCAATTAATAGTTCATCTAAACTTAGACCAGACATTCAAAAACAGTGCCAAATTTATCACAGTGGTTCTTGCTGAGGCTGTCTAGTCTAAATTTACACTGTTTAAGAATTAGATGGTTTCGTTAAATATGGGTCACTGTGTTTTGGGTGAAAACTTGGAAGTTTTTATTTAAAGCCAGGTAGGTGCCATTAGTTGAAAGTAATGCAGCACTGATAGTTCAGTAGTGTAGTGCTGGTATCGCTGGTCAGTATATGCCAGCCTATACATGTATGCAAGGTAAGAGCTTAAACATGACTGTAGTGTATGCCAGTATTACACAGCTTCTAAAAGCCCTCAAACACTGAAAGTGGGAACCTTTAAGCAGGTTCCCCTTACATTATGCAATCTATACTGTATAAAACATGAACAAGGTGATGATACAGCAGGACATGATAAAATCACAACTGTACTGCAAAAACATTAAAATAGGACATCTGCACAAAGGTAAAACCAGAAGTTAGCATGCTTCGGCCTTGACCTTGCGCTTAATTGCTGTTACGATTAAGGACAAGGCCTCGACCTAAAGCCAATATTATTAGAGTGTATATATGAGTAGATACTGGAAAGTGATACATTTGGCTGTTATTTTTTATTCTTGTTGATTAACCAAGAGATTAAAACAGCAGCAAGTAAAGCAGCAGTAATCAAAGGTGGACTTCATAAATAAAATATTTAATAAAATCAAGTTAATTAAAATTATTTAGGTAATAAATAAATAAATATAGGCAGTATGTTTTTCATGTTGATACCCCATTTTAGCCTACAGGGAGTTATAGGAAGACACCAACTCTTGCATTTAACATGTCATTTAATATCCCTTGTAAAACATTGCCTTCCAGGTTAAATATTGAATTTTTTTCCCATAATTTGCTTTAAATGTGCAGTACAAGCTAGTGATTTATTGAAATGTGCAATAAAACATGCTTTCTTTTATCTCCTGCCATAAAATCCTGTAATATTCAGTATCTCCTAATGTAACATACATTTTAGATCTCCCCAAAGTGACTGCACAGAGATGCACTTCAGCCTTTTAAAATACAATAAAAAGAATACCAAATAGCAAGGTCTGAAATAGGCATCTTATGGGTTATGGGTAAAAATAAACCAAACAGTGTTTAAACTGAGAGATAATTATTATAGCAAAAACAATGATTTTAAAATAATTTTGCATTTAGAATTCTATCCACTGCTTATAAATAATCACCCTGATGACTTATATGTATATTCAGTTCCCCCAGATCATAAACCTTTCCCTTTAATTAAGTTTGCCACATTCTTGGCAAACCATGGCTGTCATGTCATGTTATGTGTGCAGTCTTCTTACCTGAGTAATGTTAGGACTCATGCTTGATCTTTCCCCCCAAACTCCTGTACTGCTTGCAAGGCTTCTCAGTTTTTGCAGATGACCTTCTGTAGACAGATTTACAGCAGTTCTAGGTTCATCATGTTTTTTACTGACTGACTTAATTACTCTAAAGAATATTTAAGTATAAAAATAGGGATGAGAATAGTCACACAAAGAGCTAATGTGTACGATTGTAGTAAAGCTTTGCTGGCAAAATCTGCATTGGGTTTCAGCTATAGTATGACGTGGATACTGTACTATGACTGACAATGGAGATTATGGTATGCCATGGCTGGCCTTAAAGTGGTTAGACAAACAGGAGAAGACGAAAGCTGGGACTACACAACGGCTTTGGTCGCACCACAGCAAGTCTTTTCCATTTGACAAGACCTAAATATTTTGTTTGACTTGTCTGCAACTTTATTATAGCTGTGACTGGGCTGTTTACAAAATTGCCAAGTCACACGAGACTTGAAGTGAGGTCTAAGGAAGAAAAGCCGCATTCGCAGTCACGGGATGACACCTTAGGCCCCGTTCCCACTGAGCAAAACTAGCGGAATGTCGTTAGCCTCCCGCTCATAATGGGAATCTATGGGAGGCGCGCGCTCCTGCCCTGTCCACGCTGAAGAATGAACATGTTCATTCTGCTAGTTTTGCTCAGTGGGAACGGGGCCTTAACATGAAGTGTCATGTTAAGTGATCTTTGTCGTTGTGTAGATCTAGCTTTTTAGTCTGTTATCCCATCCCTAATCAACATATCAGATTTTTTCCAGGATGTGATGTCTTGGAGAAGCTATCAGTGATGCATCAGTTTTTGCAGGTCTACAAGAATGGATGGGAGGGTAATAAAAAGGCCATAGGTTATAGCCTGCCTAGGGCTTTCAAGCAAAACTTTGAAAAACAGACATCAAACAAATGGTGCAATTGTGTGGCATCCATTAAAGGATACCTCTCACTTCCTGAATACGGCAGGTTACTTTCAAAAAAATCCTGCAGGTAGGCTGTCCTTTTCTAACTTGAGCTGTGGTATGGAGTTCCCGGATGGTCCGTAGACTGCATTGTAAGCATATTACAATGCAGTCTATTGCACTTTTGAGAGTTCTCTACCATGGCTACCAGGACCACCTACTAGCATGATTTTTTTTTCAGAGTATCCTGCCACAGTTGTGAAGTGAGAGGTATCCTTTAAACACTGACCTATTAACTTCTGTTGGAACTTCCGTTCCTCAAAAAGGGACCATTTAAATGCAGGTCCTACTTTTTCTGAAGAACAGATCAGTGGTCAAAAACTGATCCATTTTCAAAACTGACGTGTGGATGACCACATTGAAATCAATTGGTCCTTTTGTGTTGCCTGTGAATTGGCATCCTGATTCATGGACAGAAAAAACTGATGTGTGGATGACGGCTTAGGCTATGTTCACATAGTATGAGACCGGCCGTCGGCGGTCGGTCTCAGAAAAGATCTTTAAGGGTACAAACACACACACACACCGTATACGCAGCAGATCTGCAGCAGATTTGATGGTGCAGATTTAATGCTGTGTTCAGTTATTTAGATCTAATCTTCTGCGTATTTGTTGCGTATTTGCTGCGTATCGCAGCAGTAAATACGCTGCGTATACGGTGTGTGTGTTTATACCCTAACGCTGCAGAGTTCTGATGCAGGCGCATCTGTGCGCGCCCGCATCAGAACTTCCTACTGCTCCTGCCGCACACTCCATAGTGTCTACTGACAGGGTTTTCTGTGGCCGCTTTTCAATGAATACGCTGGAGGTACTGATATGTTTTGTACTTAGGCCTTATTCACACGTCCCATAATTTACGGATCCGTATTTCTGTATCCAAGTTAGTGCACATTGATGTCTATTGGGCTAGATGAAACGGATGAAAATCAATGCCGAAAAAAAAAAGATGTCCTAGTGCGGACCCAGATTTTTTTACAGATCCTCTCTTTGAAATCAATTGTTTACGGATTGCAACATGTTTGGCATCCGTATTTCCTTATTCTCGTAAAAAAAAAATATGGATGACTCATAGGTCACAAGGTTCTGTTTCTAAGCAACCACAGGCTGACAAGCGATCATGTGACTTATTTTAGGGGTTGGGCAAACTGGTGCTATTTTTTTTTTTTTAACCTACTCAACTTTATTAACTTGTATAAAGCAGTCAGTAGTAAAAACGCATTAACGGAAATACGGATGCAATACGGATGTCCAATCCGTAATTTTTAGCGGGTTGTTTCAGGACTAGAAAATATTACTGAACGTGTGAATAAGGCCTTAAGGTTTTCTACCATTTTCGCAGCCCATTCTATTTTATCAGTATCTTGTGGGTGAGGTCTCCAGAACTGGACAAAGTATTCCAGATGTGTTCTTACGAGAGCTGTATGCAGCAGGATCACAATCGCTCTTCCTACTGGTTATACCCTCACAATACCCAGAAATATAAGAATGTGCAAAATAAAAATATTAGTTGGATAAACAGTATCCCGTTCACTGCAATTAATGTTGCAAGTATAAAGTAGTTCTTTGCCAGAAGTGTTGATTATCCAAAGAGGCAAATTATCATTTAGCATATGATGTGTTGATTTGATACATGTGTGTGGAGATTACACTATTTATACACTATTCATTAAGTATCTCCTATGATGTTGACATAAATGTATATTAAATACTTAAAGCGGTATTCCTAAGATTATTTTTTCTAAAAAAACTATGCTCAGAGCACAGTTGATAAAAAAAATAAATAAACTTATTCTCCCTGCTCCCTCCCCACTATCCTAATGTTGTTCCCTCACCATGCTATACTTCTGTGCTGCATAAGAACCTTACTGATCAGCCACTTGATTGCACCCCTGCAGTCACTGATTGGCTCAGTGGGAACGTCCTTGTGTAGCACAGGCACAAAGTGCAGCAAGGCAGGGACCAACACAGGGATGGTGGCTGCAACAAGAAAGCAAAGGGAAAAAAATCTATGGAATACCCCTTATAAAAACTCATTTGTGACACAGGACAAAAGAATTCCTCATCTCGGGTACATTAGGTGAATGTGTTTTATATGACGTCACTGTACAGATCCTTAGTGGTCGCAGTTTGTTTTATACAGTAATATGTTACATTTTAGTGTAACATATGTGGTGAATAATTTTGTACAATAATTTATTAACATGTATGAAAACTGATAAAACATTAAGGGCTGCTTCTCAGAAAATACTTTTTTCCGTTCCTAAATCCCACAAGTTTTTATAACATTTTTCGAAGCATCTCTTACCAGTGTTTTTTGTGGCTTTTTCCAAGTCCTATTGAGAAGACTATGGGGAAAAATGCATGGAAAAAAAAAACATATCCAGAGCATGCTGCACTTTAAAAGGGAAAAGAAAAATAGCTAATTTGATGCTACAGACTTTAAAGTGTCACTGTCGTGAATTTTTTTTTTGCAGAAATCAATAGTCCATGCGATTTTAAGAAACTTTGTCTTTGGGTTTATTAGCCGAAAAATGCATTTTTATCATGAAAAAGCAGTTTGAAGCTCTCCCCCCTGTCTTCATTGTTCTCCTATGGAGAGAGCTAAATAAAAGACCAAAACAGGGCAACAAAGAGTTAATCTACAAATACCTCACCCTGTATCTCCTCTGACAGTCAGCAATGACCTCTGAGCTCTGATTACAGCTGTCACCCAGCTACGTGCCTGTAATCCTTTTGTTCTCGGCTTTTTGCTGCTGGCTAACTCCCTCCTCCCCCTCCCCTCTCTATAGGAACAGACAGAGTGTGACTCATGCAACAAGTCACAATTTTCAGATTTTTTGCTGTGGGTGGAAAAGAGGAGAGGAGAGTGGGGGGATGGGAAAAGGCTTTTTAAATGCAGATAATGGCATATTTGGCAAATAAACCCAATACAAAGTTTCTTAAATTCGCCTGGACTATTGTTTTCAGCAAAAAAAAAAAAAATACAACAGTGACTCTTTAATGCAGGGGTGCACAACTTATGGCCCTCCAGCTGCTGCAAAACTAAATTCCCATCATACCTGGACAACTTTTGGCTAACTGATTGTGATGGGAATTGTAGTTTTGCAGTTGGAGGGACACAGGATGTGCACCCCTGCTTTAATTTAACATCTGACTGCAGTATTCTTGACAAAAGACAAAAAAAAAAAAAAAAAATTGGTTGTATTAAGGCAGGCACAACAGTGTGTGTCACATGCAGATGCTGTGGGGAAGAAGGGTTAAACCACTAGGTTCCCAACCAATCTCTAAAATAAAAGGCCATCATCATAGGCCTAGTTAGACCACATTCCAGGTTTAGGGAGCTGAAGTAGCTGGCTTTTTTAGCATTTGAGGTCCCAATGGTCAAATAGCCACTGATCATACATAGTACATTACACAGCAAAGAAAAAAAATCTTTAAAGGGAATCTTTAATTGACAGGTCTGGCACTCTCCTGATTGGATGCTAGAATGGTTAAGCAAAACACTGTCCCCTGGGAGTTTGCTGTAGCGTCAGCCAGGGCATCAAACAACATTTGTTTACTATAATAGATATCATTACACTCCTTTCCCAGTCCTCTCAATAGGGTGTCAGATTCCCTTTAAAGCCAGTTGAAGCATTATAGACCAAATTGTGGTTTTGTGCATGTGTAAACCACGTGACTTTTGAAATAGTGTGACAATAACTTTTGTGCACATTAGTTACTAAAATGTCTGTAAAGTACTTATTGTACACATAGTAATGTGTTGTATGTCTAGATGTTGTCCTGTAATCACTGTCAAATTATGTGAAAGAAATAAAGAAATGCTATTAAAGTTAATGGATTCTTTTGTTTGTATGGTATCAGCTCAAGGTTATTCTAGATTAAAATAATAGTTGTTGCTGCTTCATCAGCATCACTTATGAATTCCCCTGATCAGGCTGTTTGTTGTTAGGCAATGCAGAGATGGTGCTCCATGGACATTATTCTCTATTTATGAGCCGCACATAATGTTCACATGCAGTTCACATGCAGCATTTAAATAGTTATTGCGGATCCAAATTGTACTTTAATGAACATTCCCAGACACCTTCCGTAGACAGATCACTCCTGATATAGACATTTTGTTAATTACTTGTCTTGTGATCTAATGGACCACAGGTTCCACTTATAAATTATAATATGGTTCATGTTGACTGCCAAGATACAAAACCTACTTATCCATGTTGGGATATTTCTTACAGTATAAGATGATCTGAGTTATATCAGCAGTGGATAATCCTATCAACAATTTATAAGTACTAAATGTGCAGTACTCATGTCTTACATCAGTGCAACACTAAATAGAACAAAAAGGACAGATACCGTCTGTTGTTCGACTCACCTTTCAAAATAAACTAAAAAGCAATAAAGAAGTTGCATGTATCCTGAAATGGCATCAATGAAATCATCAATTTTTATTTGAGAAATAAGAACTATTCTGCTTTGGTAGAAAAAAACACTGTATAAATCTGTGGATTTGTGGTTGGTTTCAGGACTCCCAGACGTGTAGGATAAAACATAACTTTTATTTCATCTGTGCAATTAAAATCATAAACCCAACATATTTTGCATATTGGCTCTTAATCATAAATACATATGAGAATGCAAGGAACAGGATTAAAAGCGATGAACTATTTCTACGTCATTGTATGCAAGTCCTATGACTAATTAATTAGTTCTTCTGAGGTTTAACTAGACGTCACAAAATACAGGTCACATGACCAGGTAAAAAAGAACCTTTATCTTTCTTCCCTGTATAAATTTATCACTGTGTACCTCAATGTAACACCTTGTATACCTCAAAGTAAACAGCATAAAATCAAAGCCCAGAAAATGTTTTTTTTTTTTTTTTTTCCTAAAGACAAAAGGATATTCAATTAAGAATATGTGTAGTGTCCCAGTACGGGTATTTCACTTAAGTTTTATGTCATCCGGGTAAAGATAACTCTGTCAGGTGTCACACTGGGGGGATGAAGCTGCCTTTCACTACTTAGTGTCCTACTTTCTGAAGGGAAAGGCTTAAACACTGTGTTTTCTTTGTTCACTGTTCTGACCAATCACAGGTACAGATGCTTCACACAGCTCTCAGCCACTCACTCTCTTTTCCTCTTTTCTTTTTTTACACAGCCCCACCAATAGAAGATTAGACCCGGTCACCCCTATATAAGGATAGCCAGTTCTGGTGGGAGGTCTTTTATCAGTGGTGGAAGAGACACAGACGCTAAAAGAGAGAGTTTCTGCTTGGCCTGGCCCAGGGCCAAAACTAAAGTTTTTCTTCTCCAAGATACTCTTGTTAAGATGCACTGCTAAACCCACAGGAGGGGTAACCGCTTGAACAAAACAGGCCTCACTTCATATTCATGGAAGACAATCCCCCAACTTATCGAGGTTGCATCATTAGGGAATGGCTGCTGGAGACTGGGGTACCAAAAAATGGAGTAGTTTGCACTTTCTTCAGACCTGAATCCGATAGAAAATCTTTGGGAGTTACTGTGTAGAGGCTCATACTCCAGAACCTCAATGACCTGAGGGCTGCCCTTCAAAAAGAGTGGGATGCCATGTCTTAGCAGACAATAAGGCAACTGGTGAACAGCCTGAGACGTCGTCATCAAGCTATAATTGATGCTCTAGGGCATATAAGTTTTTAAAACATGTTGGGGTATACCCACCACTGTTGTTGGGTTTTGTTTCAATAAATTGTTCTAGATAACAAATCACCATTGCATGCTTTTACTTAAATGTCCTACTTTTATGATATAGTATCACTGTAGCATAAACTTTTTGGGTTTTCCATAAGCCAAATATCCCTAACTTTTTGTGTTCGTGTATAATGGTGCCAAAATTGGTTTGTTAAGCAATGCTGTAGCAGCATAGGCTGCTGATGGCTCTTCTGGTAAAGGCTACATGCACAAATATCAACTTGACACCAAAAATAATTCTGTTTGACCTTTGTTGGAAATAAATTTTGACATGGTGTTGACACTGATTTATAAGTGCGGTATGTGATAGCTATTAAATCTTCACGTCAAAATTGTAGATTACTAAGGAATTCACTACCAGAGCATTAAGAGCAGCATAAACCCATAGACAATCTCTCTATTATCACTATCCACTATATTTAGCAGTAATGAGTTGCCAAGCAGATGAAAGTAAATCATTCACTTTCCGCCTTTTGTTTTGGTCATTGAGATGAGGATATTATCACTGAGCTCATAGATCATAGCACTGCAGACAGATTGTTGCCGAGAACAATCACACGGCACAATAGTCACAGCTGGAGGACAACAGCATATTCATTGTTGTGTTGTCCTACAAATAATGGCTGTCATTGCTGAGATTTACTGAGCTATGCTCTGCATAGACATGCTCATAATAGATTTCTGTGTGCAGCATATTATCTTTGAGATTTATGTCTTGGTAACTTGGCATTGTATTTCAATTTAAGATGCTGCCTCCATAAAGAGGGTCACTAGATAAAATGCTGGTTAATGAACACTTCCCTTGTGTACAGGCTGCCATTGTTAAATCTTCGAAACAGCTTTAATCTTCACTTATCATAGATGTGGCCTAATAGACATCACAAGTTAAGCGGTTTTGCTGTGCGTTTCTCTGCAAACTACCAGAACATTACCACTTAAAGGAAATCTATCAGCTGTAATTCACATTCCAAACTGCTGACACTGTTAGATAGCTGTTCAGTCAAGGAGACGTATGGTACCTTTCATATATCCAACTGTGCTTCCAGCATGAAGGAAATGTTTTTATTCTTCAGGGCTAAGAGTCTTTCCAAAGCTTCTGATGTATAAGTGAGTTTGAACCCTGAATTGCAGCTAACAGAATCACTTTAATGTGCTTTGGGGGCCTGGATGTCTTTTTTGAAAAATATAATATAAAAAGTTATGAGTAATAGATTTCTGCAGATGAGACATTGAACTAGGGATGTATTCTATAATTGGAATCGGAAATCGTTCCCCAGTGGGGAGCAATAGGTATCTGTCTTATTTTTTACCTTATTCTGCATTAGAAAAATAAGTTCCAGAACCCACAGTAGGTGCACGCCCATCAAACTATTAAGTATCTGTGTTGATAACTTTTAGTGGTTGACTACATTGACTACATTTTTAAGGCTGGGATCACCAGTAATGTCACCAGTAATATTGATGCATTTTTGGACGGTATTACAGCTGTTAGTCCCGGCCTAACTGTTGGTTTGATGATGATAATCTGATGACTGCCAGTTCATTAGGTGATTAGACCCATGAATTGGCTGGTATAACGGATACATTTTTATGTCTGATTGTCTATTGATTGCTATGGGCAATTACTTTTCTTTTGTTACAGTTTTAATAAATCTCACCAATAATGCTGATTGTTGCCTGAAATACAGAGATATGAGATACAGTCAGTGGCGTAGCTACCATAGAGGCAGGGTAGGCAGTTGCTATGGGGCCCGTGCAGGAGGGGGGCCTGGGGGAGAAGATAAGAGTATGTGTCCTTCTGCTTAACACCTTACTTACTGCAATGTGTAAGTGACCCAATGTTTACTTACATGCTGCAACACAAAGAAAGGGTTAACAAGCAGAAGACAGAAATCTCTGATTCTCTGCTCTGATAACCCCTGACCTCTGTTCTCCAGCTGGCAATCAAGTAGGAAAGGAAAATGTGCAGAGCTCCTTGCAGAGGGGAGCCCCTTAAAATTTTTTGCCATGGGGCCTCGTAAATCCTAGCTATGCCCCTGGATACAGCATCATATTGTGCCAACCTCACATCTTGGTCTCTGCTGCAGTAAATCTGCTGTTTACTATAGTCGGCTAGCTATAAAGAAAAGGAAATAAATATGCAGATTCACCCTTCTATGTCACCCTTCTTCTCAGAGTGTATTTTTGTATACCATATGTAATGTTCCTTCAGTATGAAAGTGCTATTTCTCCTTCACACATCCTTCTGCAATCATCTTACAGTGGAAGAAAAAAAAGTATCAATCAAGAGTTACAGGCAACCACTCAATTCCTGCTGGTGATCAAGAGTAAAGTATCTTATTGAAAGATGAGCTGAACTATAGTCTATTCACTATATAGTGAATATATATAGTGTATTCCTTGTGCTTAATTTTAATATCCTTAATACCTGCCAAAAAACAGTACAGACCAAATGTTTGGACACACCTTCTCATTCAAAGAGTTTTCTGTATTTTCATGACTATGAAAATTGTAGATTCACAGTGAAGGCATCAAAACTATGAAATAACACATGTGTAATTATATACTTAACAAAAAAAAAAGTGTAAAACAACTGAAAATATGTCTTATATTCTAGGTTCTTCAAAGTAGCCACCTTTTGCTTTGATGACTGCTTTGCACTCTTGGCATTCTCTTGATGAGCTTCAAGTGGTAGTCACCTGAAATGGTCTTCCAACAGTCTTGAAGGAGTTCCCAGAGATGCTTAGCACTTGTTGGCCCTTTTGCCTTAACTCTGTGGTCCAGCTCACCCCAAACCATCTCGTAGCACCCCATCATTCCCCTTCTTGGTCAAATAGCCCTTACTCATCCTGGAGGTGTGTTTGGGGTTATTGTCCTGTTGAAAAATAAATGACGGTCCAACTAAACGCCAACCTGATGGAATAGCATGCTGCTGCAAGATGCTGTGGTAGTCATGCTGGTTCAGTATGCCTTCAGTTATGAATAAATTCCCAACAGTGTTACCAGCAAAACACCCCCACACCATCACATCTCCTACTCCATGCTTCACAGTGGCAACCAGGCAGGTAGAGTCCATCCGTTCACCTTTTCTGCGTCGCACAAAGACACTGTGGTTGGAACCAAACATCTCAAATTTAGACTCATCAGACCAAAGCACAGATTTCCACTGGTCTAATGTCCATTCCTTGTGTTCTTTAGCAAAGACAAGTCTCTTCTGCTTGTTGCCTGTCCTTAGCAGTGGTTTCCTAGCAGCTATTTTACCATGAAGGCCTGCTGTATAAAGTCTTCTCTTACCAGTTGTTGTAGAGATGTGTCTGCTGCTAGAACTCTGTGTGGCATTGTTCTGGTCTCTAATCTGAGGTGCTGGTAACCTGCGATTTCTGAGGCTGGTGACTCGGATGAACGTATTCTCCGCAGCAGAGGGGACTCTTGGTCTTTCTTTCCTGGGGTCCTCATGTGAGCCAGTTTCTTCATAGGGCTTGATGGTTTTTGAAACTGCACTTGGAGACACTTTCAAAGTTTTCCCAATTTTTCGGACTGACTGACCTTAATTTCTTAAAGTAATGATGGCCAGTCGTTTTCTTTATTTAGCTGCTTTTTTCTTGCCATAATACAAATTCTAAAAGTCTTTTCAGTAGGACTATCAGCTATGTATCCACCTGACTTCTGCACAACACAACTGATGGTCCCAACACCATTTATAAGGCAGGAAATCCCACTTATTACACCTGACAGAGCATACCTCTGAAGTGAAAACCGTTTCAGGTGATTACCGCTTGAAGCTCATCAAGAGAATGCCAAGAGAGTGCAAAGCAGTAATCAAAGCAAAATGTGGCAACTTTGAAGAACCTAGAATGTAAGACATATTGTCAGTTGTTTCACACTTTTTTGTTTAGTAAATTATTCCACATGTGTTAATTCATAGTTTTGATGCCTACAGTGTGAATCTACAATTTTCATAGTCATGAAAATACAGAAAACTCTTTGAATGAGAAGGTGTTTCCAAACTTTTAGTCTCTACTGTAAATTATCCATAGCACTAATGTCATAGCATCTAGTGTAGCCTATAGTGGAAGTAGAGCTAAAATCAGATAGAATTCTACATAAAAAGATGGGAGCTTTAGGATAAGTAATCCTAAATATATTTTATTCTTAGACAGATACAATAGGAATGATATTGTCATGTGTTAGAACATACAATGGCATATTCTTGCTACACTTCTCCTTTATATCTATGTTTTACTTTGTTTATACTAAAAACTTTAATAAAAAGACAATTTATAAAAAAAAAGAACTTACAATGGCTCAGATTGTCCCTCCTCTTATAAACATTATTATAGATATGCAGCCGCAGTTGGGAGATTATTGACTAGAATTGCAATCAGGTTGTCCTGCACCCTTAAGCGCTGAGAGTCATATTTGCAAACTGGTCCAAAGGCAACTCTATGATACCTGCTGAGAATTGTGCATGGATGCTATTCTTATTAACCCCTTCCTGCATTTGGATGTTCCGCCACGTCAATATGCAGGAATGGGGTTAAAATAGACTCGCCGGCAGTAATGGTTGCCATCCATGGTGCTTAGATTCCGGCAGTTAACCCCATAGAAGCTGTGATCAGTGCGACAGCAGCTTCTATGGGGAGAGCAGAGGGAGATCACTATCAGGGCTCTGCAAGTCGAGTCCCTGAGGCCTCCAGTCATAGCTATGGAAGCCCTAAGGCAGAGTTTGATCTGCTATGAAGAATACAGTAATTTTACAGGCATAATAAATTGCAGTTCAGAATGGCACTGCAGTGTATTATCTATCACAGTGCTTCTCAACTCCAGTCCTCAGGCCTCACCAACAGGTAATGTTTTGAGGATTTCCTTAGTATTTAACGAGTGATATAATTATACTCATATGCATCAGGTATTATCACAGTTGTTCTTTGTATGGGATATCCTCAAAACATGACTTGTTGGATCAGATCAGATCAGATTATCATGTTCCTCAGTGGGACAGTAAAATAAGATATTAAAGTTAAAGGGGTAGTGCGGTGTTCAAGTTATGCTCAGCCAATTGCGGCTGAGCAGCTGATGGCGCGCTGGAGGAGGGCCGGCATGAGGGAGGGCTGGAGCGGTCCAGCCGGCCTCCTGAAGATGACGTGTTCGACCCAAGATGGCGGCCGGCGTCAACAGTGATTCGGTGAGTATAATGCACCACACTTCCGGGGTGGGGGGAACACGGGGAAGGGGGCCATTCACTTAAATAACACACATTGCAAAGTTGTATAACTTTGTAATGTGTGTTATTTAGTGAATAAATGTTGAACACCGCACTACCCCTTTAAAAGAACACAAGAGCAGAAAAACAAAAAAAAGAACTAAAAAATGAATAAAGCAAAATGAGAAACTAATGTACATGCCCTCAGTTCAAATGATAAATGTAGAAGTAGAAAAAAAGGACATATATTTGGTATTGTGGCATTCATAACAATGATGCCAGTAAAACTATCACATGATATAACCTGCATTGTGAACACAGAAAATTCAAAGTTAGAAAAATGCTTATTTTACTTTTTTTTCATGAAATGGGAGCACTTTTATGAAGATTGACCAAAATTTACCACCAACCTAAAGTACTATGTGTCACAGAAAACTATCTTACAATTGCTTGGATAACTTAAAGCATTATGGAGACAAGTCAGATTAGAAAAATGGGCTCTGGTCCTTAAGGACAAAATTAGACCAGTCATAGTCACTGGCCTCATAGTAACTGCACCCCAAAACAGACTGGGCAAGCACAGTATGCCTACACAACTCTGCTTTGTTTTTTTTTTTACTTTATAATTTTTGTAAGGGACATTGGGTAGGGGGTTAATTATAATGTTTTAAACCCTTCAGGACTGGGCTGATTTTGGCCTTAAAGCGGTTATGCGATTAGGTCAAATATATGATGAATCATCCCCCTCCTGGAGACTAACAATTTATTCTGTACATATCTTTACCTTTTTTTGTCTCCTTCCCTCAATTTTGAGCTACTGCTTTCTGCCAAAACCACAAAAACTGTGTGTGAGCTTCTCTTCTCTCTTCCGAGGCAGCTCATGTCAACAGGTCTGTATCAGCAACTTTGTAATGTCAGGAGGATTAATCACAGTGATTTCATCAGCAACTTGACCTCAGATTAACCCTCCCAACATTACAAAGAAGCTACAATGTTGCAAACAAAGCTTTGTTTACATCAGCAGTCTCTGAAGGAAAGGGTTGAGAGCAATGATGGACTGAACAGCTCAGACACAATTTCCTGTGTTTTCAGCAGAAAGTAGCAGGATCAAAGCTGAGGGAAGAAGACAAAAAAGGTGATGACATGTTTAGAATGAATTGTTAGTCTCCAGGAGGGGGATGATTCAACATATATTTTACCTAAATTGATAAGCGCTTTAGAGAGTGTATGTTTAGACTAGATAGTCTAAGAATGCAGCAGCTTTATCACAAAGTGCCCCCTGCTGTCACTTCTGTCCCTGCCAGGAACTGTCCAGAGTACCGTCAACTGAAGTGTTATGTGCATGGAGACCTTTAAAGAAGGTGAACAAACTGAAGATTGCAGGACCATTTTATAATGCAAATAGTGAAATGGGAAATTTAGAAAAACATCACCAAATATTCTTCCAGGTTCATGAGGTCTCAGGTCACTATCAATAAAACAAATTAAGAGAATGTGGCATTCAATAGTTTTAATTTACAAATAATCTAGCATTTTTCTTGATGGTGGGATTGCATCTCAAGCGCTTGGTATCTTCTTCCATCACACTTTGCCGAACAACCACTTCTAATTGGACAGTCATAGCTCCATGGTAATCAAAGCTCCAGATACTGCTCAAACATCCTCCGTTTTAAATTTAATGGAAGGAACCTAGAAGATTATCAGAAGAAAAAGACCACCTAATCAATCTAGTCCATCTATTATTATCCTAGGACAGTACATCTACTAACCACATCTGCTTTGAGGCTGTTCCAAGCATCTACTAACCTTTCAGTAAAGTAATATTTTCTAATATTACTTCTGATCTTTCCCCAACTAACCTCAGATTGTGTCCCCTTGTTCTTGTGTTCAATCTGTTATTAAGGGCCAGAGTCTCAAGAACGCCACAGAAGCTTCCAGGAGTCATATGTGCCCTCCAGAGCGCAACTTCTCTCTTAAGCTCACCAAGAAAGAGAAAAATTAAAAGATAGCCACATCTACAAATCACATGTATAGCCTCATAAATAACTATTAAATTACTGGTATAGCAGACCCCACATTAATACACATATACAAAAGGCAGGCCTAAGTAAGAAACAATAACAGCCTTCACCTGTAGCTGACATTTTGCCTATAGAGGACATTAACATTAACCTTACCCAGATGTTGTGTGTTAACATATTTTTATTCTTCCAATACATCATTTTACAAAAAACGAATACAACAGCTACTCCTAGAACATGATCACACACATCAGCAACACAGTTACTGATGGTAACAATCTTTATATTTAGTTTCTTGCCCAAGGTGGGTAGTCATCTGTCCCAGGTCTTCTTTGTTGGTCAGGTGTCTTTCTTGTCACTGCATCTTCTTGCACAACAGGATTCACAGCTACTTCTAGCACATGATAACAGACATAGGCCACAATTATCACACGTCATACAACATTCACATGTGCATGATTTTAAAGATGTGATTGTGCATGATGTGCATGATTTGAAAGATGATAACTTACCCATCTTTCTCTTTAGCTCACTTTTTGCCTATTGAGGGTAGTCCTCTGTCCTAGGTCTTTTTGCTCACTTTTCTTTCTGGCCACTGCATCTTCTCATAGAATTTAATCCACAGCTACTCCTAGCACATGATCATAGGCATAAGCCAAAACTATCATACAGCATACAACATTCACATGTGCGATATTTGAAAAATAGCCTGTGGTGAGCAATGATGGGTATAATAACATTTTCTTCTTCATCTGGATTCTTGCAAAATGAGGGCAGTCCTCTGTCCCAGGCCTTTTTTGTTGGTCAGTCTTCTTTCTTGCCACTGTGCCTTCTTGGAGAAAGAAATCCACAGCTACTTCTAGCACATGATCACAGACATATACCACAACTATCATACAGCATACAACATTCACATGAGCAATATTTGGAAGTTAGCCTGTAGTGAGTAATGATGGGTATGATAAAATATCAATCTTTCTCTTTAGCTGACTTCTTTTCCATGGAAGATAGTCATCTGTCCCAGGTCTTCTTGTTCTATCTTTTTTCTTGCCATGACATCTTCTTGCAGAATTCAATCCACAGCTACTTCTAGCACATGATTACAGACATAGGCCACAACTATCATATATCATACAACATTCACATGTGCACGATTTGAAAGATAGCCTGTGGTGAAAAATTATGGGTATGATAACATACCCATCTTTCTCTTTAGCTGATTTTTTGCCCATGGAGGGTAGTCCTCTGTTCCAGGTCTTCTTGTTAACTTTTCTTTCTGACTGCATCTTCTTGCAGAATTTAATCCACAGCTACTCCTAGCACATGATCACAGATATAAGCCACAACTATCAAACAGCATAACAACATTCACATGTGCAATATTAGGAAGGTAGCCTGTGGTGAGAAATGATGGGTATGATAACTTGGAGGGAAGTCATCTGTTCCATGTCTTCTTTGTTGGTCAATCTTCTTTCTAGCAACTGTATCTTCTTTCAGAAAGGAATCCACAGCTACTTCTAGCACATGATAACAGACATAGGCCACAACTATTATACAGCATACAACATTCACATGTGCAATATTTGAAGGTAGCCTGGGATGTGATGATATACCCATCTTTCTCTTTAGCTGGCTTTTTGCCCATGGAGGGTAGTCCTCTGTCCTAGGTCTTTTTGTTCACTTTTCTTTCTGTGCACTGCATCTTCTTGCAAAATGTAATCCACAGCTAATCCTAGCACATGATTACAGACATAAGCCACAACTATCATACAGCATACAACTTTTACATGTGCAATAGTTGAAAATAGTCTGTGGTGAGAAATGATGGGTATGATAACATACCCATCTTTCTTTTTCGCTGGCTTCTTTCCCATTGAGGGCAGTCCTCTGTCCCAGGTCTTCTTGTTCAACCTTCTTTATGGCCGCTGTCTCTTCTTGGAGAACGGAATCCATCACTACTTCTAGCACATGATCACAGACAAAAGCCACAACTATCATACATCATACAACATTCACATGTGCACGATTTCAAAGATAGCCTGTGGTGAGAAATGATGGGTGTAATGACATACCCATCTTCATCTTTAGCTGACTTCTTGCACATGGAGCGTTGTCCTCTGTTCCAGGTCTTATTTTTCACTTTTCTTTCTGGCCACTTCATATTTTTACAGAATTTAATCCACAGCTACTCCTAGCACATGATCACAGATGTAAGTCACTGCTATCATACAGCATACAACATTCACATGTGCAATATTAGGAAGGGAGCCTGTGGTGAGAAATGATGGGTATGATAACATACCCATCTTTCTCTTTAGCTGACTTCTTTCCCATGGAGGGTAGTCATCTGTCCGAGGTCATCTTGTTCAATCTTCTTTTTTGCCATGGCATCGTCTTGCAGAAACAAATCCACAGCTACTTCTAACACATGATCACAGACATAAGCCACAACTATCATACAACATACAACATTCACATTTGCAATATTTGGAAGATAGCATGTTGTGACTAATGATGGGCATGATATCATAGCCATCTTCATCTGGCTTTTTGAAAAAGGAGGGTAGTCATCCGTCCCAGGTCTTCTTTGTTCTTCAAATTTCTTTCTGGCCGCATACCCGTGTTTCTCTTTAGCTGGCTTCTTTTCCATGGAGGGTAGTAATCTGTCCCATGTCTTCTTTTTTGGTCAGGTGTCTTTCTTGCCATGGCATCTTCTTGCACAACAGTATCCACAGCTACTTCTAGCACATGATAGCAGACATAGGCCACAACTTTCATACAGCATACAACATTCACATGTGCACGATTTGAAAGATAGCCTGTGATATGATAACATACCCGTCTTTCTCTTTCCCTGGCTTTTTGCCCATGGAGGGTAGTCCTCTGTCCCAGGTCTTCTTGTTCTGGCCACTGCATCTTCTCCAGTCTTCTTGTTCAACCTTCTTTATGGCCACTGTGTCTTCTTGCAGAATGGAATCCATCACTACTTCTAGCACATGATCACAGACATAAGCCTCAACTATCATATAGCATACAACATTCACATGTGCACTATTTGGAATATAGCCTGTGGTGAGAAATGATGGGTGTGATAACATACTCATCTTCATCTTCAGTTGGCTTCTTGCAAAAGGAGGGTATTCATCTGCTCCAGGTCCTCATTGCTGGTCAGTCTCCTTTTTGGCAATTGTATCTTCCTCCAGAAAGGAATCCACAGCTACTTCTAGCACATGATCACAGACATAAGCAACAACTATCATACATCATACAACATTCACATGTGCAATATTTGGAAAATAGCTTGTGGTGAGAAATGCTGGGTATAATCTCCAGCTGGCTTCTTTCCCATGGAGGGTAGTCATCTGTCACAGGTCCTCTTGTTCTATAGTCTTTCTTGCCATCGCATCTTCTTGCAGAATTCAATCCACAGCTACGTCTAGCACATGATTACTGATGTAGGCCACAACTACCATACATCATACAACATTCACATGTGCAATATTTGAAAGCTAGTCTGTGGTTAGAAATGATGGGTGTAATGACATACCCATCTTTCTCCTTAGCTGGCTTTTTGCCCATGGAGGGTAGTCATCTGCCCAAGATCTTCTTGTTAACTCTTCTTTCTGGCCACTGCATCTTCTTGCAGAATTCATTCCACAACTACGTCTAGCACATGATTACAGACAGAAGCCACAACTATCATACATCATACAACATTCACATGCGCAATATTTGGAAAATAGCCTGTGGTGAGAAAAGCTGGGTATAATAACATACCTATCTTTTTTTTTTTTTTAGCTGGCTTCTTGCCCCTTTAGGGTAGTCATCTCTCCCAGGTCTTCTTGTTCTATCTTCTTTCTTGCCATGGCATCTTCTTGCAGAATTAAATCCACAGCTACTTTTAGCACATGACTGTATAGGTAAACCACAACTATCATGCAGCATATAACATGTGCAATTTTTGTATGGTAGGCTGTGGTGAGAAATGATGGGTACGATAACATACCCATCCTCATCTTTAGTTGGATTCTTGCAAAAGGAGGGTAGTCATCTGTCCTAGGTTGGTCAATGCATTGCATCTTCTTACAGAAAGAAATCCACAGCTACTTCTAGCACATGATCACAGACATAAGTGATAACTATCATACATCATACAACATGTACAATATTTGAAAGATAGCCTGTGGTGAGAAATGAGGGGTTTGATAACAGTCTTTCTCATTCTTTTTCTCCCATAATGGTAGTCTTCTCTCCTAAGTTTGCTTTTTCAATGATGGGTACTGTAACAGTCTTTATCTCTAGCTGGCATATTGCCCTTCGTGCATAATGCCTTTTCCCAGGACTTTTATTAGATTTTATTTTCCACCAATACAGTGTTTTACAAATAGAAACCCTGGGTTGTACACCATGTTTAGGCTATGTTCACACTACGTAAGTTTCCGGCCGTAGCGCGCTCCGTGAATAAGGGGCCGGAGATTTATGTAGTTTGCGTACAATGTAAAGTATATGATCTACGGCTGCACAGTTCACACTACATAAGAACTTACGCCCGGATCGTATGCAGCGCCGTAAAAAAATGAACCAGACCATTGTTTCGGGACAGAAATGCTGTAACTTACGCCCGTAGCATAACATGCGGTCCCGTACGGAGTGGTGATTTCTTCATTTTTACACTTTGATTTGCCGATCGAAAAGGTTCTGTGGGGTGCCCGGGGCTAGCCGAAGATATCCAAGTAATATACCGCTGTCAGATCGCTACGTACACCGCTCAGGAAGCGTACGTACATTACGGGCGTACGTTCGCAGACCGTACGTAGCCGGCCGCAACTTGCATTAATCCCGGACGGAGTTTTACACGTATATGTCCGCCCGTGAAAAATATGCGGCCGGACATATACGTAGTGTGAACATAGCCTCAGTTGTGGTTTTCTTCCCCCCCCCCCACCCCCAAGGATGTACTGATCAGAATATTTTTTTTTATCATGACGAACATACTGTATTTTACAAAAATAATAGTATGGCTACCCCGGCACATAACCAGAGATAATATGTAATCTATCCCCTCATAAATAACATTGATACATACATAAAGCTATGTTCACACAGGTGAAATGTGATGAACATAGGGGGGACATTTATTAAGTCCGGCAATGCAAGTACATAAATCCCATGCGTATCTTCCGTGCCCACAAAATGAAACCAATGCCAGCTCAGAGCTGGTGAAGGTTTTAATGACATTTTTCCTGTGGAAAAATTTTTAAATGTGGCGCGGCCAGAAGCTGGGCCCCCTCTGCATGCGATCGCATCCCCCTTTTTGCCCCTTTTCCGCTCCTTTGGCACAAGTGTCGCAAAAGGACCCAATGGGGATGAAATATTTGCAAAACCACAGTTTGCGAATATATTTACACGCATCGGGCCCGTCTGCGCCATAAAAAGACATTTTAGCCTTATAATAAAAGTCCCCCCATGTGTGAACATAGCCTTAGGCAACCAGTGTTCAGAGCAGATTTGCCCAATCCCCCCTCTAGTAATGTTGTGTAGATATCACCTGTAGTCTTTGCCCCAGGATCATTCTCTTTCTCCAGTGTTTAGTATCTTTTAAAGAAAGAAGAAACATCTGTATCAAACCTGTCTAACAGAACAATTGGTGTCCCTATAGCAACCAATCAGAGCCCAGCTTCTATTTTATTACATTGTTATTTCCAGCCAACATTATAATTGAAAGTCTGGTTTATCTCAGTGACTACTACATGTGTGTGTAACAGGCATATAAAAGAATGAAGGTTATAATGGACATGTCCATAACCATGCCTGGTATAATGCTAGTACAGCCATATCCAGTCACTGCACAGAGCCATAGCCTGTCATCCCTTTAAAAGAAAACAACATTATAGGTTATAATTGTAGACATACCCCTCCCCCATTCTCTCCGTCACTCATCCCCCCCAAAACACTGCACAGTCTGCCTAGATAGACCCACCTGCATTGTAGTTTAGCGGTCTTTATCCTGTGGCGCTCCAGTTCCAATCATGTCCCAGGTGGTGATGTCTTTGTAGCAGGAGATTGAGGACACTGCTGTGATGAATATAGTGTGGTGTCATTTCTCTGCTGGCAGAAGGCTGTGTATGAGATCTGTGTATCTGATCCCTGATTCTTTGTTCCTTGGGATGATGTGATGACAACCAGAGGCATTGTGACATCACTTTTTTTGTACTACTATGTGGCAGCCAATCAGATAAGTGCTTATAGATTTGACCATTGAAGCAATGATCTGATTGGTTGCTAGGGTCAATGACTGTGGCAGCCAACCAGATTAGTGCTTATAGGTTTGTCAATTGAAGCAATGATCTGATTGGTTGCTATAGTTGTATAGTTGTATAGTAAAGGATTATACTTATCTGTCCCTATTACAAGAGCTATCATCACATGATGTCCTATGGGGGGAAGGGGTCATGGACAATACAATGTAAATAGAAACAATAAAGAAGTAATGGTATATTAGTGACAATGTTTCTCTCTGTATGCGGCCTCAGGTGTACAATGTGGTGACTGACGGGAGACATCTCACTGCTCTCCATCATTGCTCTGATTGGTTGCTATGGGCAACAAACACAGCTGTACTACTCACAGGGAGGACAGTCATGTACTTGATTAAAGTATTGAGCCATGACACACTGTACAGGCCAGACTTTATGTATTTAGTCTCTTTTTTTCAACTAGCACAGGACTAAAAATCTGCCTTCAGGAGACTGAACCTGAATACAAGTATAGTTTTGTTTTAAAGCATGATAACTTAAAAAAAAAAAATGAATGTAAATTGCAAACTGGCTTTATATAACATCTACTGTTGATTTAGGGTTTTAAAGTTATAACGACAGTGACACTTTAAATAAAAATTGAAGCCACAATTAAGCTATACGTATGTGATTGTTTTTTTTTACTAATGAGTTTGGTCACTAGATGTTTGATTTATAGAAATGGCATGTTAGAATATTTGTTGTCTCCAAAGCAAATTTATGGCAAAATTGTACAATTGGAAATCTCCTTTAGCTCTAATCACTTACATATCACATATCACCATTACAGTCACACATTAAATTTTTTTCACTTTTATCCTTTTTATTAGTTTTATCAAAACAAACAATCCATATAAAATCACCTCCACATTATTATAACATAATTAACATAAATACACATACCCCCCATCACAAAAACAATTGTCCAAATAACCCCCTGTACCCTTACAAAGCTTTAATATTCCCGTGAGGTCACCCCGCGAAGCACCGAATAAAAGCATCACAAGATATACAAACACCCTAACTCTACCTCCAACTACCACCTCCCTTAAATTACTCTAAATCTCTTTACTCTACCCGCATAAGGGGGCCACCCCACACGCCCAAGCAGGGCCCCCGCCCCCGGCCAGACCAAACCGGACCAGACACAGAAGCAAAGAAACAAAATAACAAACCAATATTAAACAACCAGCTATACCTGTGACTCTCTTTAGCAGACCAAGCCTTAACAGCTCTCTACAATCATCAATCCTACTCACACACATAGAATCTGTCGACGCCAGCCACCCGCCTTCTCAGATGGGCGCCCGACACCCGTCAGACTCACCACTATTCTATGACACTCTTGCGCTAAGCCTCTCCAGCTTCACTGCAGAGGTATCGCACATCTTCCTCTCTCCCCTGATAACCCACCAAACATTTATTATGTTAAACATAGGCACCCAGGGAGAACAGATTCTTTACTCACTCAACACAGAGGCTGCATCCAGGCAAGGTCCGCCCAGAGCCCAAAAAACCCCCCAGGAAAATATAACCTGCCTTTACTTTTATCACAGAAGAAAGATAAAACAAACAAAAAAAAAAACCTGTCTATCCGGCTCAGCCCAAGCCTAGGACGTGAACCCCACCCAAGCGGACACAAGCGGCCCCTCCACGCGGCCACCTTAATATTTTTTCCATATTTTAACACAAAACCTTCCTGTGCCCCGCGCGTACCCCACCGGTCACAACCTTCATGCTTACCTAATTACATTATATTGTACTAATGTTCCCTTACTTAACCATTCCTTTGAGCTATAGGACAGTAACAATCACCAGGATATTCTAAAATATCCCCAGAGCCCCCCCTATTTCCCCTTCCACCCCCCAACCCCCACCATCCACCTTGCCGAAGGAAAAGGAGAGATAGAGAGAAGACAATAAATAAATAAATAAATACATAAATGAAAAATAAACAAAAAAACAAAACAAAAAAAAAAACACCACATTAATAGTCTCCCATTCCAGACTTAATTATAATATTCTTCATATCTGGTTTTACACCTCTCCCAGTGCGAGGCACTAGGGGCCACGGACCCCATCCAGTTCCTTATTAGTATCAATCTAGCATAGAAAAACCATCTTAATACTTTCTTTAGTGATTTTTTCCCCATTTTTATCTTCTCAGAGTCCCCCAAAAGAACAAACCGACGAGATGGTACCAATTGGATCCCAAATTTATTATTTGTTTTTTCGTATACTTCTAACCAAAAATTCTGAATCCGTGGGCAAGCCCATAACATATGTAACATGTCAGCTTCCACTGAGCCACATCTGGGACAATTTCCATCAGGTCTTTTCTTAATTTTATATAAGAACAGTGGAGTGAGGTACAACCTATGATTTATATTAAATTGAATCAGATGGTGATTGCCTGACCTAGACATATATGCCACATTTTGATATATTTTACTCCATTGTTTATCATTAATGGGCCCCAAATCATCCTCCCACTTCCTCCTACTATTGCTACTAATTTCCACTGTTCTTTTCAAATAAGCATAAATATAAGACACTATTTTAATTGAACCCCTAACTAACTGTTCTATCAATATGTCCAGGTCAAACTCCACCATCCTTAGCCATATCACACTTTTTAGGGCATGGCATAGCCTAGCATAATCATACCATACAGTCTGTGGAAGCTCATATTCCTCTTTAATCCTATTCCAATCCTTAATTTGACCGTTTACATATATGTCACCTAATTTCAATATACCTTTACCCATCAGACTCTCCATCACCCCAATTCTTCGGACTTCCTGAATGTTCTCATTCCACCATATAGGAGTGAACTCAAAAACTGACTTTAAATTTAACATATCCTTCAGCATCTTCCATGCTCTAAGTGCTGTCACTACCAGGGGTCGATTCCTCTTGTCACCTATCTTCCATACTCCCATCTCTAAAATCTCATAAAAATTAAACAGGGTGGCATCTTTCTCCTTCCACAGCTGTCGAAAAAAACTACTTTCATTTCCCCTCACCAACCAAAACAATTGCGAGGCCAGAAAGTACACTTTCAGATCAGGAAAATCCAGACCCCCTTTAGCTTTAGGAAGTGTAAACATCTCTATCTTTATCCGGGCCCTCTTCCTGCCCCAGATCAAAGAATTGGACAACACCCTTATTTTTTTCAGGTATCTATCAGAGATCCAAATTGGGGCAACTCCAAATATATATAGAAATTTGGGGAGACAAATAGTTTTAAATAAAACCATCCTATCTGTTCTAGAGATGGGTAGTTTTTGCCATACAATACATTTTCTCTCTACTTCCTCTACTATACCTCTCAAGTTGAGTTCATTAAATTCCTCTAAATCCCTAGAAATTCTAACTCCTAAGTATTTAAAACTATCCTTCTCTTCCAGTACCTTTAACTGCGGCAGAGAAATATCTAACCTCCCCAAGGGAATCAGGATGGATTTACTCCAATTAATGCTTAAGCCAGATATATATCCAATTTCATCAATCAACTCTATTACTCTGGGCACGCTTCGGCGAGGATCCTCAAGAAATAACGAAACATCATCAGCATAGAGTGAAACTCTGTCCTCTCCACCTCCCGCCCCAAAGCCAACAATATCAGGATCAGACCTTATTAAATGGGCCAGAGGCTCGATACTTAGGGCGAAAAGTAGAGGGGAGAGGGGACACCCCTGCCTAGTACCCCGATATAACGAAAAAAACTCTATCCTATCCCCATTAACCAATACCGCTGCCCTTGGGTTCTTATACAGCAATTGCACCAACTCCACATACCTAGGGCCAATACCAAAACATTTCATAACATCCCACAGGTACCCCCACTCCACCCTGTCAAAGGCCTTAGTGGCATCCAATGACAGGATGGAGTGGGAGCGCGGTTCATCTACCAACTGGAGATTCTCGAACACCCTCCTGATATTATATTTGGCCATTCTACCCGGGATAAAACCACATTGATCCTCGTGGATTAATTCAGGGATAACCTTCTGTAACCTGATTGGCAACAGCTTTGCAAGGATTTTTGCATCCACGTTCATCAGGGAGATTGGGCGGTAAGACTCCAAATCATATTTGTCTTTATCCGGTTTTAAAATAAGAGATATTGATGCCTCTTCCATAGAGGCCGGCAACCGATCAATCTGCACTGATGAATTTATTACCTCCAGCAATTTTGGCATTAAAATCTCACGGTGCCTTTTATATAATTCATAGGGTAACCCATCCAACCCTGGCGCTGTATTCCCCGGGGAGTGATCCAATGCAAGGTTTAGCTCTTCCAGGGTTATCTGGGCATCTAATTCTGCCTGCTGTTCTGGGCTGAGTCTTGGGAGGCAACATTTGCTTAAAACCTTGGTAATGTTATTACTAGAGATCTCATGCTCTACCGCATAAACCTCAGAGAAGTGATTTCTAAATTGTACCAAAATTTCGCTGGTTTCGTAAACTATATCCCCTCTGTCTGATTTAATCGCCTGAATACCCCTATTTGCCAACTGGTTTTTAACTATAGCCATAAGGCCTTTATTTGGTGTACCAGCGCCCAGATAATTTTTCCTCCCCCAGAAGGCCAGCTGATTTCTAGTCTTCTCCATCAGATAGTTGTCCAAATTATGCTTAGCTGTTTCAAGATGCAACAAGGAATCCTCTGAACCGTTTCTACCATATTCCTCCTCACTTTCCCGGAGAGTCTCCTCTAATTTTCTTTCCTTAACCCTATACCCTATTCTAACATTGTTAATTATCCCATAGTATTTCCCTCTAACTACTGCTTTTATTGTATCCCATACCACCTGTAGTGATGCCGTGTTCACATTTATATTCCATATATCTTCAAAGTCCTTACCTATTTCTCCTATATTAGGAATCAAACTCAACCAGTGGCTATTTATTTTAATTTCAAATGTTCTACTTGTGCCCACAGTATACAACTCAAACAAAACCGGTGCATGGTCGGATAGTCCCCTACCCAAGTGCTTAACATTTTTAACTTTTTGTGCCATATCTTTACTTACAAATCCAATATCAATTCTTGATAGTGTAACTTTTGCCCTGTTCCAGCACGTATATTCCCTTTTCTCCGGATTCCTATCCCTCCAAACATCAAACAATCCATGCTCCAGAATCAAATCCCCCAAAGCCGTTCTACACACTTTTGAAACTGACCTAGAGCCCCTATATCTATCCTTCTCCTCATGCATTACCGCATTAAAATCACCCATTACCAAAATTGGTGCATTTATATATTTTTTTGTGAATAAATATAATTGTTCTAAAACAAGTGTATTAAAGGGAGGAGAAAAATATACAAACGCTAGGATGCATGCCAAACCTTCCAATTTACCAAACAAAAAAATAAACCTTCCATTCTTATCCACTCTTTTATCATATAGTTCCCAATTAATCTTTTTATGGAATAACACCGTAACTCCCCTTGAGTAGCTAGAATAGGTGGAATGATATTGTTCTGCCCACCATAGTCTGCTCACCTTATGCTCAGTTTCTTTAGTGAAATGAGTCTCAACTAAGCAGACCACCGCCGGCAGAGAGCGCTTTACGTAATCCAACACCGCCACACGTTTCCTCCTGTCCCCTAAACCCCGCACATTCCAGGTGATAATCTTAGTTACAGACATCTAGCCCAGGAGAAGAGAAAAGAAAAGCAGCAGCCAAAAAAAAAACAAAAAAAAACCACACCAAAAAAACTGAAAAAAAAAAAAGAGAAAAACAAAAAGAAAAAAAACAAGGAGACCCCAGACAAGAAGGCCCACCAACCCCCCCCCCCCCCTCTCCCCTTCGGCAACCTCCCCCCCCCCCCCACTTTGACTCATAGTAAAAAAAACCTCAATTTTAACAATTTCTTTTTGTCAATTAGTGCATCTATTCTTTAAACTGAACTAATGCCTGTTGATTTATTTAAGAGTTTCTCTTCTAGTGTACAGGAAGCCACATGGGCACTCAAGTGTATATAACACAACATAGTTTTTTCTGGAAATTTTCTCCCACAAATAAAATACCTTCACTCTCTCTTTCCTTGTGTCTTATAGAGTGGAAATATTTGCACTATATTCTATTCTTCCTGCATTTACAAACCTTTTTTAACATTTTACATGTTTAAGTATGATATAGGAACATTTTGTGTACCTAATCATGGCAATGCAAAGCCGGTGTTTCACTGTGTGGCTTTACCATTTTTGTTTAAGATCTTCCACAACCTGGGAGGTCAATTACCATTTGCATAGTAATTTGCCCATGAGCAGCTCTTCCAGAACTTTTGTTAATGGTGGTGAAAATAATTGCCCATTGGGTTGTACTGTACTTTATCTTAAGATCGTTCCATTTAGTAAACGAGGAGAGAGCCATTTTTAGTTGTATGGAATTGTGCCAAGAAGCTCGGGGAGATCCCTTTGGTGCTTTTCCTGGGGATATTACTACAGAATTTTCATGTTGATATAATATTGTTTTTTTAGCTTTCAATCATTTATGAACCTAGGTGCATAGTGGGGCAATGTTTAGCAGCTGGCTTTTTCTTGATTACAGTAATTATTTTTTTCATATGTATTATTTGTGTTTAGCAGGTTCATTATCGCAGAGCTTTAAATTGTTTTAAGGAAGTGATCCGAATGTACTGTACATAGAAACATATTTTGAGCATTTGTAATCATTTGCAAAACTACAGTTCTAAAACATACACAAAAGTACTCCCAAATAAACCAGTATATGGCATTAAACAGCCAGTCTCTACTTATAAGGGTTGCAGGAAAGGTGTCTCTTAAGATTGTTTAACCCCTTGCCTCCGCAGCCTGCTTTGGCCTTAATTAGGGATGGTCCGAACCGAGTTCGGTTCGGGTTCGTACGAATCCGAACCCTTGGTAATGATTCCCGCTGTCTGCCCGCTCCGTGGAGCTGGCGGATACAGCAGGAGGACCGCCTGGAAAACTGGCCATAGGCTGTATCCCAGTTTTTCAGGCGCTCCTCCCACTGGATCCGCCCGCTCCACGGAGCGGGCAGACAGCGGGAATCTGCTGCCGAGCGTTCGGGTTCATACAAACCCGAACCTCGGCAGGTTTGGACCATCCCAAATCTGACCTGTCTCTCTTTATGTATTGATAACTCTGCAATGCTTTTAACTATTGCGGTTATTCTGAGATTGTTTTTTCGTGACATATTCCTCTTTATGTTTGTGGTATACTTTGGCTGATACACTGTAAAAAACACAACATTTGCGCAAAAAATTTAATTATTACTGCAACATCTTCAACATGTCTACTTTATGGTGACATCATTTGGTGAACGTCCTTTTACTTTTTAGGATGTTAGAGGGCTTTTTGCTGACATTTTTCACATTTTCAGGAAAAGTTCAAATTCAGATTTTTTTTTAGGGATCAGTTTAGTTCTGATGTGGATTTGTGGGGCCTGTATGTTAGTTACCCCCATAAATCCCTTCAATGTAAAAACAGCACCCCTCAAAGTATTCAAAGTTACATTTCATAATTCATATATTTCATATACATATATTTGGGATATTTGTTGGATCCTTTTTATGAATGTTATGAATGTTATGAATGTTAAGTTTTTTTTTTGTAAAAAACAAATTCTATAAAAAAAAAAAAAACATTTCATAGGAGTATTAACCCTTTAGGTGTTTTGCAGAAATTTAAGCAAAATGGAGGGGAAATTTAAAATTTCATTTTTTTTAATAAATATTCCATTTAATCCATTTTTCCCTCTTACACAGCAAATACTAAATGAGAAATACCACTCACTATTGATTCCCCTTATTCCAGTGTTTCTAGAAATCCCTCATATGTGGCTGCAGACATGACAGAGACCTGGTGAATTTTGGGGTCTTTTTTAATTTCAGTTTTTTTTAGCTATTTTACCAGGTCGCAGTGGCCTTGCGGTGCCAAAATATTTTTGACGTTGACGTTTCCATCAGTACCATTCTGGGGGACATGTGACACCCTGATAATTATTTATTTAATTTTTATGCATAATTTAGCAGCTGTTTTTCACCATTTTTTTGTACGCCGTTTACTATACGTCACATGACATGTTATCATTATTCGTCAGGTCAGCACGATTACAGCTATATCTATTTTATATATGTTATAGTTTATGGCATTTATACTATAAAAACTGTTTGTGTCTTGCATTTTGTAAGGGCAGTAATATTTTAATATTTTCACCAATGAAGTTATGTGAGTGCTTTTTTTTCGTCATAAGTTGACATTTTTAGTGGTACACCTTTTGGGTACATAGCTGGATCGGAGCCAGGGGGGTGGAACTGAATAGGGGCGGGGGGAGCACGGAAAGGGCATTGAGAAGGAAGGGGGATCTGGGAGAAGGATTACGGCAGGGATGGCTGGAGGAGGGAACGTACTGCAGCCTCCTCCCGCCACCTAATCAACGGGAGTCAGAGAGTCTCCCCATAGACGTTGCGGTTGCAAACACAGATGATACGTTTAAAAAGTTTTTTTTTTATTGGAAATGTTTTATAAATAAAAATATACAACTAGCCTGTAAATAAGGCTATAACTTGTGTAGTGGGCATATTAGCAACAAACACAATGGGGAACATTTATTAAAAGGCGAAAATTCCTTTTTTAGGCGCAGATGGGCCCAATCGGCGTACAAATATTTTACGCCACCTTTGCCAGTGGGGTGGAGAGGAGCAAGAGCTGCATGGACATCGCTAATGATATCCATGCAGTCCATGTTGCACAATTGTGAAGCTGTGTGATAGGCTCAGTAAGCGAGTGCCGATCCAGTAGATTGGCTTTCACTTACATTACTGATGCTGCAATGTAAAACAGCCCTTAGACTTAGGACTTCAATAGTCTACCTAAAGGGGCGCTGTCCATTATGTACAGTACTCTGCTGGAATGGAGGTCCTGACAACCAAATCAGTTGCAGCTATGTCAGGAACTGGACGGCAGGGACAAGACAGTGAGCCCTGATGCTGAACTCACCAACTGTCCCTACCTACTTGCCTCAAACAGCCCTAAGCAGCCGTGGACAACCACAAAGACGTTCCCTATACTCGGATAGGTGCACACAGAACAAGACAGACAAACACAATAAAGAATAGTCAACAGTCCAGGTCACAACAATCAGGCAGCAAAAGTACAAAATCAGGATCCAATAGGCGAAGTCAAAGTCCAGGCAATATGGTCAGGGGCAGGCGGCAAACATGGAAGGTCAGACATACAAGCAAAGATCAGGAGAAGCAAAAAACAGAAGACACAAGCAGGCAGAGACCGCACAGCACGAGCCGAGGGTCGCATAACGCTCCGCAAAGATACCATCCTGGCAAGTTACTTGAAAGACTGACAGAAAAAACCTTTACTCATGGTGCAGAATCCATCTATTTGTTTGTATTACTGTAATCATAGTATTACTGATGTGCATGTTATATTTTCATGTGCTTTTATTTTTGTTATCTATAGATTACATGAAACAGCTTGAATTCTATAACTCTATATAAAAGTGGTGCCCATCACTGCATTCTTTACCTTACACTTTTTTAGGGTCTCCTCAAGCAGAAACTTATTAACACATTTTTTTTATGTGATTTTGTAATTATTATTATTATTATTATTTTTTTTATATCACTTTGTATAAAAAGTCCTGAAATCTTGCACTGTTTTTTTGGTGGATACTGAGCCTTATAGTAGACTGACATTTACTGTTCTGAATAGATTGCAATGGAAGGTAACATCTCTGTCATAAACCGAGATGCAGATAACACAGAATCCACTATTGACAACATTAACACATTTCAACTTTTTCCCCTTCCTGCACAATGCGCCTTTCACAGGTCACAGAACATGTCTAGAACACTCCCCCATAAAAGTCAATGAACATCCCCAGCAGAGCCGGCGTCAGCAACCGGCATACTCGGGCAAGTGCCGGGCCCACAGCCGCCCAAGGGGCCCCCGACACTTGCCCGATCAATGAGCCAGACACCCACCGCATCACTGACCCCCCGGACACCCGGGGGGGGGGGGGGGGGCGGGTGCTGCCGACCCCAAGTCCGGGGGAGGGCTGGAGGGGCTGGGGAAGGACCTGCCGTGTTTGCTGCACTGGGGAATGACCTGTGATGACGTCATAAGGGGGCGTGGGCTGAGAACGGGAGAGGATGCAGGTGGGTGAAGGACCTGGGAGTTGTAGTACTCCTCTTAAATCTCCTCCTGTAATGTCCTCTGATCTCCCATAATAACAGGCTGGACATGCTGGAAGTTGTAGTACTCCTCTTAAATCTCCTCCTGTAATGTCCCATAATAACAGGCTGGACATGCTGGAAGTTGTAGTCCTATTATATCTCCTCCTGTAATGTCCTCTGATCTCCCATAATAACAGACTGGACACGCTGGGAGTTGTAGTCCTCATACCTCCTCCTGTAATGTCCTCTGATCACCCATAATAACAGGCTGTCCATGCTGGGAGTTGTAGTACTCCTCTTAAATCTCCTCCTGTAATGTCCTCTGATCTCCCATAATAACAGGCTGAACACGCTGTGAGTTGTAGTTCCCCCAGGTATACCTCATGTAATGCCTCCTGATTGTAACTCCATTCTAGCCTGCTCTATGGTGAACAAGTTAGAATACAGACTCCAGGGGGACGACCTCCTTCTAGCAACTCCATTCTAGTCCATTTTAGCATGGATGCGCTCTCACCAACAGGCGCAGGCGACATTACTATGGGGGAAGGGGACATTACTATGTGGACAGAGCAGGGGACATTACTATGGGGAGCAGGGGACATTATTATGGGGCAGGGGACATTACTATGGGGGCAGGGGACATTACTATGAAGACAGAGCAGGGGACATTACTATGAAGACAGAGCAGGGGACATTACTAGGGGGGCAGGGGACATTACTATGGGGGCAGGGGACATTACTATGGGGACAGAGGGCATTATTACTATATGAAGGGCACAGCATGGGGACATTATTACTATATGGGGGGCACAGCAAACCTCCTTACTTTACCCACCCACCCACAAACCTCCTTACTTTACTGCACATAACACCAAACAGTGGAGTTACTACTGTATAGGAGCCTATGGGTGGGAAAAAGGGAAGGAAGTTGCTGGAAATGTGCGGAGCCTAAGATGTTTGTCTGACAGGTCCTGAAGAGATGAATTGTAGCTGGAAGAAATCATCATGGTGGTCTGGGCCAGATGGAGAGGAAACGGAGAGTGATCGCCTCAGATCAAAGAAGACGTCACCTGTGAGTTACTGAATTACGTTTTTTTCGGTATTTTGTCAAACTTTATTTGGTAGGTGTGCCCCGAGGTGTGCTATACAAAGGGGCCCGTTGAGGCTTTCTCGCCCAAGGGCCCACAAAAACCTGGAGCCGGCCCTGATCCCCAGTCTACAGGTTCCTATGTTAGTGTTGTCTATCAGTGAGTGGGCAGATCCTGCTCTGACCTCTTATCTTGGAAGCAAGGAGAAGAAACATGCAGCATGGACTGAAAGGAACCACATTTGGAGCTGCAGGTGGACTGGGATAGGTAAGTATCACTGTATGTTCTCTTTTACAGCATCACCAGAATTATTAAAAATAAAAAATTATTAAAAAAAGGATATGTTTTAATAGCCCTAATGTCTGAATAGTCAATCCAGCCCCAGCTACCATTCACACAGCGTAAATTTTCTATTAATCATGGTTGTTCCACTGCAGTCAGAAGGAATCCCGGCATAGTATACACTCTGGCTGGGATCCCTAGCGGCCGCAACAAAAACTGACATGTCAGTTTTGTGCGGCAGCTATTCATTGAATAGCGGCTGAACAGAACTGTCAGTGCACACAATGGAGAGTGCGGCTCCTGCCGCACTTTCCATTGTGAGCAATGGTGAATTGGGATGCGGTCCCACACGGATGTGCCCGCATCCCAATTCAATAGAAATAAAGTTTATCCGACCAGTACTGCATTCTGTGACACGGCCGGGTCACAGAACGGCCGGTGTCATACATTGGCGGTGGTGGCCCCAGTCTGTGCAATCTGTACCTCTGGGGATTTTGCAGTTGCTATAATTGCGCATTGGTTCCTGTAGCACAGTCACTGTAGCTATGGAAAAATACCTTGTATCCCACACTCTAAATGTCTATAATCTCCACATACAATATGAATGTTAGGAGAAGCCTTTGTGCTTTCCATGTTAGAATTACCTTTTCTGTGTGCAAATATCTGAAACGTATTTTATTTAATATAGTCGTGTTCAGGGTTTTCAGCAAAGCCACACCACAGGATTGCAATGTGATAGAAGAAAAGGCTGCTAATGACACAAAAGACATTGATATAAAGGGAAAGGTACACTGATTGAATTCACGTCTTGGTTCTCAGTTTTTTTTTTAAGTCTGTTTAATGGAGGGGAGCACATCAGTGACAAAATGTTCTTTTTTTATTCTTACATGCAAAAATCCCATACAACAGTAATAATTATAGCTTCACAACTGTCATTTCCCTCAGACATCCTGATGATTTCCCTCTGCGGAGGTAACTTATTTTTCTCCTCTGTGCACAATAACAGGGGAATCAAAGCGGCTCTTGTTACACAGTCAAAAGAGAGCCCCATGGGCTGCAACAAAGGCCAGTGCCAGGTAGAGTGGGAAAACTGACAAAATCAGACATGTTCCCTGGGGAAGCTGTTTACAAAAAAGTCATAGCTGAAGAGGAGGCGATGGGGAAATAAAGGTCAGGTCACTTGCTATGCAGCCCCGGCTAAATCATGTTACTCAGGCATTTGTTTCCAGATATTGGTAATACATTGTTAAAGAAAGTAGAATAGTATCTGTAAATTGATTTCTTTGCTGTTTTCAGCTAGAAGATGTTAACACTTAACCACCTGCAGTATTACTTCTGTTCATGATGCTGAGTTCTAATGTATTGATATGTGTATCTTAATTGAGTTGTCCCATGATGCAAAGAACTAACTAGAGAGCGAATTTGCCCTGGAATATTTAGAAGCCCCACAAAGAATGAGTGCCTCGCACATGAACACTGCCACTCCATTTGTTTGGGGGACAATTGTCCTTCATTTTTGGGATCAGAGGATAGAGGGGTGCCCCAGTAGTCATAATCCTACTAATCAACTATTCATCTCCTATCCAGTAGATAAAAAATGCCTTAGCATCTTGGACTAAACAATCAATGAGGAAACAAATTTGCCGGGTACTTTGGAAGTCTCTAGATGATGTGTTAAGCTATTGGTGACTATTAACAGACAAATTACTGAAAGAAAACCCTAGACACTTGGGCCACATGTAAAAATCCAGGGTGGGCAGGAGAGGGGGGGGGGGTGGGGGGGGGGACCATGATATCTATATATTTCCATCCCATGTCCCTGCAACACTAAGACAGCATTTTCTCCTAGCTTTCTGCATCGTCACGTCCTGGCGGGAAGTACCCACTCAGCCAGTCAGGGACTGCAAAGATGCCCTGCCCTAGTCACTGACTAACTGAGTGGATATTTCTCAGCCGGGTCATGACGTTGCAGGAGTGGAAGCTGCAGGAGGCTGGCAGGGGTCCATGGGTGGTAATGCTGCACTGCGGGGGTCATGGGGACAGATAAGTATAGAGAGGGAGATTTATCAAACTACTGTAAAGTAGAATTGGCTCAGTTGCAAGTAGCAACCAATCAGATTCCACCTTTCATTTTTCAAAGAATCTGTGAGATATGAAAAGTGGAATCTGATTGGTTGCTAGGGGCAACTGAGCCAATTCTACTTTACACCAGTTTGATAAATCTCCCCTAGAGTTTTTATTATGTTCCCCCTACCCCTTGCCCACCTGGGAATTTTAGAAGTGGCTCTTTTTAGAGTTCTCCTTTTAAAGATATCTCAATAAAGTGATTTAACCCCTAGACGACCCTGGACGTAGGGTTACGTCATGGAAGTCTGTCCCCAGACGACCCATGACGTAACCTTACGTCCTGGGTGTTTCTTCCGCTATGAAGCGTGCTCCGGAGCGGAGCGTGCTTCATAGCAGGTGGGGGCCGGCTGCAAACAGCAGCCGGGACCTCACCGGTAATGACACGCTGCAGCGGCGCGGCGTTTAAGTGTAAGTGACAGGGGGAGTCCCCTGTCACTTACCGATCGGGACCCCCAGGGGCGCCGCAATCATGAGGCGACCTGAGTCGTCTGCCTCAGGCGGCGCCACCAGCTGTCTTCATGGGGGCGGCATTCCAGGGCCGCTTTAACCAGAGGGCACATGGTGCACGTGCACCGGGCCCACTGGTTAAAGGGGCCCCCCCGAGCAGGCCGGCCGTTGCTATGTGCGACCAATGCGGTCGCACAGGGCTCCGGCCACCAGCCTGTCAGGGGGGAGCGCCATGGATGGGTAATCTACTTACCCCTCCATGGCGCCCCCTGCAGGGCCCCCCCGTCCGCCGCTGCCCCCGCCCGCCCGCTGCTGCTGCGGCGCGTCAGCGCTGCAGCAGCAGCGACACTGACAGAGAGAGAGCCATTGGCTCCCTCCCTGTCAGTCACTCTTGTGGCCGCACTTCCTGCGGTCACAAGAGGCCGCGCTCTCCCTCTAGCGCCCGACGTCACTAGAGCGTCGGCGCGAGGGTAAGGGGAGTGCAGCCTCTTGTGACTGCAGGAAGTGCGGCCACAGGAGGGAAGAGAAGAGGAACGCGTGGACCCAGGTGAGTAACAGTGTTTGTTTTTTTCAATGTTATATGGGAGGAGGAGCTATATACTATTGGGGAGCACAGGGGGCTATATACTATGGGGGGCAGAGGGGGCTATATACTATGGGGGAGAACGGGGGCTATATACTATTGGGGAGCACAGGGGGCTATATACTATGGGGGAGCATAGGGGACTATATACTACTGGGGAGCACAGGGGTCTATATACTATGGGGAGCACAGGGAAGCTATATACTATGGGGGAGCACAGGGGGCTATATAGTACTGGGGAGCACAGGGGGCTATATACTACTGGGGAGCACAGGGGGCTATATACTACTGGGGAGCACAGGGAAGCTATATACTATGGGGGAGCACAGGGGAGCTATATACTACTGGGGAGCACAGGGGAGCTATATACTACTGGGGAGCACAGGGGGCTATATACTACTGGGGAGCACAGGGGAGCTATATACTACTGGGGAGCACAGGGAGCTATATACTACTGGGGAGCACAGGGGTCTATATACTATGGGGAGCACAGGGAAGCTATATACTATGGGGGAGCACAGGGGGCTATATACTATGGGGGAGAACAGGGGGCTATATACTATGGGGGAGCACAGGGAGCTATATACTATGGGGGAGGACAGGGGGCTATATACTATGGGGGAGGACAGGGGGCTATATACTATGGGGGAGCACAGGGGAGCTATATACTATGGGGGAGCACAGGGGGCTATATACTATGGGGGAGGACAGGGGGCTATATACTAGGGGGGAGCACAGGGGAGCTATATACTATGGGGGAGCACAGGGGGCTATATACTATGGGGGAGGACAGGGGGCTATATACTATTGGGGAGCACAGGGGAGCTATATACTATGGGGGAGCACAGGGGACTATATACTACTGGGGAGCACAGGGGTCTATATACTATGGGGAGCACAGGGGGTCTATATACTATGGGGAGCACAGGGGAGCTATATACTATGGGGGAGCACAGGGGAGCTATATACTACTTGGGAGCACAGGGGACTATATACTACTGGGGAGCACAGGGGTCTATATACTATGGGGAGCACAGGGAAGCTATATACTATGGGGGAGCACAGGGGAGCTATATACTACTGGGGAGCACAGGGGAGCTATATACTACTGGGGAGCACAGGGGGCTATATACTACTGGGGAGCACAGGGGGCTATATACTATGGGGGAGCACAGGGGGCTATATACTATGGGGGAGCACAGGGGGCTATATACTATGGGGGAGCACAGGGGAGCTATATACTATTGTGGGAGAGCACAGGGGGGGCTATATACTACTGGGGAGAGTGCACAGGGGGGCTATATACTAATGGGGGAGCGCACAGGAGGGCTGTATATAACTGGAGGAGCACATGAGGGGCTATATACTACAGGGACACCTTAAAACTATGGAGGCACAGAGGGGTGTAACTATGTAGGAGTACAGAGGGGTGTAACTACTGTATAGAGGTACAAGGGACCTAACTACTGTATGTGTTGGAGCCTAAAATATTTGTCTGGCAGATTCTGGAGAGAAGATTCACAGCCAGGAGAAGACTTCAAGGTGGCCCAGGCTGGATGGAGAGAAAAAGAAAAGGTGACAGACTCTGATCGGAGAAGACGCCCCCGGTGAGTCACTGGATGTAACTGCACTCTGTTATAGGATTGTAGTGTTAGGGGTCATGATGTGGCGGTTTTATGTAATGGTATCATTGGTGATATCTTTCTGTTTTGTTTAGTGCAGTTTTTATGTAATATATAATCACTGTATGGTGGAAATAGTGTTATAAGGTAACTACTGTATGTATTGGGGCTCTTGATACAGTGTGGGGGCAAATTCAGTACATTATACAATGTGCCGAAAGGGAAGGGGGGGCCCACTCTTGAGGGCTGTGCACTGGGCCCACCAATGTATTAAAACGGCCCTGCGGCATTCAGTGGCAGACTATAATATGAGCGGTTCGGGCGGCCGCCCACATTATAATCCGCCACTGATTGTACCATGTACCGGAGTCCCCCTGCGCCCGGACAGCATCTGTAATGAGATGCTGTGAGCAGGGGAGACTGTATTCATAAGCGCCGCGCTGTAATAAATCAGCCGCGCGGTGCTGTTACTACAGCGCGGCGCTTATGAATACAGTCTCCCCCGCTCACAGCATCTCATTACAGATGCTGTCCGGGCGCGGGGGGACTCCGGTAAATGCATTCCACGTCCGTGATCCGTCAGGATCACGGAACGTGGGAATGCAGCCTTAGTCCCCCGGCTGATGTGCGGCTGCCGGAGGTGTCCCATCCTGTCCCCGGCAGCGCACGCATCAGAGAGATCCCCGTGCGCCGGAAGTCACAGCCACAGGCACACGGGGAGCTCTCTGATGCGCGCGCTGCCGGGGACAGGACGGGACACCCCGGGCAGCCGCACATCAGCCGGGACCAGACCAGAGAGGCTCGACGGGGGAACGGAGGGCAGGTGAGTTGTGTGCTGTTTTTTGTTTTTGTTTTATCTGCTGTGCAGGGGGGGGGGGGGAGAGGGGGACCATATATAAGGTAGGGGGGGAAGAGGGGGACCATCTATAAGGTAGGGGGGGAAGAGGGGGACCATCTATAAGGTAGGGGGGGAAGAGGGGGACCATCTATAAGGTAGGGGGGGAAGAGGGGGACCATCTATAAGGGAGGGGGGAAAGAGGGGGACCATCTATAAGGTAGGGGGGGAAGAGGGGGACGATCTATAAGGGGGGACCATCTATAAGGGAGGGGGAGAGGGAAGAGGGGGACCATCTATAGGGGGGGGAAGGGGACCATCTATAAGGGAGGGGGGAAAGAGGGGGACCATCTATAAGGGGGGGACCATCTATAAGGGGGGGGAAAGAGGGGGGCCATCTATAAGGGAGGGGCGGGAGGGGGACTGTCTATAAGGGGGGGGGGAGAGGGGGACCATCTATAGGGGGGGGAAGGGGACCATCTATAAGGGAGGGGGGAAAGAGGGGGACCATCTATAAGGGGGGGCCATCTATAAGGGAGGGGGGAAAGAGGGGGACCATCTATAAGGGGGGGACCATCTATAAGGGAGGGGCGGGAGGGGGACTGTCTATAAGGGGGGGGGAAGAGGGGGACCATCTATAAGGGGGGGGGAAGAGGGGGACCATCTATAAGGGGGCATCTATAAGGGAGGGGGGAGAGGGGGACCATGTATAAGGGGGGGAGGGGGACCATCTTTAAGGGAGAGGGGACCATCTATAAGGGAGGGAGAGGGGGACCATCTATAAGGGAGAGGGGACCATCTATAAGGGGGGGGAAGAGGGGGACCATCTATAAGGGGGGGGGAGAGGGGGACCATCTATAAGGGGGGGAGAGAGGGGAGAGGGGGACCATCTATAAGGGGGGGGAGAGGGGGACCATCTATAAGGGGGGGGGAGAGAGGGAAGAGGGGGACCATCTATAAGGGGGGGGGGAAGAGGGGGACCATCTATAAGGGAGGGGAAAGAGGGGGACCATCTATAAGGGGGAAAGAGGGGAGAGGGGGACCATCTATAAGGGGGAAAGAGGGGGGAGGGGGACCATCTATAAGGGAGGGGAAAGAGGGGGACCATCTATAAGGGAGGGGGGAGAGGGGGACCATCTATAAGGGAGGGGGGAGAGGGGGACCATCTATAAGGGAGGGGGGAGAGGGGGACTATCTATAAGGGGGGGGGGAGAGGGGGACCATCTATAAGGGGGGGGGACCATCTATAAGGGGGGGAAGAGGGGGACCATCTATAAGGGGGGAGGAGGGGGACCATCTCCTAAAAGATCAGCACCCTCCTCTCCTGACATTCTCTGTGCTGCTGTGACCTGTCCTAAAAGATCAGCACCCTCCTCTCCTGACATCCTCTGTGCTGCTGGGACCTCTCCTATAGGATTAGCACCCTCATCTCCTGACATCCTCTGTGCTGCTGGGACCTCTCCTATAGGATTAGCCCCCTCCTCTCCTGACATCCTCTTTGCTGCTGGGACCTCTCCTATAGGATTAGCCCCCTCCTCTCCTGACATCCTCTGTGCAGAAAGGGACCAAACATTATGTTTTTTGGGGACAGCAGTGGGGGGGGGGGGCAGTAGTGGATTATAATGTGGGCGGATTGACGGGGGGGGGGGGGGGCGTCATTCTATAGTTCGCCTCGGGCAGCAGAGAGGCTAGAATCACCCCTGGGGACCCCCGCAGTGTGACTGCGGGGGTCCCGATCGTTGAAACGGACTGCCGGAGGTCTCTTACCTGCCTCCGTGCTGTCCGATCGGCGATCTGCTACACTGAGCCTGCACAGGCAGGCTCAATGAGCAGATCGCCGATAACACTGATCAATGCTATGCCTATGGCATAGCAATGATCAGTGTATAAATCAAAGTACTGTATGTAAAAGTCCCCCAAAGGGACTTCAAAAGTGTAAAAAAAAAAAAAGTTCAAAACACTATTACACTACCCCAAAACCCCTCCCCCAATAAAAGTCTAAATCACCCCCCTTTTCCCATTATATAAATAAAACATATACAAATAAATAAATAGATAAACATATAATATACCGTAGCGTGCGTAATTGTCCGATCTATTAAAATATAACAAGCGTTATTGCGAACGGTGAACGGCGTACACGAAAAGAGGGGAAAAAGTGCGCAGATTACAGATTTTATGTTACATTATATATTAAAAAAAATCAATAAAAAGTGATCAAAACGTCCGATCTTCACAAATATGGTATTAATAAAAACTAGAGATCATGGCGGAAAAAATGACACCCCATACAGCCCCGTAGGTGAAAAAATTAAACCGTTATAAGCGTCACAATAGGCCCATTTTATTAATATTTAATTGCCAAAAAAAAAGGATTTCATAAAAAAATACATATATAACATTAGAGAATCTGTGTAACCTGCATATGGTTGTGTTCGGACTGACCTATAGAATAATAGTGTCATGTCGCTGTTACCATATAGTGCATTACGTAGACACAGGAACCCCCCCAAACGTTACCATATTGCATTCTTATTTACGATTTCACCTATTTATATCTTCATAAATAATATATTTGGAATTCCATCATACATGTTATGGTAAAATGAATGACGCCATTACACAGTACAACTATTCCTGTAAAGAACAAGCACTTACATGGCTTGTAGATAGAAAACTGAGAGTGCTAGAGCTCTTAGAAGGAGGGGGGGGGGGGGGGGGGGAACGAAAACACTAAGATCAAAATTTGTGCGGTCCACTGGGTCATTTTGGGCCTGGTCCTCAAAGGGTTAAAGTGTTACTATCATCTTAAACAAAAACAAAACTTTTGATCCTTACCAATTGCTAAAACATGTGGAGAAAGTTTTCTTTGTCTCTCCTTGCTGCAGGAGATATGTTGTATGGAAAGTATATGAGAGAGAGATGTGAAAAAGTTCTTGGCTGAATGCTTCTCCCCGCTCTTTCTAGCTATTGGTGGGGTCTCAGCACCCAGACGCAACAAATTAAACCTTTTGGCATGTCAAAAGTTTTTTTGAGATGAAATTATTGGAATTAATGCTCTATGTACATAAAAACTCACCCTAGTGTATCTCTAGAGAAAAACTTTGCCTAAGCAATATACCTGCCGTAATAAGAGAAGAGTGAGATAATCTTTTCACCCCTCTCCTTGTTGTTCCCTACAAGGAATAGCAAACAGGGCGAGAAGAAATAGGAACAAAAAGATTTATTCTTCAATGTGTGTTGACAGATTGTTAGTGAATAGGAATCTATCACCAGCTGTATACTACTCTGACTAAAGGAAGCATATTTTAATGACAGGAATCCTGATTCTAGCTCTGTGTCACTTTCTTTGTTCATAAACTCACTATTTGTCAGATGCAAACCAAGATTACAAGTCTTCTCTATGACTGCACACACCCTGTAGTCCTACATATTGATGAGCTGCAACCCCCCCAACCCACACCAACCTGCTGCTGATTGACAGCTGCTTTGTATGAGTATGTATTGTAATGTATATGGAAAAAGCTTTTAATCAGCACCTAGTAGGCTAGGAGGCGAGCTACAGCTCATGAATATCAAGAACTACAGAGTGTGTGCAGTCATTGGGAGGACTCTTACCCTTGTCTGCAGCTGACAGGAAATGACAAATAAAATAAACTAACAATTTTTTTTAAAGGTTTCTGGAAGAGATATTATAATTCTGGCAGATTCTGGATGCCTAGGGCGGGGGGCCTGGTTACTTGCTCAAATCTCTTATTGATTTTAATTGGGTTCAAAGCTCAATTTGAGAAATGAGCACTTGAGCATTTTAGCACCAGTGTGCCCGGTTCCTGCACACAGCGATGGTCTATTGCTGAGTATCGGCCTGGGCCTAAGCACTGGAGGTGGGCTGGCCCGCCCCTCAGTGTGACGAAACCCCCTCGCCTCTTTGATGCGGCTCCATTAGAATAAATAGAGCTGCATCATAGAGGGATGGGGATTGCCTAACACTGGGGGTGGTCCGGCCCGCCTCCGGTGCTTCAGCCCTATTCTCGCGCACAGCATCGGTTTATTACTGAGAACTGGGTCAAGGTTAAAAAAAGGACCGTGGCACCGGCTTTCCTGCGCCAACGCCATAATGTATGCCTGCTAGGATGATAAATCAGGCGTGGTAGGAGGCCGTTCCTCCTCCCTGCCTATCGGCACTAACCCCCACCCCCTGCCTGCCCAGGGCTTACTTCTAAAAATAATAGCTGTTTTTTGTGAACAATTTAATCCAGACACAGCATTTATACATCTGGTCCTAGATTTTGCAAATAAGCAATGCTAAACTTGTGTCATAATAAATGTTCACTTTTGTGTCACAATATTGTCCTAGGACACAGACGCTTTCTCAAAGCTTTCTGTGTTGGTTAAAAGAACATTTTGTACTCCCTGTCAAGAAAAAAAAATTCTTTGCACATTCTAAAATTCTATTTTTCTAAGCTTCCACCACTACCTTCCCCCAATGCTTTAATCAAACATAGACTGTCTGCTGTGGTGCTTTAGCCTTTGGCCTTCTCTAAGTAATTTTTTTTTTCGATAGAGACTTTCCAATCACAAAGGGGGACAGATATATGGTTCTTAAAAGCATTTTGTTTTGTTTGATTTGTACTTGAAACTTTTCAGAAACTTAAGTGGCTCCCTCAGAGGAAGTGACATTTTCTTGTAAATTTGTCATTTTGGTAGAAATTGTTTGATAGTTCACTGTGAACAAACCTTGTCCTGTTCTCTGCTTATTTTTTTAAAATTAAACTTGTATTTTACTTTTTGTATTTTAAAATAATAACCAAATTAGTTGATTTTGTATCCAAACATACAGTAGAACAGAACATTGTCCACATTTTCTTCTATTAGCTTATTATGTGAAGTGGAATAGACTATTGACATCCACTTTAATAGGATTCTGTGATTTTCTCAGAATAAGTACGCAATTACTTTTATTAAAAAAATACTAATGACCTCTTTATTTTGCATATAATTCTTTCAATAACATGACTCTTAACAAAATGTCATTTTAAAATGATAAAAGTGCTTGTGCCAGTTAGGTAAAGGTAATTTCTTGAATAAAAAGTATCAGAAAACATGACAATAATCTACATTTTAATATATTCTTACATAATTTTATATTTTCAATTATAATTACCTTATATAGTATGTTCTTTCCTGGGTTGTAGTGTCTAGAGGCTGAAAAGAAGTTGGTGCCAGGGACTATTAAAGGTGACCTGTTAACTGATTTTTGCTGACTAAAGCAAGGGCAGTATACATTAGGGCTTCTTAGCCTGAATTAGGAGATATAACTCTTATTTCATTCTGTTGCTTCGGAACCCCCATAACCCCTTTAAACCCCCACAATCTAACCCCCCTAAACCGCTTGTACTGTCAGATAGCTGCTTTTAATCCAAGATCTGTCCAGGGGTCTGTTCGGCAGGTGATGCAGTTATTGTTCTAAAAAACAACTTTTAAACTTGCAGCCCCGTGTCAAATTGTTGTGACCTAGAGTACCCGTGCTGTAGGCCTGCACCGCCTCTCTGTCCCTCCTTCCTGCCCTCTTCATCATTAGGAATGCCCCAGGCAGGATTTCTCCTAATCACCACTTGAACACTGCACATGGGGCTTAACGATCCAACACATGTGCAGTGTTCAGACACTAGGAATAGGAGAAATCCTGCCCAGGGGCATTACTAATGATGAAAAGGAAAGGAGGGGTGTTGCAGGGGTACAGAGTCGCTTTAATGTCTTAATATAGAATTTAGGGCTCTTTTTTCCCTGCTACAGAGAACCCAATTACCCGCATAGATAACACACTGACTGTCTGCAGCAGCATGCTGTTATATATTGATCTCTGTAATAATCCAGTAGGCCGTAAGAGCCCATACTCCTAGTTTCAGCTGCAGGCAGTCAGCATGTTACTTTGTAGGGTACATTTACACATACAAGATCTGTTACAGATATCAATGAAAAGAAATCATTATGTTAAGACATTAAAGCAATTGTTTCATAATGACATCCTCTGTTCATATTATGACATATGGAAATCAATAAGAGGAAACCCTTGTTCTACAAGACCTTCTTCAGTTCTGGCAGATGTACCTGAAGCTGTTCTTGTATAACATAAATGGCCATTATACAAAGCTCCATGTGGGTACTACAAGGGAACTATCTGGCTGGCCATAGCTTTTCCTTTTCTATTAAATCAGCTGTTTGTCAAATGTGCTATAGTAACAGTTAACCCCTTGCCGCAATATGACGTCCTGGGAACACTCATGGGATGCAGGTACTTCCCGCAAAATGACGTTCCCGGAACATCATTCTCTCAATGCCTCCCCCCTCTGTCCCTAACAGCGATCGGGCAGCGGGAGGAGCCTGTGTCACTCAGCCTCCTCCCGCTGCCTCTGCTTGGAGGGGAGCCGCACTCCCTCCAGGCAGTTAACCCCATAGACACCGCGGTCGGGGCAACCGCCGTGTCTATGAAGCAGCTGGAGGGAGATCCGCTCCCTCCGACGTCCCTTTACCATAGCAACCCAGATTCTGACAGCTCATTTATTCTCTATAATACATTACAGCACTGATCATGTGCTGTAATGTATTATAGAGGTATCTGTAAAGTGAAAGTGAAACACAAACACATACATACACAAATAAATAAATAAATATAAATAAATAGATATACACATTCCCCATCCCCCTTTATAAATGATCCCCTATAAACTAGATACATATATTTTGTATCGATACATATATTTGGTAATTAACCCCTTCACGTCAGCAATCTGTATATATACGTTCCTATTGCACATGCCCCGTGCAGTAGGAATGTACATATACGTTCCTGACTTGAGGGGGCTTTGTGATGAGAACGGGATCGCTGCAGGGACAGCGATCCTGCTCTCATCTGACTGCAGCCCTGGAGGTAATGAGAGTCAGCTGCGATCCCGCAGCTGACCCCCATTAACCCCTTAGTGACCGCCGAAACGGCGGTCACTAATGGGCTGATGCCGCCGCTATATTTCATCTGGATTCACGGTGGGGGGAGATGAAATAAGTAAAATCAGACCCCAGACCAGCCCCCCTAGTGCCCCGATCACTATCCCCCCTCCTCGCGGCGGCCATCAGATCCAAGATGGCCACCGCCATCACTGTGAACAGAGTATATCTATTCACAGTGAACTCTTATAAATGAAAACCCCATGCTCTCCGCCACCGGAGGTAGCGGAGAGCATAGGGCAGTCATCGGGACCCCCCCTGTGGGGTCCCAGTACAAGCGATCAGCGGTATATACTATATACCGCTGATCGCTTGTGCCATGTGCTCCAGGCACTTTTTATCCCCTGCCACTATGAATGATTGGTGACAGGGGATAAAAAAAGATGTCCCCCCACCCCCTAAGTCGCCCACCACCCCCCCCTGTCACCCCCGTCCCCCAGTCACCCCCCCCTACCCCTTATACATTACCTGATCCTGGAGCTCCTTCCTCTTCGGTGTCCTGGCTGGTTATGAAGTGCGCATGCGCTCCACAACCAGCCAGCTCTGAAAATTTAAAGTGACAGAGACCAATTTGGTCTCTGTCACTGAACTATGATTACTGTGATAGAAAATATCACAGTAATCATAGTAATACAGTGAAAATGAATGTGTAAAGTACAAAAAGTGACAAACATACAAAAAAATAAAACACACACTTTTTATTATAGTAATAATTGCAGTTTACTCCCAAATTACCCCTAACCCCCCCCCCCAGATTACCCGTAACCACCGCAGGTTGCCCGTAACCACCGCACGTTGCCCGTAACCACCCCAGGTTGTCCGTAATCATGTCAGATTGCACGTAACCACCCAGATTACCCGTAACCACCGCACGTTGCCCATAACCACTGCACGTTGCCCGTAACCACCGCACGTTGCCAGTGACCCCTCCAGATTGTCTGTAATCACCCCATATTGCCTGTAACCACCCCAAATTACATGTACCCACCCCAGATTACCTATAAGAACTTCAGTCTATCCGTAACAATTCTAGATTGTCTGTAACCCCCCAGGTTGCCCGAAACCACCGCAGGTTGCGCATAACCACCCCAGGTTGCCCGTAATCATGCCAGATTACATGTAACCCCCAGATTGCACGCAACCACTGCAGGTTGCCTCTGACCACCGCACCTTGCCTCTGACCACCGCACGTCGCCTCTGACCACCGCACGTCGCCTCTGACCACCGCACGTCGCCTCTGACCACCGCACCTTGCCTCTGACCACCGCACCTTGCCTCTGACCACCGCACCTTGCCTCTGACCACCGCACCTTGCATCTGACCACCGCACCTTGCCTCTGACCACTGCACCTTGCACTGCACCACCCCAAATTGCCAGTGACCCCCTCCAGATTGCCAGTAACCACGCCAGATTACAGGTACCCACCTCAGATTACCTATTAGCACTTCAGTTTATCCGTAACCACAGCAGGTTGCCTGTAACCACCCCAGATTGTCTGTAACCACCCCAGATTGTCCGTAATCACCCCAGATTGTCCATAACCACCCCACGTTGCCCATAACCACAGCAGGTTGCCTGTAACCAGGAAGACAAAGAGTGGTCAGCACTCAGAACACAAAGTCCCTCAGATTGGAGTATGGTGTTCTTATTTAGGCTGTATGCCTCTCTACGAGCACGCGAGAATGATCCCCGGACCCAAGGGCATCCAACAAGGTATAAGCATAAGAATGCTCTCCAGCTCGCTTTAAAATTTATTTATTTATTCTTTATTTGTATAATGTTTAAAAGGCCGTTGCGTTTCGGGCTCTCTTGCCCTTATTCATGGCTCTGTGTCAGATGGTCCCTAGACGACTCGTAAATTAAGAGGTCGTCACCCAAAATATAGGGGGGGACTATCCCTGTCCATTCCCCACAGTGATAAAGAAAGACAAGCAAAGTGGCAACAGTAGCCACGCCAGTAGCCCTTGTGGCGTTGCTACTGACGCCACTTTGCTTGTCTTTCTTTATCACTGTGGGGAATGGACAGGGATAGTCCCCCCCTATATTTTGGGTGACGACCTCTTAATTTACGAGTCGTCTCGGGACCATCTGACACAGAGCCATGAATAAGGGCAAGAGAGCCCGAAACGCGCCGGCCTTTTAAACATTATACAAATAAAGAATAAATAAATAAATTTTAAAGCGAGCTGGAGAGTATTCTTATGCTTATACCTTGCCTGTAACCACCCCAGATTGTCTGTAACCACCCCAGATTGTCCATACCACCCCAGATTGTCCGTAACCACCCCAAGTTGCCTCTAACCACCCCAGGCTGCCGTAACCACAGCAGGTTGCCTGTGACCACCCCATGTTGACCGTATCCACCCCAGATTACCCGTAACCACCTCAGACAGCCTGTAACCACTTCTAGATTACCCGTAACCACCCCAGACTGTCCGTAACCACCCCACATTACCTGTAATCTAATTTTTTATTTTATTTTAGTAACTGCGCTATTCTAATAACTATTACTAGCTGCGGTTTTGCTCCAGCAAATTGGCGCTCCTTCCCTGCTGAGCCCTGCTGCGTGGCCATACAGGGGTTTATGCCCACATATGGAGTACCATTGTACTCAGGAGAGCCTGCGTTACAGATTTTGGGGTACATTTTTTCTCCTGTTCCTTGTGAAATTTAGAAATTTCAAACTAAACCAACATATTATTGGAAAAATTCAAGTTTTTCATTTTTACTGGCCAATTTTGAATACTTTCCTCTAATACCTGTGGGGCCAAAATGCTCATCCTACCCCAAGATGAATTCTTTGAGGGGTGTACTTTCCGAAATGGGGTGACTTTTGGGGGGGGGGGGATCTATTCTGTAGACATTACAGGGGCTCTGCAAACGCACCTCGGGCTCAGAAACTTCTTCAGAAAAATCTGCATGGAAAATGCTAATTGGCGCTCCTTTCCTACTGAGCCCTCCTGTGTGCCCATGCAGTGGTTTATACCCACATATGGGGTACCGTTCTACTCAGGAGAACCTGCGTTACAAATTTTGGGGTACTTTTTTCCTCTTGTTCCTCGTGAAATTGAGAAATTTCAAACTAAAGGAACATATTATTGGAAAAATTCGAGTTTTTCATTTTTACTGTCTACTTTTGAATACTTTCCTCTAATACCTGTGGGGTCAAAATGCTCACCACACCCCAAAATGAATTCTTTGAGGGGTGCACTTTCCAAAATGGGGTGACTTATGGCAAGATTTTACTCCGCTGGCACTACAGGGGCTCTGCAAACACACCTGGCTCTCAGAAACGTCTTCAGAAAAATCTGCATTAAAAACGCTAACTGGCGCTCCTTTCCTTCTGAACCCTGCTGTGTGCCCATGCAGTGGTTTATGCCCACATATGAGGTACCTTTTTACTCAGGAGAACCTGCGTTACAAATTTTGGGGTACTTTTTTTCTCTTGTTCCTCGTGAAATTGAGAAATTTCAAACTAAACGAACATATTATTGAAAAAAATTAGAGTTTTTCATTTTTACTGTCTAATTTTGAATACTTTCCTCTAACACCTGTGGGGTCAAAATGCTCATCCTACCCCAAGTTGAGTTCTTTGAGGGGTGTACTTTCCAAAATGGGGTGACTTATGTTTTTTTTTTTTCTCTGCTGACACTACATGGGCTCTGCAAATGCACCTGGCGCTCGGAAACTTCTTCAGCAAAATCTGCAATGGAAAAGCTAATTGGCGCTCCCTTCCTTCTGAGCCCTGCTGTGTGCCCATACAGTGGTTTATGCCCACATATGGGGTACCGTAGTACTCAAGAGAACCTGCGTTACAAATTTTGGGGTGCTTTTTCTCTCATGTTCCTTTTGAAAATGAGAAACTTTAATCTAAACGTATATATTATTGGAAAATTTAAATTTTTCATGTTTTTACGGCCTAATGGTGAATACTTTCCTCCAGCCCCTGTAGGGTTAAAATGCTCATTATACCCCTAGATTAATTCTTTAAGGTGTCTAGTTTCCAAAATGGGGGTTTCCAGTATACAAACCTCTGATAAATTTCTAAGCCCCGTAACACCCTAAAAAAAGTAAAATATGTTTATGAAATGAAGCCAGAATAAAGAGGACATATCGGTAATGTGACTTAGTAACTCATTTATGTGATATGACTTTCTTTTTTTAGAAGCAGAGAATTTCAAAGTTCATAAAATGCTAGTTTTTTCAATTTTTCATGATATTTTGATGTTTTTCACAAAAAACACAAAAAGTAGTGACCAAATTTTGCAACTAATATAAAAGTGCCATATGTGACGAAAAAACAATCTCAGATTCGCTAGCATACGTTAAAGCATCACTGAGCTATAAGAGCATAAAGTGAGACAGGTCAGATTTTGAAAAATGAGCCTGGTCTTTTAGGTGCAAATAGACTTGGTCTTGAAGGGGTTAATTATCCCGCCCGATTAACGCCGCAAATTTTTTTTTTTTTATAAAAAACTAATCAAAATTAAAAATTTTTGTTAATCCCACTCCCTAAAAAATATCGATAAAAGCTATCAAAATGTCACATGTACCCAAAAGGTGTACCACTAAAAGCGTCAGCTCATGCCGAAAATAAAAAGTCCTTACATAACTCCATTAACAAAAAAATGTAAATATTGGTGCTTTTCCAATATATAAGACACAAACAGTTTTTATAGTATAAATGCCATAAACTATAACAAAAGCTATATAAACTGGATATCACTGTAATCGTAACGACCTGACGAATAACGATAATATGTCATATGTAATGTATAGTAAACGGCGTACAAAAAATGGTAAAAAAACTGCTGTTAAATTGAGGCTGTATATGGGGGATTTCTAGAAACATTGGAATAAGGGGAATAAATAATGAGTGGTATTTCTCTGTTATTATTTGCTGTGTAAGAGGAAAAAAATAATTAAAATAGAATATCTGCCAAAAAAATGAACATTTTAAATTTCCCCTCTAACTTGCTTAAAGCGTAACTGTAATTTTTTTTTTTTTTTTTTTGCAGAAATCAGTAGTATAAGCAATTTAAGAAACTCTGTAATAGGTTTCATTAGCCAAAATAGCCTCCTTCTGTACTCAAGAAGCAATCTCCCAGCCTCCCCCCCTGACTTCTTATCTGTGCATTATCAGGCAAACACGTCTTCATTACAGAGAAGCCAGTGAAGACGGGCTCTGCTCTCTCCATTCTATCCTTATGAAGGGGGGAGGGGCTGAGGGAGATGAGGGAGCAGGAAGAGGTGACATGAAGGTCAGCTGTTTGTAGACTCTCTGGGCAGCTAAAACTCTGGATTCTGGGGTCAGAAAGGTCAGTGCTTATCTATGAACTTACTGAGAGAAGATTGCAGGGTGTTGTGCTTTGCAAGACTGCTCCGTGCTCAGTCACTCCTAACAGCCCCTCCCCTCTCCATAGCCACATAATGGAGACAGAAATCCTGCTGCTTCTGAAGTGAGGGGGGAGGCTGGGAGATTGCTTTTTCAGTCCAGAAGGAAACTCTTTTGGTTTTCAACAAAAATGACCCTGAAATGACAGTTATGCTTTAAATTTCAGCAAAACACCTAAAGGGTTAATAAACTTATGAAATGTTACTTTGAATACTTTGAAGGGTAAATGTTTTGGGCAAATGTTGTGATTTTCCAAAAAAACTACTGAGTGTATCAACCAAAGTATACCACAAACATAAAGTCACGAATATGTCACGAAAAAACAATCTCAGAATAACTGCAATCTAGATCTAAATCAACAGTAAATGTGAAATAAAGCAAGTTTGCAATATAGATTGGAGATCGCTGCGGCAGGTCCCAACAAGCAGAGTGACCAGGAATATCAGGCGCTGACCGGCTGTCCGTTCGCTACTCCCCAATGGATGATAGGAGACGTAGTTCAGGATAAAAGTATTTATTAGTATTAGTATTAGTACTAGGATTACGCGTTTTAAGAACCTTCTCTTCATCAGATCCATCCAAGTTCGCAATATACATTCATTATTTTTTTTTGCTGTTATCATGCTGAACTTACCAGAAATCCAGTCTCCTGAAAGGCAGATTTTCTGATTGTAAAAAACAGACATAAACACAGGAAATTACGGCCAGTACAGTGAACCATGGCTCAATGTGTCCATCAATCACATGACTGCCTTCTCTCTGTGAGCGGTCAAATGGCCTGGGATACACATAACTTCCTGTTTTCTGACTCTTTAAGAAAAGGAGTCAGAAAACAGGAAGTGCTGTGCTCTCTAAGATCACTAAAAAAAAAATTATGTAAAATTGCAAACTTGCTTTATATCACATCTACTGTTGATTTAGATTTTAAAAATTTTAACTACAGGTACACTTTAACCCTTTAAGGACATGGCCCATTTTCGTTTTTACGTTTTCGGTTTTTCCTCCTTGTGTTTAAAAGGTCATAGCACTTGCATTTTTCCACCTAGAAACCCACATGACCCCTTATTTTTTGCGTCACTAATTGTACTTTGCAATTACAGGCTGAATTTTTGCATAAAGTACACTGCGAAACCAGAAAAAAATTCAAAGTGTGGTGAAATTGAAAAAAAAAACGCATTTCTTTTATTTGGGGGAAATGTGTTTTTACGCCATTCACCCTGGGGTAAAACTGACTTGTTATGCATGTTCCTCAAGTCGTTACGATTAAAACGATATATAACATGTATAACTTATATTGTATCTGATGGCCTGTAAAAAATTCAAACCGTTGTTAACCATTATACGTTCCTTAAAATCGCTCCATTCCCAGGGTTATAGCACTTTTATCCTTTGGTCTATGGGGCTGTGCGAGGTGTCATTTTTTGCGCCATGATGTGTTCTTTCTATCGGTACCTTGATTGCCCATATACGTCTTTTTGATCGCTTTTTATTACATTTTTTCTGGATTTGATGCGACCAAAAATGCGCAATTTTGCACTTTGGGATTTTTTTTGCGCTGACGCCGTTTACCGTACGAGATCAGGAATGTGATTAATTAATAGTTCGGGCGATTACGCACGCGGCGATAGCAAACATGTTTATTTATTTATTTATTTGTTTACTTTTATTTAAAACCTGGGAAAAGGGGGGTGATTCAGACTTTTATTAGGGGAGGGGGCTTTTTACTATTAACAACACTTTTTTTTTTTTTTTTACACATATACTAGAAGCCCCCATGGGGGACTTCTAGTATATACACTTGGATCTCTCATTGAGATCTCTGCAGCATAGATATGCTGCAGAGATCCATGAGATCGGCACTCGTTTGTTTTCGGCTGCAGCAGCCGAAAGCAAACGAGTGCCGAGCCGAGGACGGCGCCATCTTGGACGCGTCCCCGGCCGGCATCAGTAACGGAGATCGCTCCTCCGGGACAAGGTCCCGGAGGAGCGATCTCCCCCACTAGACACCAGGGAAACGTTGCCTCCGGTAATCGGAGGCAGCTGTCAACTTTGACAGCTGCCTCCGATTAGCTAATTAGCGGGCACGGCGATCAGACCGTGCCCGCTAATAGCGGCGGTCCCGGGCTACACGCGGCACCCGGGATCGCGGCACTTCAAAGCGGGGCCGCCGCGCGGCCCCGCTTTGAAGTGCAAGTGAGGACATAGGACGTACCGGTACGTCCTATGTCCTTAAGAGGTTAAAAAGGGCTGTGTGTCTCCTATGAAACCAGTTTATTCAACACAGAAATTAGGACCTAAAGATAACATGATGATGAAGTTGTGATTGAATGTCAGATGTAATTTATGTTCCAAAATGAATAAGGCTCTTATTCTTCGGGGCAAAGTGTTAAAGAGCTGAGTGCTGTAAAGCCTCTTTGCACCCTTCCCAACCCAAACCCTGTTTGATAGCGTCCAGTGCTGTGCCCTGCTTCCATATCTCTACTCTACTGTCTATACAGCTTGTGTGCATTCGCAATGTTTGGAAAGCAGACTGTCAATAAAGCAGGGATAGGGATGGGAGGGGGAGTGAGGAGGCGCTACAGCACTCAGCCCTTCCGGAGTAGAAAAATACTCTTTTGACACTTTGTAAAGGAGAATAACAGCAGTTTTCTGGAAGCATAGACATACTGTATATATGAAAGGTTCTGTGTGTCTCATTGTTCTAACAGCTATCTAACAGTGTCAGCGGTTTGGAATGTGAATTGCAGCTGACAGATTCCCTTTTGGGTTTGTTCCCATGGCTGTATTATGGAGCTGTGTTTTATTAATATATAAAAGGGTTGTCAGGAGCTGGGCCACACACTCGGCTCCCAGCACTGCCGAAGCGCACGGCTGGCCCCCTGACAGCTCTGACAGAGTACCTGGCAACCCGCCTAACCGGATGCAGGGAGCGTGCTGACTGCATCCTTTGATGTGGCCGTGGCTTTTGCGCCCCCAGTCGATTGGCACAGCTGGTCGATGGCCGTCTCTGCCAGTGGGCACTGCTGACTGACGGTCGTCTCCAACAGTCAGCTTGTGTGTTGGTCAGGGGCTGGAGTCTCAGCCCCAATCACGCCTGGGGCTGGGACTCCAGGCCCCATAAGTAACCTCCCCTGTCTACCATGCCTTGCCTGCAATTGAGCCTAGTTTAATACTGTGTCTTTACCTAGTGTATTTGTGTATTTGGTATTCTGACTTCTCGCTTTTTGGAGTTTGACTATTCTCTTGTTGCTGACTTGGACCTCTGACCCTGCTGCATTGTGTTGTGTTTGTCTTTTCTTTGTTCCGTGTGCACACTTAGATAGTATTAGGGACCGTCGACCAGTTGTCTGCTGCCATTAGGGCTGTTGAGGCAATTAGGCAGGGACAGCAGGGCGGGTGCCAGCGCCAGAGCTACAGCTGTCCTTTGTAGTCCTGGTCCCATATCCTGACAAGGGTGCCCCTAAGCAATACCAGCCAATATTGTACCTCCAAATGCTTTTTAGTTTACACAAAAGCTCAAGAGCTGTGTTACAAAGATATTAGCTACTAGAAAAAACTGTGGCTTCCATAAATGCATCAATATGGAGACACTTTACCAGTCCATTATATGGGCCAGTAAACACTGTGCTACCATACAGGGTCTATGTACATATTTTGTTATTGGGAAGTTAAAAGCTAAAGCTTCTGCAAAGCAACCTATTTTTGTCACAGAGCAGTGTGCAGCTGTTGCCACAGCAATGATGTTCACCAGCCTGTCAGTGAATGAAAGAAACGCCAGCTTTCCTCATTCATAAAGAAATAAGCAATAAAAACAGGAACTGAAGCAGGAGAAAAACAAATAAATTGATGCTGTGCTCAGAAATTCAATAGGTAAATATTTAGGGAAATTAATTATTTAATTAATTATTAATTAATTATTTAAAATCTTCACTTTTGGCAACATAGACAGCATGGCGCACTGTAAATATCTACATCATACATTATGTATTCTCCCATCCTACACACTGGGTTACCTACCTGTATTTTTTTTAATTTAAAAGAATTTTCCAAAATGTAAATTAAATTATAAAAAACATCCAGAGATATATCTATATAAATCTTCCCATGTACCGTTGTTTCCCCTTTCTAAGCAGTCCTGCCCTGTGTGTTTACATGCTGCCCTCCTTTTACTGGCTCCTCATCCATCATGCCCAGCATACCTAAAGGCTAAGCTGTAGTCTCTAGTTCCATTCAGTACTGCCCTGTCTCTGAGTACAGCTGAAGGAAGGGCGTGGGTTAAGTTTTATAGTCATGTGTTATCGTACTGTCCAACCACATGTACAGGTGTCTTTCCCTTACTTTTCTACCTATTACACTTCTTCTCTCTCCTATCCCCAGTACCACAGAGAAGCTCAGTTACCCTTATAAAAGGAAGGCTAGTTACTGTAAGGAGGTCTTTCGTCAGTAGAGGTGTGGAAGGACTAAGAGACAGTCACTAGAGAGATTCTCCTGCTGCTACAAGTGCTTCAATATGCAGTGCTAAACCTTCAGAAAGGGTAGCCGTCCTCTAAGAAAAGCCTTGTCCATGCCTGGGACCCATCTCCTACATTCTTAGGGCAGTTACCACAGTCAGGAACTGACCCTCAGTAGGACAACTAGTGTAGAACTGATGCATCCTATCCACCTGGCTCTTCTGAGAAGTCTCGGAAAGTCTGCTTCACCCGGTGGTAAAGGCCTGGGGCTCGTACTACCCAACCTGGCACTTGTTGAACTAGTTAGGGCAGAAGGCGGTCAGATATATATCTAAACATGAGTATGAGAATTCTGCAACTTATCCTCTTGTTACTAAACACCATCCCGGCAGAGTATAATAGCTACCTGGACAAAGCCCCCAAGACTGTCCCTACTCTACCTACAAGCTACTCCTTAATACTCTTCACTTTCTGTTTCACCGTGCCTTAGGCTATGCTCACTATACATAAATCTACGGCCGTTGTTTTCACCAGGCCAGACATGTGCGCCTGAAACTATATTTATATTTTGCTGTTTGAATGAAACAGGTCATTTATTTGGAATACTGCGCCCAGCCCAATAAACCACACAGAATTTTTTTTTATTTCAAATTCAATTTTAATTTTGCAGAAATAAGTATTCCGCGCACGGCCACATTGAAATCCACGGCCGTAGTTGGAACATTACCGGCCGGAAATAAATGACATGTTCATTTTTCACAGAGCCGTGGAAACAACGGCCGTTGTCTGATACGTAGTGTGCATTGTACGACTGTAGTTCGTATATCTTGCAGCCAAAGCATAAACCTCAAAACTACGGCCGTAGTTTTGCGGTTCGGACTACGGCCGTAGTTTACATAGTGTGAACATAGCCTTAACTTGTATTGCACTAAAGTCTATCAGTAAACTTTCACCTTTAACCCTAGTTAAGTGCAGGACTCTGTCCTATTTTTCTGTCACCGCACCTGCTCCTACATGTGCACCTACACCTTACACTTGGGCCACCCTCTGTTTCAAGCGCAGTGCCCGTGTGTCCGGGGATGGGTTCCAACTACTGTGACAAGTGCCCAGGTCTACCCAAGCCCACCTTGCTGTACCACCACCTCACAGCTACCCCGGGCCACAGCAATTGTTTCACCCATCAGCACCTGGGACACAGTCAGACAGAATACACAATGTTATTTATCAGTCACTCACACACAGGTGATGTCTTCTCTATAACTGTCTCATCTTAATCTGGTCCAGACATCACTGTCTTCCCATATTGTCAGCAGACTGTCATCCTAGAAGTATTGCTTACATATGGATACACATGAAGTAATACAAACTATAGCTTAGTAGGTCATCCATACCACACTGTATATATCTGCTCATGTTGTTTTGCCATGCACATAAATTTAGAGGCCAGCAATAAGTTTGTTGTACATCTGGTCTATTTCCTTTATAAGCAAAGGCCCTATTACATACATAGATTTATCTGACAGACTTTTGAAGCCAAAGCCAGGAATGGATTTTAAAAGAGGAGAAATCTCAGTCTTTCCTTTATGACCTGTTCTCTGTTTATAGTCTGTTTCTGGTTTTGGTTTAAAAAAAGCTAAATCTGTGTGTGCAATAGGGTCCTTAGTTACATGGTATCTGATGTATTCATAGATTTGAGCACAACTGTAGAGCTGAAGTGCGATTGATATTGAAATAAGTCATTAGCTGGTATGGATATGATGACAGCATTTGGTTTATGTTCAAAGGTTTTATATGTAGATTATGCTGAGAAAAGTCTGGTGACAGGAATGTATTTGATGAACGGATAGAAAAAATGCCAAGTGAACTAATTAAGGAAAATTACATTTCTTTATGGAATAAATATCTTTCATTTACATGGTTAAACAAACTTCCAGAGAATAGTAATTTAGCACCTGCCGGAAAGTCTACACATGTTCAAATGTAATATGAAGATTATATAACATTACCATTTCCAATTCACTTGAATATTTTGCTATATGGAGCTCATCATCTATTTATATTTTCTTTAATGTTCTAGATATGCAGCATTCCTTTTATAAGATATTTATGAGATGAATAAAGCGCCCTTTTCAATTTATAATAAGCTCTGGTATTTTTCACATTGCCACCTAACACTAAATGGATTGGGTCCATTTACTTTATGTTAGCAAAGTCAGGTTTGAAACAATGTTATGCCTGTATAATGAATGTATTGCCCTTACCTTGGCATTTGCAGCATTACATGGGCATTAATCAGTCCGCTCAATTCTGTCTTCTATGAACAGTTAATTCTACTTGAAATTATACAACCGTTTATAACGTGTTAAGTGAGTACTATAATGAATGAAGTTAGCAAGGGGCATTATACATTGCTATATTAACCGCATTTTTTTTTATTTTTTATTTCTTTAGACTAGGCTTTAGGCAACAGAACATTGCAGGAAATAGCATTATGTAGCTTTAAAGGGGAACTCCAGAGAGTAATGATTTTTTATTTTTTTGTTTTTAATACGTTGCTACTTTGTATAACTTCAATAAAATACATGTGTAATTTATTATTTATACATTATTTTATGTTGAGTGGCAGCAGTAGGGAGCGAAACAGGCCATCATTCTTGTTGGGATGTCCAAGCCCTGATCCCTCCCCCCCACCTTGATCCAGTGCTAATGCACACACACACACAGTGCTATTGCTATAGAGTATCTGCCCCATGTTTGGTATATTCTTATTAGAAGTTATAATACATGGGGGATTGGGTGTGGGGGGGGGGTGGAGATCGTGATGCCTGCGATCCCGGGTGGATAGTTGCGATCCCGGGAGTATGCGGCCAGGATATTCCAGGGAATCGATCTGGAATTCCCTGGAATATCCTGGCCGCATATTCCCAGGAATCGCAACTATGCACCCGGGATCACAGGCATCACGAACGAGCGCAGATGCCGTAGGACCAAAAGTCCAACGGTCCGCGCATCTTTCCTGCCTATTTCTATCACTGCTTATTTTACTAGAGTAATATAACGTTACTAAAACAATGAAGAAGACTGAGCCAGTTCTCAGCTGTGACGTATGAAGTTGCCCTATCCCAATCCCACACTTAGGCCATGTTCACATGGCGTAAGAGACCAGCCGTTCCGTGATCCGGCTGGGTCGCGGAGAGGCCGGTCTCTGCAAAGATCATCCCGGCTGGTACTGCAGTACTGGCTGAATGATCTTTCCTGCCACAGAGTTCTGATGCGGGCGCATCAGCGTGCGCCCGCATCAGAGCTTCCCATAGGACACTATGAAGCAAGCGGCCGCAGCTGCTCGCTCTATAGTGTGCACTGACTTGGTTTCCTACGGCCGCTATTCACTGAATAGAGGCCACAGAAAACTGACATGTCAGTTGTTTGCGGTGCAAATAGGGGTCCCAGCCGGAGCGTATACTATGTGTATAAGCTCCGGCTGGGATCCCATAGACACCCGGCCAACGTATTTTTTCGTATTTATACGTCCGTTGTTGCAAATTGCAACAACGGCCTTATAAATACAAAAAAATATGTTCTGTGAACATAGCCTAATGCAGTAACTCCACAGTAACGGTGGTCCTATCCTGCCACTCAACGAGAGCAAGATTAGGTTTTGGCTTCTGATTACATCACGGGTGATAGGGGGGCGGCTCAGTCTTCTTGATTGGGTGAAAGGGGAGAAGGCAGGCTTAGGGTGCACTGAGAGTTAAAGTCTCCTAATAAGTTATTTGCATAATGGTTAAAAGTAGTTATATCGAAAAATGGATTAAGTTAGTAAAAGTACCTTTGCCAATCCATCCTAGTGATTTGTAGGAGTCAAACCTGGTGCTTGATTCCCTTTAAAGTTACAACTATTCTAATTCAGAATGCAATCAAACTTTAAAAAGAACCTTTGTAAATTAGAGGCCCCTAAACTTCCTCAATTTTTGCTTCTGATCCAACTTTTTGTATGACCCCCGTCAGACATCAGATATTTAGGTTTTAAAATGTATTCTATCTAGAGATGAGCGAACCTCGAGCATGCTCGAGTCCATCTGAGCCCGATCATTCTGCATTTGATTAGCTGTGGCTGCTGAAGTTGGATAAAGCTCTAAAGTTGTCTGGAAAACATGGATACAGCCAATGACTATATCCATGCTTTCTACATAGCCTTAGGGTTTTACATTATACAGTATTATAAAAGTATACAGGTACTTGGTCTTACTCTAATTCCAGACAGTGTCTCCAGTATCAGAGAACACAAATAAGGGTAGCTTTAAATCAGCGGCCAAGGGTAGCTTTAAATGCAGTCACTGTTAGCACTTAGGAGGCAATACGTAGCGGCGATAGACAGGACTGATTATCAGATATAATGCATTGGGGAGTCTTGGGCTGAGATGAGGCACCAAAACAGGACAACAAAGGGTTAATTTACAGCTACATCACCAGGCTCTTTCCTCTGATGTCAGCACTGACCTCTCTGACCTCTGAATAGAAGCTTTTAGCTGCTCCCTGTGGTGTAATCCTTTGTTCTCTGCTGCCGACTAATCTCCCTCCTTCCTCCTCCTCCCTCCCCTCTCCATAGCATAGACAGGATCCCACTGATCCCACTGTAAAACAGTCGAGATTTCCTGATTCTGAGCAGTGGATGACAGCATAGAGAGGAGGGAGGGGGGACCTGAGAAAACTCTTTTTAAATGCAGATAATGGCATATTTGCCTAATAAACCTAATTACAAAGTTTCTTAAAATCGCCTGGACTAACCCCCTTAAGCTGTGTGGCAGCGCAGTTTCTAAAGATGCCCCGTTAATGTTGAAAGTGAACAGAATGGAGGAGCAGAGCAGTTACCATCCTGCTTCTTCATTCATTCTCATTCATTCAAGCCCCCAGCCTATGAAATGCTGGGACTCTAGCAGATGCAATGATATGATATCATCGCACTTGTTTTAGAATCCCGTCCTTGAGGCTCACAGGCTGGAGGCCAAAAGATTGAGACAATTGCTCCATTCCTTGATTATGTTTTTTTTAAATCTTGAGGCGCAGTAAGGGGGGGCAGTGTTTTACTGCAGGGGGGAGTGCACAGCAGGGGCATTATTACTATATGGTTGGTGAGGGGCACATAAGGGGACATTATCACTATATGGTGTGGGGGTGCACAGCAGGGGACATTATTACTATATGGAGTGACACAGCAGAGGACATTATTACTATATGGCGAGGCATAGCAGAGGACATTATTACTATATGGAGAAGAACGGCCGAGGACATTATTACTATATGGAGAGACACAACAGAGGACATTATTACTATATGGAGAAGAACAACAGGGGACATTATTACTATATGGAGAGGCACAACAGTGGACATTACTATATGGAGAAGAACGGCCGAGGACATTATTACTATATGGAGAGGCACAACAGAGGACATTACTACTATATGGAGAAGAACAGCAGGGGACATTATTACTATATGGAGAGGCACAACAGAGGACATTATTACTATATGGAGAAGAACAGCAGAGTACATTATAACTATATGGAGACACAGCAGAGGACATTATTGCTATATGAAGAGGCACAGTATGGAACATTATTACTATATGGTGGGCACAGCATATAGTACATATATCACACATATAGGGAAATTATTACTTTATGGGGCACAGCAGGGGCATTATTAAAATATTCTTAATATTCTAAAGAAGAAAGAGTCAAGATTTCTGCCAGTATAAGGCCATGTTCACATGGCATGAGTCACCGGCCATTCCGTGACCCGGCCAGGTCACAAAATGGCCGGTGTTAGAGAAGAGCATCCGAATTCAGTGGCAGTGAAGATCATCCTGACGGTACTGCAGTACCAGCCGGATGATCCTCACTGCTGCTGAATTCAGATGTGGGAGCATCAGTATGCACCCGCGTCTGAATTCCCTGCTACTCACAATGGAATGTGCGGCTGGAGCCGTACTCTCCATTGTGTGCGCTGACAGGTTTTCTGCAGCCGCTATTCAATGTCAGTTTCTTGCGGCGTCCCTAGGGATCGCTATGTGTATACACTCCGGATAGGATTCCTTAGAAGGCAGCACTATGTTATACTATTGTTACAACAGCCGTAATTATTACAAAACTTACATAGTGTGAACATAGCCTCATAGTGAATAATAAATAATGCAAACAGCGCCCCCTTGTATAGGCTAGAAAGTATAGGCTAGGCTTAAAACACATTATGGCCAAAATATTTAATTTAAAGAAGTCCGGTGAAAATTTTTATTAACGTATTGTATTGCCCCCCAAAAGTTATGAAAATCACCAATATACACTTATTATGGGAAATGCTTATAAAGTGCTTTTTTCCCTGCACTTACTACTGCATCAAGGCTTCACGTCCTGTTAAAATGGTGATGTCACGAACCGACTCCCAGAGCTGTGTGGGCTGTGGCTGCTGGAGAGGATGATGGCACAGGGACACTGAGGGACACAGGGCACTGGCGGGACACTGAGCATCCCTCTGCGATCATCCTCTCCAGCAGCCACAGCCCGCAAAGCTCTGGGAGACAGGTCGTGACATCACCATTTTATCCAGGAAGTGAAGCCTTGATGCAGTAGTAAGTGCAGGGAAAAAACCTTTATGTGCATTTCCCATAATAAGTGTATAATGGTGATTTGTATAACTTTTGGGGGGTAATACAATACTTTAATAAAAATTTTCGCCGGACTTCTCCTTTAAGTATATTGCAAGTATAATGACAGGTACTCTTTAATAAACCCTAGCTGTTTCATTTTGTTCTCGGAAATAAATCACCAATCAAAATAAAATTCAATGCAAAGGTGTCCATAGTCTTTAAAAAGTTAAACTTTGTATATTTCACCTGTGTCATTAATCACCTGTTTTATTCACATTTACAACATTATTGAGAATAGCGCAGTGGGACCAAACATTGTTTCACTGACATGGTAATTGGAGGCATTGTTAGGCAACAATTTATTGCCTTACTAACACAAGACTGAACTAAGGCTAACAGTCCCACTATGTTCTCTTGTTTTGTGTGGTACAAGTCTGGAAAGAACTGAGAGCCATCAGGGCCCTGTCACACTCTAAAAGCAGTGCACTAGGACATAAAACATTGTGTGACAAAGCAATACCATGAAAGAGAAAGAAAATGGCTACCTTAATACTCCTGTTTTAACATACTTTTGTAGTTCAAGATATTATGGAGAAATAATTAAAAAAACTAAGTTTAAAGCAAAACTGTCACCCTTGAAGTAGCAAAAGAACTAATGACAGTGTTATGCATTTCAGGGGGTTCTCTGGAGAAAAAAATGTTTTCAAATCTACTGGTATCAGAAAGTTATGTAGATTTGTAACATACTTATATTTAAAAATCTCAGATGTTGTATGCCCTGCAGGAAGTGGTGCATTCTTTCCAATCTAACACAGTGCTCTCTGCTGCCACCTTTGTCTATGTTAGAAACTGTCCAGAGCAGGAGAGGGGACAGCAGAGAGCACCATGTCAAACTGGAAATAATACAGCTACTTTTCTGCAAGACAGCCCAGACCATGTCCTCAGGTTGTGTGTGGTATTACAATTTAGCTCCATTCACTTCAATAGAATTGTGCTGCCACACTAGACTGAGGGCAAGAGTGGTTTCTGGAGGAAGGCGGACATGTTTTTGTAAGCCTGCATAACCCCTTTAAAGATGGATTCACACATTCATGTGCAGCTCATAATATACAGTCTCTGTGTTGGCATATATCATGGACTGAACACCTACCTATAATGGGACTTACTGCATCTTAATTTATTATGATGCAGTGAGCTCTCAAAGTTGACGAAGTTGTGTTAGTTCAGTATTGTAGTGGTCAGGTTGTTCAGGAACTCACTACATCATCATAAGTTACGAGGCAGCAATTCCTGTTACAGATAACCTTACAGTATATCACAGGCTGCACACTGATGTGTGAATCCAGCCTACAGTATATGACCTGCTCAGCCAATCTGTCATGAATGCAACTTTGCGTAAGGTACGACCGAGACTGCAATTTTAGCCATAATCTTCCATTTATTCTGTGTTTTGTTTGCCTTGTTTTTGCCAGTCTGAACTGTGTCTTATTCCTTCTGGTCTGCTAATTGTTTTCCTAGCCCCACCCTTGTCTGTGCTGCGAAGTTTCCTCTGGTCATGTAACAGTTAACCTGTCTTGCCTCAGTGATTGACAGCTGGTCCCTCCTATCACTTTCTGGACATGGTTCCTGGTCTCCTATTTAAGCTAGCTGTTTCTGCCTGTGCCTTGCTGGTTATTGACTTAGTCTCTGCCTGCTTGTGGTTCTGTTTCTTTGCTTCTCCTGATTTCTGCCTCGTATCTTTTAACCTTGCTTGCTTGCTGCCTGCCCCCGACCATATTGCCTGTTATTTGACTACTCTTTTGGATCCTGATTTTGTACCTTTGCTGCCAGACCGTTGTGACCCTGATTGTTGACTATTCTTATTGTGTTTGTACATCTGTCTTGTTTATGTATTGCACTTGCTCAGGTTAGGGAATGCCTCCAAGTTGTCCGCTGACATTTTAGGGCAGATTGCGGCAATTAGGTAGGGACAGTGGGCGGGGCTGAGCTCAGGGCTCAGTGTCTCTGTGTGTTTGGTGTGACTGGTCCTGACATAATAACTGGCCTAAAAATCTACTGCCCCCTCTGGTGCCATGACAACTGTGGAGGATCTTGCTACCCAAGTGGAGGGGGTGTCAGGCCTGGTAGTCAAGCTGGCTAACCAGGTCAATATGCTGATAGACATGGACCTAGTCACCCAAGTGAAGGGTTTGGCAGTACTGGTAGCTGAGTTAACTGATAAGGTTTGTGTCCTTACAGCTAACCAGGCTGGGGCTGTGGCCCCCCCAGTGGTAGTGCAATCTGCTAAAGCTACAATGTTGCTTCCAGACTGGTTTTGGGGGAATAGAGACAAATTTGAGACCTTTAAGAATTCTTGTTTGCTGTATTTCTGTGTCAATCACTTCCCTACAGAGCAGGAAAAAGTGGCTATTGTTGTCTCATTGTTGCAGGGAGATCCCCAGGCAGTGGCGTAGCTACCATGAAGGCAGGGAAGGTGACTGCTATGGGGCCCTTGCAGGAAGGGGGCCCAAGGAAGCCTGCCCTGCCTTCATGCTAGGTACCGACCACTGTACCCCCAGGGGTCCAGAGAGGAAGAGGGACCCGCCACTGCACTGTTCAGCCCCCTCACTGTAGTGCCGGGTGAGCGGGCTGAACAGAGGAGCAGGACCTGCCAGGTCCTGCACGGCACAGGAGAGGAGTGAAGGACCTTTGGGTCACATGACCCAAAGGTCCTGAATACTTCTATGTGAAGATCAGCTCGGACTACAGGAGGAGGAGGGGGAAGCCTGTGAGCTGTACGGTACCTTGTTTACAATCGCGGCCGCCATGTTTCTGGAGTCCCTCCTGTTTGACCTCTTGTGTTCACCTTTCTATGCCTACGGCGCATGTGCGGCCTCCCCAAGATGGCGCCCGCTATTACTGGACGCCGGATTCTCCTGCACATGATCCCATTAAGGTTGGTTATTGTTTTCACATGCTCCACATGTATATATATTATGTCCCCTATCTCACTACCCACATCCCTGAGGAAGCCGCTAGGCGGCGGAACGCGTGGGGTGACCTTTTGCCTATCTGACCCGTTTCATTTTTGGACTGTACATGTTGACAGGTTTCACTTTTCTGCCTTATGTCTATACTTATAATTCTTCTTGATTTGATATGTCATAGGGACTTTGTTTAGGCAGTTTGGTTCAGGATTCATATGGTCCAGGGGTCAGTGTGGTTGTTAGACCTTGCTGGTACGCCGGCAGGCCTCATGTTGACATTTTAAGTGTTTTTAATGTAGGGTAGTGTTTGGGGTTTGTCTCCCTTATTGCTATACCCCTGCATAACTTATTGTATTTTCTGTACTTTTGATATTGTCATAATAAAGTATTTCTGTGATGTGCTACCTTTTGTGCATATGCTTTTGTTTTCTTGGAGAGTTATTCTAGTGTAAATGTCTGTACTAGTGTAATCACATTCTAGTGTGTATGTCAGTGGCGTATCTGTATATATGTTAATGGTGCCTCTGTGTGTGTATATGTGCGTCATTGTCTGTGTTTGGCGAGGGGGGGGGGTAGGGGAGTGTACAGGATTCATGGGGCCCCGTACAGTTGTTTGCTATGGGGCCCCATGAATCCTAGCTATGCCCCTGTCCCCAGGCCTGGGCTCTTAAACTCCCTCCTGAGGCTGAGGAGTGGAGCGATTTAGAGCACTTTTTTCTTTGTCTGGGAGCCATCTATGCTCAGCCAGATCATGTGGGTCTAGCTCAGACACAGTTACTGACCATTCGCCAGGGCAAGAGACCAGTTGAGGATTACTGTGCTGAATTTAGACGTCATTGTGTGACCACCGGGTGGTGTGAGGCTGCACTTAAAGCATTGTTTAAGCAGGGGTTGTCGGATGGCATTAAAGATGCCTGGACAGGTCATCCAGATCCCCTTACCCTGAAGCAGGCCATGGATTTGGCGGTACGCATAGGCCGCAGGCTTAGGGATAGACAAAAAGAGAAAGCAGACCCTGACTTTCCTGACCCTTCTGTCCGTTCATCTGTCTTTTTGAAAAAACCTATTTCTCCGCCTGCTATCTCTGAGGTCTAGCCTATGCAACTGGGAGTTATGGATATCAGGACCAGACATGAACATCGGAGATTATATGGATTCTGTTTCTACTGCGGTGATGACGGACACTTCATTTGCCACTGTCCCAAGCGTCCCCTGCGGCCAGAACATCAGCGCCCAGGTGACAACCAGGAGAGTCACCTGGGCGCACAGGTACCTCTAGGTGGTGTGGGTGTGCATTGTTGCTCTGCTGAACCTAATGTGAAATCTATGTGTTCAGCCAAAAATGACACTGTAATCTTGAATAATTGCAACATGGAAACTGAGTCGGTGTCAGGTGCCAGTAGCAGGCCCGTATCTGCCATGAGGCGAGGTGAAGTCTTTGCCTCAGGCGGCAGATAACACAGCCCTTGAGGGGGGCGGCATCAGCGTCCTGTGTCCTTATCATTACAACTAGTTACGGCTCAGTGCCCAGCTGTGTTTCCTGTCAGTTGCCTCATGAGAAGCACTGAGGAGGCACTGGAAGCCTCGTATTCACATCACATAAGACATAGATATATTGTCTCCTGCTGTTAACCCTTTCAATAATGCAGAGTTATTATACTCTGCATCACTTACACACTGTGGAAAAGAAAAAGTTAACAGCAGCGGGGACGCTATATTATGTCTTCTCTGCACTGCCGACCTCCGAGCTGACCTCAGCATAGTGCAAGAGCAGGAGAAGAGGCATAAAAGTATTGTTCTGCTCTGCTCTTAACTCTTTCTGTATTGCAGAATGTAAGTGATGCACAGTAATACTCTACATTCTGCAGTACTGAAAGAGTTAACAGAGCAGCCTGTTTTATGGCTCTTTTCCAGCTCCTGATGTCAGAGGTCAGAGGTTATCTATAGTGCTGTCCCATACACACTGTGATGGTGCACTGTGCCTGTCCTGGATCTTCTCTCCCTGACTATTGCTCTGTGGTCCCTGCAGTTTAGACTGCTGTCAGGTCACAGGATAGGATACTCAGCTGAGTCATTAATCATGTTGAATGGGGGGACCTGGGAGTGCTGGAGTTCTTGTATGGGGAATGTGAGGGGCGCTATGCACATGGTGATGTTACAGGGAATGTGAGGAGGGCAGGGGGCATGGTGATATTACAGGGAATGTGAGGGGCACTATGTACATGGTAATATTACAGGGAATGTGAGGAGGGCAGGGGGCATGATAATCTTGTAGGGGGAATGTGAGAGAACAGGGATACAATGCTGAAATGCAATTTTTCAGCTCATTCAAGTACAGCTGCTAGTACTGCTTTATCTGTGTCTTGGTGTATTTTTTCTGCTTATTTAACATAAGAATAGACAATTGAGATCTAAATCGAGAATTGTTAAATTTTTTTGCCCATATTGCCCGGGGGGGGGGGGGGGGGGGGCGCTTTGTCAGTTCTCGCCTCAGGCGGCAGAAAAGCTAGAATCGGCCATGGCCAGTAGTATAATGATGGTATCGAGCCTGTCAGTGAACCTTTAGTCAGTCACCAGGATGCCTCCGCTGATGAGTGGGAGACGGACAGTGACATCTCAAACGTGTTGTAAGAGGTAATTTTCCACCCACTCCTGGTACGTCTAATGAGGGTCCTGTGGCCCCTCATAAAAGGACAGGAAACCGCAGGACAGGAAACCTGAGAATATAAAAGCTTGACACACCTCTCCAGCCTCAGTTCAGGTTTCCTGTCCGTGCGGATGGGAGGTCTGAGAAGACGCTCCCTTTATGGGAGCAAGAAGATCTTGACACCTTGCAGGCGGCAGGTCCTCCATCTGCACTGCACAGTGAGGCTACCTGCAGGCATAAGACTCTTTCTGGGAGCAGCCTGGAAGTCTGGTGGGGGAGCTCGCCGGACGACCGCCTCGCTCCGGACTATGGGACCGCGCAATGATCTCCAGTGGGGTAGCGGGGTCTCATGGTGGAACGCCGGCATCCGTGTGTGTCGGCTTCCGGTTTCCCTGGGTGTGACGTCAGGACGCGCGCGTGCGTACGTACGCTTGCGTAGTGACATCCGGCACTCTCTGATGACGTTTCTGGCCGGGACGCGTCACTTCCGGCGGAACGCCCAGGACTCCGCTATTTCAGAAACCCGGGAGCGGGAGCTGGCATCCGTAGCCTCGTGCGTCCAGTGGCTTGAAACTCCCATCAGCCGGCCTGTACTACAGCTGACAGGTCTGCCTGGTACACCTCCTGCAGTGATGTATGAACCTTCTGGAGGGGACAAAGGACGCCATGAACGTTCTGAAAGGAGTGAAAAAAGAAAGACCTCTAGTCCGGTACCAGTGAAGACCAGGGATTGGTGAGAGGTCCTGTTTATTTACTCTTATGTTAATGGGGTGTTTTCTTGCTGTTTGTATTTTAGAAATCACCAGCAAGTGCTAAGTCCTCTAGTAAAGAGAGGCATCGCCACAAAGAGTGTGGTGAATGCAGGAAGGAACTTAAGGAGGATTATAATAGATCCGTTTGCCCTGCATGTGTTGATAAGCTAGTTGCTCAAGAATCCTCTGTGCTGGCAAATAGCATTAAACAGATGGTGAGAGATGAGATTAAAGCATCTCTGGGTCATCTAAGTCTGACCCCCCCAGCAGGAGGAACCGGGTCCCTCTGGCACTCAAGCGGAGTCTATCCCTGTCCCTTCGGTCACCTGGGTTGATTTAGAAGAAGGGAAAGTAGAACAGCAGGGAGAAGAGGAGGAAGAGGGCTCTTCTGCTAGTAATACGTTATGCCCTGCTGAAGATACGGATCAGCTTATTAAGGCAATAAGACAGTCTATGAACATAGAAGAAGTCACACAGCCTAAATCAGCAGAAGATGCCTTATATGAAGGTCTAGGACCTAAGAAGATCCGTACGTTCTCTCTCCATGCTAATATTAAGTCACTAATAAAGAAAGAGTGGGAGAACCCTGATAGGAAATTTTTTATTCCACGCTTCTTTAAAAGGAAGTATCCTTTCGAAGAAGAGGATTGCAAAACATGGGAGAAAGCTCCGGCAGTGGACACCCCGGTGGCCAAAATAGCCAAGAAAAACAGTCTGCCTTTTGAGAACCTTGGGTCACTGCCGGACCCGATGGACCGCAAAGCGGACCATTACAACTGCAAAACATGGGAAGCCTCCACCAGTGCCCTAAGAACTAATGTGGCGGCTACATGCGTTGCTAGATCCTTAAGGTTGTGGTTAGGAAATTTGAAAACCCAACTAACCAAGGAGAAGGCTCCAGCTAGAATTTTGGAAGACTTACCAACTCTCTCCAAAGCTGCGGATTTTTTAGCGGATGCATCAGTGGATTCAAATTATGTACTATCCCTTGTGAGGGTGTATCACTGTTTGGCCCTGTTCTGGACTCACTTCTGGAGAAGGTGTCTGAGAAGAAAAAACAGTTCCCAGGGCAACAAAGAGCCCAGGAGCCCACTCAGGGGAAGAAGCCATTTAAAAGGCCCTTTCGTGCTAGACAAGACTCCAATAGAAAATTTAGGATCCCAGGAAAAGGGAAAGGTTTCCTTTTCTCAGGAAGGGACAAGCCCAAGGAGTCACAATGATATTCATCAGGTGGGAGGTCGTCTTTCCCATTTTTTCCCAGCCTGGAAGGAAATTTCCTCCAGTCCCTGGGTTCTAAGTACCCTAACTTGTGGTCTGTTGTTGGAGTTCAACAACTTTCCCCCGGACAGATATCTTCCCACCAGATTAATGTCAGACCAAGAGAAACAGTTGGCATTAGAAACAGAAGTTCTTTCTTTAGTAAACAAAAATGTGATAATCCCAGTCTCTGTGAATTAACAGGGGAAGGGATTTTATTCCCCACTGTTTTTGGTGAAGAAACCGAACGGTACTTATCGAGTTATTATAAATCTAAAAGGACTTAATGTCCACCTGAAATACAAGAAATTTTGTATGGAGACTCTCAAATCAGCTATCCATCTTCTTTATCCAGGGTGCCTGATGGTGTCGATAGATTTAGAAGATGTGTACTATCACGTCCCTATCCATCCCTCACACCAAAAATATTTGAGGCTGGCAGTAAACATCAAAGGGCGGTGGTGCCACTTCCAATACAAAGCGCTCCCGTTTGGGGTCTCTCAAGCCCCAAGGGTGTTCACAAAAGTGGTAGCGGATATGGCAGCCTTCATAAGGACCAAGAACATAGTCCTTATTCCATATTTGGACGACTTCCTTCTAGTGGCAGACTCATCTCAGACCTTGACGCTCCAAATACAACAAGCTTCGGCAATAATAAGACAGCTAGGCTGGAATGTCAATCTAAAAAAGTCCAACCTGATTCCGTCTCAGTTGTGTTTTTCTAGGGTACCTGCTGGACTCAACACTTCAGATGACCTTCCTTCCGGAAGTCAAGAAACAGGTAATCATGGACAGAGTGCAGACGCTATTCTGGACATTCAGGCCATCCTTAAGAGAGGCAATGTCTGTCTTAGGACTTTTGACATCCTGTATACCGGCGGTGAAATGGGCTCAATCCAAATCGAGGGATCTACAGCAGAACATCTTAACATCCTGGAACGGAACCCGGGAAACCCTAGACCGGCCCCTTTTTCTATCCTCAAAAGCCAGATTGTCTCTCCGCTGGTGGTTAAATCCGGACAATCTCTCTTCAGGGATCCATTGGTCTCCTCGTCCAGTAGTAAGAATTACAACAGATGCCAGCCCGTGGGGATGGGGGGCTCACATGGACAATCAAAACCGTCAGGGTCGCTGGTCACCACAAACCAAACACAGTTCTTCAAATTACAAAGAATTACTGGCAATACATTTAGCCCTAGAAAGTTTCCAGACTCAAGTCAAACACAAACACGTGGTCATTTACTCAGACAATATGACGGCAGTGTCTTATGTGAATCGACAGGGGGGCATCAGATCCCAGACACTTTTGAATCTGTCCTCTCAAATTTTTTCCTTTGCAGAAGTAAACTTGGCATCTCTTTCAGCAGTACACCTGATGGGAAAAGAAAACAAGGTCTCGGATTTCCTCAGCAGGGTGCAGATAAAGCAGACGGAGTGGTCTCTAAATGATCATGTGTTCCATCTAATACTAAAGAGGTACGGCACACCTTCAATAGACCTATTTGCAACAAGAGGAAACAAAAAACTAAGCAGGTTTTGTTCATTGAATCCCCTGGACAATCCAACAAAAGTAGATGCCTTCTCCCTCGACTGGGGGGGGGGGGGGGGGGAGGTTATGCCTTCCCACCATTCCGTCTGATCCCAAAGGTCATCAGGAAAATTCGGGAAGACAAGGCAATGACTTTGCTAGTAGCTCCATTCTGGCCCAGAAGGCCATGGATAACTTGAGGAAAATGTCAGTACAACAGCCATGGGTACTTCCGAACACCAAAGATCTGCTGTCGCAGGGCCCAGTGCAGCACCCGGATACCCCGAATCTGCACTTGACGGTATGGATGCTGAGCAGGTCATCCTAAAAAGAAGGCGGTTCTCTGACAGTGTAATCAATACACTCCTGGCAAGCAGGAAGGATGTGACTACAAACATCTATTTTAGAGTCTGGCGTGCCTTTTTGAGGTTTTCCAAAGGTAAACAGGATCCGTTAGACCAGCCCAATATCCCTCTGGTGCTCAACTTCCTACAGGCTGGTATGGACATGAACTTAAGCCCGAATACCTTAAAAGTGCAAGTGTCGGCTCTAGGCTCCTTTCTGAATTTAAAGCTAGCAGAAAATACCCTAGTAAAGAGATTCATAACGGCTGCTTCTCGTCTTAATCCACCCAAGAAGACATTGGTGCCTCAATGGGACTTGAACCTAGTCCTGGAGGCCCTAACTATGACTCCCTTTGAGCCCCTAGAAGACATCCCAATTAGGTTACTCACATTGAAAATGGCATTTCTCCTGGCAATAACAACTGCTAGACGGGTAGGTGAAATACAGGCTCTGTCTGCACATCCCCCTTACACCCAGATATTAGATCTATGTAAAAACAGAAAGAAAAAAAAACGCACTTTCGGAGCTGTAACGTTCCTATGGTTGGAACAGGACTCTAGGAAATAAAACACTCACAATTGGTGAGTGGTGAAGCTTCACCACTCACTGCAGACCAACGCCCAAGAGATTAATAACACAATTCTGTCGGGATCGCTACACCCTCCGGAGGATCCAAGTCACCGGTCCAACATGGAAAGGCATAAAAAAAAAAAAAAAAAAAAAAAAAGAAAAATTGGGGAGCGATCTATTCTCTAGCAACCAACATAAATTATATATATTGATAATATTAAAACAACAATAAATTTGTTTTAATATTATCACCAAATTTATCTTCAAATCACTGTGATCGAGGAATTTGCTCCGGTCCTAGCTGTAAAGCACGACAGAAGACTCAATAGGCTGCGCATAGAAGATCTGGGGAGAAATCCTGTCCTTCACTGAGAAGTGCAACATTGACTGGCTGTATTGCGGCTACAAGATTTCCTGGCGGCGGGGGGGGGGGGGGGGGGGGGGGGGAGTTTGACCAATCTCACCTCCGAGCCGTGAGTAACCCACTTACTTCAAGGATATCAAGGTTAAATGTTGGTTGCTAGAGAATAGATTGCTCCCCAATTTTTTTTTTTTTTTTATGCCTTTCCACCCAGATATTAGATGACAGGGTAGTTATGAAAACACTTCCTACCTTTCTCCCAAAGGTGGTATCTGAGTTGCATAAAAATCAGGAGATTATTTTGCCGTCATTCTGTAACAACCCTAAGAACCAGAAGGAGGCGTCTTTCCATACTCTGGACGTCAGGAGATGTCTCCTTGAATACATAGACAAGACAAAGGACTTTAGGTCAGCTGAGAACCTGTTAGTTCAGTTTTCAGGACCTAATAAGGGTAAAGCAGCTTCTAAAGCTTCTGTAAGTAGATGGATCAAACAGTCAATCTCTCTAGCCTACACTATTAAGAATAAAGATCCCCCTCCATTTTTCACAGCTCATTCCACGAGATCAGTGGCAACATCCTGGGCAGAGAGGGCAGAAGCTACCTTAGATCAAATTTGTAAAGCTGCCACTTGGAGCTCTGTCCACACCTTCTTTAGACACTACAGGGTACAGTTAAGGCCAATCTCTGATTTATCCTTCGGCAGAAAAGTTCTGTCGGCAGTAGTCCCCCCCCCTAATAACTTAGTTTCTATTCTAAATCTCCAGGGGTGCTGTCATAGGGCGTTGGGGTAAAAGCACGATTACTTACGGGTAATCTTATTTTCAATAGCCCATGACAGCACCCCTCATGCATACCCTGCCCTATATAGCCGGATGTTGCTGAAATATTATTTAAAAGTATTGTTTTATGTTACCTATGTTGATTATTACCTCCGCTGGAGTACTTTTGTTTGAACTGAGGCTGGAGAGGTGTGTCAAGCTTTTATATTCTCAGGTTTCCTGTCCTGCAGTGGGAGGTCCTCTCCAGGGGTGCTGTCATGGGCTATTGAAAACAAGATTACCCGTAAGTAATTGTGCTTTTTTTTTTTTATAACAATCAGCGTTTAGACGGAACGATACATCGTACGGAATATTCGTTTTGCGATCGCTTAAGCCTATCTCACACATAGGGGAAATCGTTGAAAGACTGTTTACACTGAACGATCTGCAATTTTTTTGCGAACGATCAACGACGATTTGAGAACTTGTTGAAAGATCAAAATGAACGATTTTTATTTTTTTTTTATTTTTTTTTTGCTCGTCGCTTGATCGTTCGCTGCATTTACACGTACGATTATCGTTCCAATTCGACCGTTATTGTGCAAATTCGAACGATACATCGTTCCGTGTAAAATGGTGGTTTTACACGGAAAGATGTATCGTTCGAATTTGCACGATAACGGTCGAATTGGAACGATAATCGTACGTGTAAAACGCAGCGAACGATCAAACGACGAGCGAAAAATCGTTCATTTTAATCTTTCAACAAGTTCTCAAATCGTCGTTGATCGTTCGCAAAAAATTTGCAGATCGTTCAGTGTAAACAGTCTTTCAACGATTTCCCCTATCGCAAAACGAATATTCCGTACAATGTATCGTTCCGTCTAAACGCCGATCGTTATAAAAAAAAAATTGTTCATTCAAAATCGTTAATCGTGCGATTGGGCGAATTATCGCTCCGTGTAAAACCACCATTAGTCTCTGCCTGCTTGTGGTTCTGTTTCTTTGCTTCTCCTGATTTCTGCCTCGTATCTTTGACCTCGCTTGCTTGCTGCCTGCCCCCGACCATATTGCCTGTTATTCGACTACTCTTTTGGATCCTGATTTTGTACCTTTGCTGCCAGACCGTTGTGACACTGATTGTTGACTATTCTTATTGTGTTTGTACGTCTGTCTTGTTTTTGTATTGCACTTGCTCAGGTTAGGGAATGCCTCCAAGTTGTCCGCTGTCATTTTAGGGCAGATTGCGGCAATTAGGTAGCGACAGTGGGTGGGGCTGAGCTCAGGGCTCACTGTCTCTGTGTGTTTGGTGTGACTGGTCTTGACACAATCACTGGCCTCAGCTGTGTCCCACCTCAGCCAGTAACTGGCTGAGCAGGCAGTTCTTGGGAGGAGCCATTGGAATGGCAGCTGCAAGGGATCGGGATTGGTGGTTATCCCTTCTTTTTTATTTCTATATCATCCCCAGCTATTTATACAGTAACTCTTCACATCAATGCATGTTTATTGACACAGCCAAGCTGGACACTTCTATACACTGCTTAGATAACTTCAAGAAATGATATCCTTGATAATTTATTTAGGCTGGGTTCACACTACGTATATTTCAGTCAATATTGTGGTCCTCATATTGCAACCAAAACCAGGAGTGGATTGAAAACACAGAAAGGCTCTGTTCACACAATGTTGAAATTGAGTAGATGGCTGCCATTTAATGGCAAATTTTTGCTGTTATTTAAAAAGACGGCTGTTATATTGAAATAATGGCCGTTATTTACTGTTATATGGTGGCCATCCACTCAATTTCAACACTGTGTGAACAGATCCTTTCTGTGTTTTTAATCCACTCCTGGTTTTGGTTGCAATATGAGGACCACAAAACTGACTGAAATATATGTAGTGTGAACCCAGCCTAAAACTGTAAGTGGAAGGGAATCCTCTTTACTTTAACTCAAATCTGAACACAGAATAGATGGATTTTTCTTACCATTCCAAGAATTGATATTTGAGTGGCGGGCTGGCAATATGTGCCTCTGAAATAAGGTGTATATCTCTGATTAGTTTGTATAACTCTGCCATTTTTCAAAGTAAGTTGAAGGACTGTACTTACCCTCCACTGCAAGTGCATCTAAAGTTCCTAGAAATGTAGTCAGTCTTCATGAGGCAAGTCATAAGTGGATATGCAGCACTCTTTTCATGTTCTTGACTGTTATTATACTGTTTGTACAGATGCTTAATAGGTTTTCAATAAGAAGACAGTAACTGCTACAGACAATTTTCTGAAAATTATAAATCAGTTGCATTCACTTTTGCATCTAATTAAATTGGATGCCTCGATGTTTTGCCTGAGGTTTTATTATTTGGGCAATATCACTTTGAAAATGTATCCTGATATGAACAAACATTGCATCAAAGTAAATGATTTTGTGTTATGAAAGAATATTTCTTCTGAGCTTCTCACTGACATTATACACAGGGCAGGACAAATTACATGGACTGCTGTGATCCTTGCAGCTCAAGCTGTATCTGCATTAAACACTATGTTGAAGTAGCAGTAACAGGGTTCAATTAGCCTAGAAGAAGTATCACACCAAGCAAAACCTGGCATATGCCAGGGCCAGGGCCGATTCAAGGGTTTCTGCCGCCTGAGGCAAACCTCAGGCGGCCACCCCGAGTGATAGCCGGCATCCCCCCGGAAAAGCCCCCCCCCCCCGCCGCCGCAGCAGCCATCTACTCACCTGTCCCACACCGCAGCCGGCCCGCGATCTCTGCTGTCTCCACATCCCGTCAGGTCCCGCAATGTCACCCTGCAGCTGTCACGGACCTCCAGGCTGTGGTGAGTGAGTGGGGTGATCGGGTCGTGCGGGGCGGTCCCGCGCGACCCGATCACCCCAGCGCATCCCCCACCGACCCCGGGCACTCACCACAGCCTGGAGGTCCGTGACAGCTGCAGGGTGACATCGCGGGACCTGACGGGATATGGAGAGCGCGGGCGACGGGACAGGTGAGCGGCCGCTGTCATTTTTGTTAAGTGATACTTAACAAAAATGACAGCGGGGGGACATAATACCGCCCCCTGCCGGACCGCAAATTCTGCCGCCTGAGGCGGAAGGCTCATTCCGCCTCATGGCAGAAGCGGGCCTGGCCAGGGCCCACTCTCAAATCAAGGGTAACAAACAAGTGAACTGCTGTGATTCTGTGATCTATTACCTGAAGCTGATCTTTGCCTTAAAGGAGAAGTCTGGCAGATTATAAGAGCTGGCAGCAGGTAGGAGCAGGGGGGAAATTGATTACAAGTACTAACTTACCTCTCCCTGTGCCCACGGTGAGCAGCAAGACCAGCCACAGGACCCCCATGGAAGGCATTTCCCCTGAGTTGTAATTGAGTCCTGGCAGATGGACTAAAAATGTACAGGACGCGTTTCGGCTAATATGCCTTTATCAACTGTCAGTCAACTGACAGTTGATAAAGGCGTATTAGCCGAAAAGCGTCCTGTAAATTTTTTGTTTCGTGGATTGATACAATAAAAACTGCATAAACTAAATTTGTGAGTGCCGAGAATTATATGATAACACTACGTGGGATTCGTTCTCATCTACGAGCACCCCCCCATTGACAGAGTGTCGAATGTGATTGTGAACTGGCAGATGGACTGGCTGCTCAGCCAATCAGTGCATGGGGCGGCGTTCCACCCTAGTCACTGACTGGCTGAGTGGCCAGTCCATCAGTCGGGTCTTGACATGTCATCTTTGATAAACGCGGAGCCCCTGGGGGCCCGCGGCCGGTCCCGCCGCTCACTGTGGGCACAGAGAGAGGTAAGTTAATACTTTTAATCAATTCCTCCCCCTGTTCCTGCTGGCTGTTGGCTTTTATAATCAGCCAGACTTCTCCTTTCGGTCCTTGCAATGGGGACTCGGAGAGCTTGTCTCTTTCCAATAGGCTTGCATTGGTATACTATACCTAGTTTGCACTTAGCCTGTCAACTACTTCATTCAAGACTAATTCAGGTACTTACTTTTTTTTAATTTTATTATTCAGAATCAGAGGGACCTGGGGAACAATTTCCTTCTTTTCCATCCCATAAAGATGCATGGGCTAAAATATGAACTTTTTTCTGAGCATGTGTAAATACATTATGCTCTAAATTTAAGCAGGGATGACAAGCCAGATGCCCAGTACCCGATTTGGTGAGCTCATCTTTTACAATAAATATATAGCAGTTATTCCCAAGTCCATTTCACTTATAGACAGAATTGAATAATTTATTGTCAAGAAAGAATGAAATATGGACATTGACATAGCATGGCACATTCTTGGCATAGCCTCTTGCATGCTTCATTAGATTCACTATTAAAATGTTTTACTGTGTGCTATGTGGTTTGGAATACCAAACTCCAAATTCATTTTGTCTTTTGACATATGGTACCAGTCTCGCTCTTAACAGTGGGTATTACATTGCATATGGTTCTAGAAAACATAAATGGCATAAGAAAGTGTATTGACTGAGAGATTTGACATTTAATGAAGTGGTCAATTTAACGCTATACCCAGGAGGCCTGTGACTAGAAGGCTAGTTTAATTGCATTGAAAATAAAAAAAATGACTCATTTAGTAGATATGACCATCTCACATTTTGCTAACCTGACATTCAATAATGTCACTGGTTGTCACTTCATATACATTAACTTAGGGCCCTATAACATAGAAAAATTATTGGGAGAAAAAAAGTTATATTGCCCGAATTGAAGTGATAATCTTTTTGTGTGTATGCAGGCAACAATCAAAAGACTAACGAAAATGTGTTTGCGTCTCATTAATCACATCTTTTGAGCTGACCATAAAATTGTTGTTACTAGTTCATTAATCGTTCACAAATCTTTTGGTGTGTGTATTCATCATTTGTTTGTTCATTTGCAGAGATCAGAAGTAGTATAGAGTATAAGAACGTACAAGTATAAATTATAAGATCGCACTAACGGCTATTGTTCATTAGGATGTGGTGAACAATTTCAGGTCTTTTGCAAAAGCGCTCTATCATTTTCTAAGTTCTGCTTGTGTCAATAGAAGGCAAGTCCGCGCAAGTTTTTTTTTTTCTCTTTCATATGATCCTAAGATATTATTTCAATAAGTCAACATTTGGGGCACGACTTCATGCCCATACATTTTCTTTTTCTCCTGTTTACTTGGCTGTTACTAGGCAGTTGTTAGGTAACTGTCTCATAGCCTGATTCCAGAGTAATGGATCAGGTAACCAGCCAAAATAGAAAAATAAGCTAAAATTAGTTATGCTGCTCTGCCCCAAGCATTACATCACTCCTTGGAGGGAAACATCATTTTACCGGAAGCAATACATCACTTTTTGCAGTGAAATAAGGGCACTGTCCACAATGTCATTTTTGTGCAGAAAGTACTGATGGGAGTAGCCAGAGTGAATAGTCTTTCTGACATGCTGCCTGCCCTTTGGAATCCCCACTGTGAAATTACAGCAAACATGCACCCTGTTAGGCGTTGTTGTTGGTTTATGCCCATGGGATACAATAGCTGTAGAGGTAAGGGTGGGTACAGGTGTCCTCAATAATGGTTCCAGCACTTCCGCATACGTAAACAAAATACACTCCCACATACATTAAAGCAAGACAAACAGCAGGCCATTGACCCAAACAAGCAATGAATTTACGTTTATATCAGAACTGTAACATATTCTACCTGAACTGACTATGTATATTTATTTATTTTATTTGGCAGGTCTGATTAGTGGGGTGGGGGGCAAAAAATCATCTCAGTCTGGGGGTGGGGTAACACAATAAAGAAGGTATATTTTCCTGACCTGGTGCCCCCACGGCGCATCCCACTTCTGGACTCTGTTTACAGCCTGCATATCTCCCCCTGCTGCTACGTCATAACGTACCTCACAGCCAGGAGAAAATGGCATATGTGATAGGGGAGCCTGGCGGTACAGCGCAGCATGGGCACGAGGTCCGGGAAGCATGCGTACTTGTGAATTCCCCCCCCCCCCCCCTGCCAGACTTCACCTACAATTCTCTCCAACACTTAACCATTGTTAGAAACCCCATTGTCATTCCCAACGAAGACAATGTGTTGCGACTTAATGAATTATCGAAACTATTTTTGCTACTATGTATTCTTATGATAAGTACAGCTTTAGCAACATTTTAAAGTGATATACTTGCTCCATCATTGTTTTATAAATGTTTAAGTTGTTTTATATTCCTCCAGATACTTTTGCACTTTTCTATAAGTAGTACCCTCGTAGGCAGGTGGTCTATGCATTGTTATTATTGATTTCTACACTAAGGATATCACTGTTTTACCTAGCCTCGATTCCCATACTTTGCTACAATGATAATGAGTTACCATAATGGTATACCAGAGAACAATGACCTAGCTGTACTTATGTGTTTGTGCCAGAATTCTGTCCGGATAACCCCTTTTATTGCTATTCAATACAACTATCCATAGTGTCCATACAGTGGTGCCATAGTTTTAATAAAACTTAATCATATATATATAATAGTACCAAACATAAATTACAACACTACTATATAACATTGCCATGCCAACCAAATGGTACCTCTGACTAAATTGCCCCCACAATCAATCCATAATGCCCTTGCAATTATGTCAGCTATGGTGTTGTTAGGCCTACAGATTAGTACCAGAAAATCTGATCTGGAATTTTTTTTTAACTTCTCACAGCACTGCATGTAACTACATATGTTATCACTGCAAGTATCTTTTTTAGTTGTGGGCTTTTTTTCTAGCTTTACAACTGTGACGCACTTACAAATGTGCCGAGATGCATCTTCTTCAAAGGACATATCATTGGTGCAAAGAAATGTGGCAGTTTTCTGACATTACTGGAAAACTTACAGTACATAGTGTCTGTCCTGAAGCTTTTAAAGTCCACAAAATCCTTCACTACAATTTAAAGTTAGACATAATTGAAATAAAAAACTGTCCACCATGTGGTATATACTGATGCCGTATGGCAGCATTTTAGGAACTAACAAATGCGATTTCACTACTCTTAAGCAATACTGTGTTTTTTTATCCCTTGCTAAACATATGGAGAATACATGGTGGTTTGAGCTGTTCCTTCAATATACATTTTTTTCTCATTTAATTTTCAAGTCACTATATGAAAACACAATTTCATTTTACGAAGCGGCATTGTATAAGAATGCAAGTTATGAAGGCGGCATAATTGTACTTGATGGGATTTTTATTGATATAAGCAGACAAATGGATATGTCCTATTTAGAATTTCCACATACTGGCGCTTTGTAACTAGGCATTCTACTCCCATTTACTTTTTTTTTCAATGCCTTCATAGAAAAGTATTTTTATAGTATCTCAAGAAGGAATACATTAAGGAAAAGAGCATTTTAAAGAAAAGAAGAGGAACCTACTTTTCACTACTGAACATTTAAATTAGGCTTAAAAGTAAAATATAAAAAAAGCTTAATCTCTAAAAATCTCTAAAATTTTTAAATGAATATTGTTGCTCTCTTAAATGAGGCAGGGCTAAAGAAAATTTTAACTGAATGAACTGAATGTTTTCTTATGTAATATGTATAATAAAAATAAATGGTACACACATATAAAAGGGTTGCTCAGGATCCCAAAAGTAACAACATACTGGCCAATGGGTTGTATTTGGTATTGCGATTAAATAAAATGTGGGCAGGGGTTGTGGTGGTTTTTTGTGGAAAGCAGTCATACTTATCTTGGATAATGTTTTTAAGGAATTGCAGTATATAAAGATACATGCTAACAAACATGTCTTGCTACTCCTAGGTTATGTACTGTAGGATGATCCCTGGAGTCTTAAAGTGACACCGTCATCCCCTTTGTGCATTCTAACATCTCTACACAGGTGTAAAGGGTAGCTTTAGCGTTTTTCATACCTTATTTTATATTATACGGCATGGTGTTTGTTCAAGTAAAAAGTGTCCTTTTATCAACTGCTGATTGTATTTAGTGGGCGTGGCCTTGCACCACTTAGCCCCGCCCACAACAGCACTGTTGGCCCCACCCCCTTGATGCCCATTGGTTGGCCAACGTAAAGGTGGTGGGGTCTAGACTTTTCAGCCAGCCTGTTCCAATGGCCGACAAGGGGGCGGGGCCAACTGTGGTGTTGTGTGCGCGGCTAAGTGGCGCTAATGCCGCGAGGCCCCGTCCACTTAACACAATCTGCAGTTGATAAAATATGACTTTTTACTTGAACAAGCACCATGACGTATGATATAAATTAAGGTATGAAAACCGCAAAATTTACCCTTTACACCTGTGTAGAGATGTCAGAATGCAAAAAGGTGACAGTGTCACTTTAAGGAATTATAAGGCTATGTTAACAAAACGTTTTTCCAGCCCAGTTTAAAATGACATCCGTCATTTTGAGTCTAAAATGACGAACATCATTTAGCTGTTTGGCCGCCCGTCAGTGCAATGATGGCTGTTGGTACATTATTCTAGGTCAGGTGGACTAATCAGCCTTTGGGCCCTATTCCACCGGACGATTATCGTTCAGATTATCGTTAAATCGTTCGAATCTAAACGATAATCGTTCGGTTGAAATGCAGTTAATGATTAACGAACGAGCAAGAAATCGCTGATCGCTTTATAAGACCTGGACCTGTTTTTATCGTTGCTCGTTCGCAAAACATTCGCGAATCGTTCTCATTGAATAAGACGTCGTTCGGTCGTTAGCAGTAGAATAACGCAATAGCGAAGAAAAAACTATCGCAAATACGATCATAAGTAACGATTATCGTTTCATGGAAATGAGTGTACGTTTTCAGGTCTTTCGCAATAGCGGTCGTTTATCGTTCGCTTAATCGTTAACATTTAACAATCTCAATCGTCCGGTGGAATAGGGCCCTTTGAGTGTGTCTTTATTTGAAAAGTCCATTGAAAACAGTGAAAGCACAGTGAAAAAAGAATTGTGTGTCAACAACAAAAAAATTATGTCCACTGTTTGCCTTAAATGTCTGAAAAGAATTTACACGATCATTATTTTGATGTTGTTTTATACATTGTGTGCATTGGACATCCGTCATCCGATTGACTTCAATGCACTGCATAGAAGTCAATCAAATCACGGCAATAATGGACGTCTTTTTACATAGAAAAGGTGGATGTCTTTCTCTATTTCTGATGTTGTGGGAACGTAGCCTTACACAGCATGATATTGAGGGGGAAGCGAGAGTCAACCTATCAGGTCATTCCTTGATTCCCCTGTGTTCCCCACTCATAGAGTGGCGAATGAGGGGTTGAAAGACCACGATCAACTGACATCATGTATGTCCTATTACACCAAACAATTATCAGCCGGAACGGCTGGTAATTGGCCAAATACGGATGAAAATCGCTTGGTGTAATAGGGCCTTTACTGTTACATTTCTCAAACACACTTAGAGAACTGGATCCTTTAAGTTGCAATTAGTTTGGCATTAGCTACATTGGTTATGTTAAATTCCAAACAAAGTAAGGAACATAGACAGAAGTCATCAATATTGAATAGCCGTTTTATAAAGATGGCAATGAGACAGAAATATATTGAAAGATTATTGAAGACAGCAATCCAGTCTGTTGTAGTAATAGAATAGAAACATAGATAATAGCAGCACTACGATACCACAGCTTGCAAGTAGATGGTGCGCGCCTCAACAAACCTTTGTACTAATACAGGGATATTCATTTATCAAGGATCAAAAAGCATTACAGCAACATTACAGCCTATGTATACTGTATGTATTGCTGGGCCCTATTAAAACAATAAAAATGCAGCAACATGTGATACATTTCAACCAATCAAATTCTCTAGATAATGAATCCACACACAGTTATGAGTGATATATGCATACATGTGTAATATACTATGTACATCACTAGCCAATTGTTACAAAGGGTTGCAAGGACCTTGAGGCCTTCTGTAGTTCCTTCTGTAGCTCTGGAGTATCAGGGGCAGGTCCAGAAAAGTTACATGTGGTTAGCGCAAAAAAAAAAAAAAAAAAAAAAAAATATATACATACACATACAGACATAGTTAAGTTCACAAAAAAAAATATTTTTTGTTTTATTGCTTTCATCTTCAGTACTGTTTTCATTAAACGCTGACTTATTAATATTTAAATTAGATGGTTTAACCCCTAGGCGACCTAGGACGTACCGGTACGTCCTGGAAGTCTGTCCCCAGACGAACCTGGACGCACCGGTACGTCCTGAGCTATGAAGCGCGCTCAGGAGCCATAGCAGCCGGCACCTCACCGTTAATGACACGCTGCAGCGATCGTGCTGCAGTGTGACATTAACTCCTTAAATGCAGCGATCGCGGCGCGGCCGCGCCGCGGAGTGTAAGAGACAGGGGGAGTCCCCAGTCACTTACCGATCTGGACCCCCACAGTGTGACTGCGGGGGTCCCGATCGTTAAAACGGACCGCCGAAGGTCTTTCACCTGCCTCCGTGCGGTCCAATCGGTGCTCTGGTCAATGAGCCTGCACAGGCAGGCTCAATGAGCAGAGCGCTGATAACACTGATCAATGCAATGCACCCCCCTTTCCCATTATATAGATAAAACATATAAAAATAAATAAACATATAATATACCGTAGCGTGTGTAATTGTCCAATTTATTAAAATATAGCAAGCGTCATTGCGAACGGTGAACGGCGTAGATGAAAATAGGGAAAAAAGTGCGCGGATTACCGATTTTATGTTACATTATATATAAAAAAATTTTTTATAAAAAGTGATCAAAACATCTGAACTTCACAAATATGGTATTAAAAAAAACTAGAGATCATGGCGGAAAAAATGACACCCAATGCAGTCCCATAGGTGAAAAAATAAAACTGTTATAAGCATCACAATAGGCCCATTTTATTAATATTTAATTATTTTAAATATATATAACATTAGAGAATCTGTGTAAACCTGCATGTGGTTGTGTTCGGACTGACCTATAGAGTAATAGTATCACGTCGCTTTTACCATATAGTGCATTACGTAGACACAGGAACCCCCCAAACTTTACCATATTGCATTCTTTTTTACGATTTCACCAATTTATATCTTCATAAATAATATATTTGGGATTCCGTCATACATGTTATGGTAAAATGAAAGACCCCATTACACAGTACAACTATTCCTGTAACAAATAAGCCATTACATGGCCTTGTAGATAGAAAACTGAAAGTGCTAGAGCTCTTAGAAGGGGAGGAGGGAAAAACGAAAGCGCAAAGATCAAAATTTGCGTGGTCCACTGGGTCATTTTGGGCCTGGTCCTCAAAGGGTTAATGCACTGGGGACAGTACTACAGCCCTCATAAATATTTATCTAGCGCTTTGCAGTGATGCCACTCTGGCCAATTATCACTATAGAGCACCACATGAACACTCATGGTTATGCTTGGCGGGGATAGGTGCACCGCACCAAACCACCTAGTTTACGCACTGATGAATACAATGCAGGATTTAAGAAATTAGCACTGAGGATATAGGTAAGAAAACCACCGTTATACTCAGTTTCCTATGCTCTAGAGACATCTAACCTGCTGTTAGTTTTGTTTTAAAAGACTATTCTGAGTTAAAGTATCAAATAACGGCCATTGAAAATCATTGCGTGAATATAGCCTCAATCAAGTTTTATTTTATTTTTTTAAGCTTTTGGCTATGGTCACACGGCATTCTAATGACGGCCATTTTTAGTGGACGGCCATCATTTAACAACAAATAATGGCTGTTACTAGGGAGGTGTGTGAACATAGCTCTTAAGTATCTTTTGTGATTTTTTTTTATTTTTATTTTATTTTACTCTCTATTTTTTAAAGTCTGGCCATTTAATCTTCTAGCAAAGACAAAACACTACAACAACTGAAGCAGAACTAGTTTTGTTTGTTCCTGAAGTTAACATCCTTGTACTGGAGCAACCAGCCCTGTGTGTACTTTTCTCTGCTTGCGGAAGGAAAATGTGTCTGCAAATCTCTCTCTGAAGCCAATAAAATGATAGACATTGATTTACGCATTTACACGCACAACTCACTGCTTGGTGTCCTTAGGCCATCTATTTTTAATCCTATTAAATTGTCTCTTCATATTTTAGTTCAATGCATTTTCTGTCATATGAAATGTTTGTATCTGTTATATGGTACCATGCGTTAGTTCCCCTGAGGATTTCTCATGACAACATTTGGTTGATTTGAAGAGGAAATTATTGTGTATAGTATAGTACATCCATTTGTTTACATTGCCAGTCTTACACTCACTACTGCTTTTCATGTACTATGGCTTGTACGTACTTCTCCTTTAATTTTTAGGTGTCAGATTTTACCTTTTTGGCTGTATTTTTTTAAAGAGTGATATTTAAAGTGTACCTGTACTCAACTCCCCAAAAATTAGATGTTACCATCATGAAAAAGCTCAACATGGCGTGATTACACATCTTTTTACAGTGTCTTGATACATCCTTCCATTCCTGAGATATCAGGGTTTATAGTTTCTCAATTCAGTTAATAGATGGGCGTAAACTATATTATTATAAAGGGATAAATATTTGTTGATGGTTGTGATTATACAGTCAGTGGGTGTATTAGGCATATACACCTTTCAATATAAAACATTCTTACCCCCTGATTGTATAATCTTGCCCATCACCTGATATTAACTCCCATTAATGCTGTATAACTGCTGTTATAACTTTCAGAATCTAATTCAGCAATAGATGTGATATAAAGCAACCCTTTAAGGACCGTGCTAACTTTCGTTTTTGCGTTTTCGTTTTTCCCTCCATGTGCTTAAAAGGCCATAGCACTTGCATTTTACACCTACAGACCCACATGAGCCCTTATTTTTTGCGTCACTAATTGTACTTCGCAATAACAGGCTGAATTTTTCCATAAAATATGCTGCGAAACCAGAAAAAAATTATATTCGCAGTGAAATTGAAAAAAAAAACGCAATTATTTTTCTTTGGGGGGGCTTCATTTTTACGCCGTGTGTCCTATGGACAAACTTAGTTGTTATATATGGTCCTCAAGTCATTACAATTAAAACGATATGTAACATGTATAACTTTTATTGTATCTGATGGCCTGTAAAAAATTCAAACCGTTGTTAATAAATATACGTTCCTTAAAATCGCTCTATTCCCAGGCTTATAGTGCTTTTATCCTTTGGTCTATGGGGCTGTATCAGGTGTCATTTTTTGCACCATGATGTGTTCTTTCTATCGGTACCTTGATTGCGCATATGCGACTTTTTGATCGCTTTATATTACATTTTTTTCTGGATTTGATGCAACCAAAAATGTGCAATTTTGCACTTTGGGATTTTTTTGCGCTTACACCGTTTACCGTGCGAGATCAGGAATGGAATTAATTAATAGTTCGGGCGATTACGCACGCGGCAATAGCAAACATGTTTGTTTATTTATTTATTTATTTTTATTTGTAAAATGGGAAAAGGGTGGTGATTCAGACTTTTACTAGTGGAGGGGATTTTTTATTAATAAACACTTTTTTTTAACTTTCCCTTACAGTAATATGAAGCCCCCTGGGGGACTTCTATATACACAGAACTGATCTCCCATTGAGATCAATCCTGTGTATATAATAGAGCAATGATCCATCAGATTGGTGCTCTATTATAATGGTCTGCTGCAGACCATCTGAATAGATTGCCGAGCCGGGATCAGCGTCATTCCGACGCCGAGCCCGGTCAGCTCATTAGAATGGATCTCCCCTCCGCGATCACATCGCGGGGGGGAGATCCCCCACTGGACACCAGGGAGAGGGGGCACAGCTGCTATTCAAATGCCGCTGTCAGCTTTGACAGCGGCATTTGAATAGTTAATTAGCCGGCCGCGGCGGCTAATGCACGCGGTCCCTGGCTGCACTTAGCAACCGGGGACCGCGCGCTGCAGAGAGGGCTCATGCCAGGAGCCCTCTCTGTTTACTCTTAACGGTCGCATGACGGGTATACCCGTCATGCGTCGTTAAGAGGTTAATATCATGGAAAACATGACACTTCCAGTCCTCTGACTTTTTTTCTTTTTTTTTTTTTTTTGAGTCTAAACACATGAAGTCTGTGTTTCCCAGGTCATCTGAGCACTGATGACTGATGGACACATTGAGCCGCGACACTGTCCTGGCCGGGACTTCATGGGGAAGATGTACTATCTTTGCGCCACTATCATACGCTAGGAAGAAGGCGCAGATTCTTAGTAAATCCATCCAGGTAAAGGGGGTGGAACTTTATTTAAGACCGGCGCACCCCCCCCCCCCCCCATGTGTTTAGTCTCTTTTTGTTAACCAGAAAACTTGATTTATATCACATCTACTGTTGATTTAGAGTTTGAAAGTTGTAACAAAAATGACTCTTTACATTCATGCCCATCTGACTGCTAACTAAATCATCAGACATCCATATGTCTCTGGAATTAAAGGGTGTATCAAGAGACTGTAAAAAGAGGTGTGTAACCAGGTACTCTAAGCATTTCATGATAGTAATATCTATGTGACCCCAACTATTTTGCTTTGCATGTCCTTTAAAAAAAAACAAAAAAAAAACACATTTGTAACTACAGTATATACTATATTACAATGCAACCTGCTCGATGCTGTTTAGTCCTCATTCCATCAGAGAGAGCTTTCAGAGACTTTAGAGACAAACATGTCTTGCTTTAAGACTTCTAAATGCATTCAGAGAAACTATGTGTTCCTAGTAACTGAACATCAATACAACACCTATATAGAAAAAAACTGAACCTCCATAATATTAAATATATCAGAGAAATACTTTATTTAGATAAAAAGCACATACATTTAAAAATCGTACAACACAGTGAACTGCGACTGAGAAAATACATTAAAAACCAACGGGAAAAACATACAAATGAGGGGTGCTATTGTCAGGCAATGTTAAGAGGGTTGATCAGGGACTCAATACAATTCATTGGTATATTACCATAAACTCACCCTGAATCACAACAAACTGTACAAAAAATTGTAGAACAATGATAAGTCTTACCCAAATGGATATGATGTACCAGCCGGACAATTTCCCCCACCCCAACGCACGTTTCGGTGAACAACCTTTATCAAGGGGTACTGAATAGTTGGAAGGCCCTGATATAAATACCCATACACCGGACAAAGCGTCCAATCCCCTACAACCCCCAACAGGTGGAATAGATAATTGCACATACCGCGTCCATGACACTCGCCTTTCCGCAAGCCTGATCATGTGATTATCGGCGTAACGTCAAAACGTCATAGACGGGCGCCGGCGCACTTGCGTATATGCCCTAAGGTAATCCAGATCTCGCAGCAGGATCATGTGACGATAACACGTCACGTGGTCCGCCCACAATGGTCATATGATCATTACATCAGCGCAACGCCAATACGTCATAGACGTGCGCTGATGCAATTACGTACATGTGCTAAAGAAATCCAGGTCACGCAGCAGGATCACGTGACAAAAACAAAGTCACGTGTTCCGCTCACAGTAAAGGACATAGGATATGTGCGCAGGCGCAGATTGTCATTAGTTGATGAGCATTAAACTAATCATGCAAAAACTCCCGGGATATAGATAAAAAACTACATAACCTGGTCAGTATAAGTAGTATGACAATAATCCAGTGCATCATATATTCAAAAAAAATGAAATTACATATCCGTGAAACAACACAAATCTACAATACTGCCACCTAATGGTCACCAATGTCATTCAGGAGTCAAAAAATATATATATATAGTAAAACCCTAATGAAGTAATATAAATTTAATTAGTAAACAATTATACTGATACACTATTCTCGGACCCAAGGATATATATATACTAATTAATAAATATAAATACATAAAAACACATATATAACTACATCCACATATGCAGGTGTGACAACTAATAAGGACCAATAAGACTAATGTCGCTGTTCATGTAACATCTACCCAAACATAAAATACTTAGTAGTAGAACCCAGAAACAGGAAATAGATGCTGATAAGTGCAAGTGGAAAAAAGTGATACACAACATGCAAAAATATATAAATATGGATAAAGATTAATAAATACAAGATAAAATACAAAATAAAATCTATTATGGTGAAATGTGAAAGTGCCAATAAGTGCAGTGAAAAAAGTGCTCAGTGCAGTGAAGTGAAGGTAATGTGCTGAGAATTCAATAATAATGAAATACACGGTGCAATAATGTATATTTAAACGACATGATAAGCACAAATCCTAATAATAAAGACATCTAAATTAATAACTATCGGTATTAAATACATAAAAGAATAAATTTATATATCTGTGTAAAGTGCAAAATGTGCTAAACAGTAGTGCCTGAATTTGGGAATTCGGTACTTATGTTGGGGTGTGGTCAATATATAGAAGGGCAATAATTATCATCCCTAGTAGGATTAAAGTCCCTAATGTTGATAATGTAGACAAATCCAAGAAGCATATGATATCCGTCGGGTGATTTCATCCAGCGACCGAAAAAGAAAAAATATATCCAGGAAGAAGGCGCAGATTCTTAGTAAATCCATCCAGGTAAAGGGGGTGGAACTTTAATTAAGACCGGCGCACCCCCCCCCCCCCCCCCCCATGTGTTTAGTCTTTTTTTTTTTTTTTTTAACCAGAAAACTTGATTTACAGTATATCACATCTACTGTTGATTTAGAGTTTGAAAGTTGTAACAAAAATGACTCTTTACATTCATGCCCATCTGACTGCTAACTAAATCATCAGACATCCATATGTCTCTGGAATTAAAGGGTGTATCAAGAGACTGTAAAAAGAGGTGTGTAACCAGGTACTCTAAGCATTTCATGATAGTAATATCTATGTGACCCCAACTATTTTGCTTTGCATGTCCTTTAAAAAAAAACAAAAAAAAAACACATTTGTAACTACAGTATATACTATATTACAATGCAACCTGCTCGATGCTGTTTAGTCCTCATTCCATCAGAGAGAGCTTTCAGAGACTTTAGAGACAAACATGTCTTGCTTTAAGACTTCTAAATGCATCCAGAGAAACTATGTGTTCCTAGTAACTGAACATCAATACAGTCTAATTCATTCTGCAATAGTAGTTCAGTTAAGCTGTGCTCTTATGTTGCAGTTGAATTGCATGTTTTAATGGGATGGTACCAGCAGATTTACAAACTAAACACATATAAAGTATGAATTATATTCTAATAATTATTTTAAAGGAGAAGTCCAGTTAAAAATTTTATTAAAGTATTATATTGCACCCCAAAAGTTTTATAAATTACCAATATACACTTATTATGGGAAATGCACATAAAGTGTTTTTTTCCTGGATAAAATGGTAATGTCACGACCCAACTCCCAGAGCTGTGCGGGCTGTGGCTGCTGGAGAGGATGATGGCAGGGGGACACTGAGGGACACAGGGCACTGGAGGGACACTTGAGCATCCCTCATCATCCTCTCCAGCAGCCACAGCCAGCACAGCTCTGGGAGTCGGGTCGTGACATCACCATGTTATCCAGGAAAAGAAGCCTTGATGCAGGAGTAAGTGCAGGGAAGAAAGCCCTTTATAAACATTTCCCGTAATAAGTGTATATTGGTAATTTGTATAACTTTTGGGGAGCAATACTTTTATAAAAATTTTCTCTGGACTTCTCCAATGTTGTAAGACTATTCATATATCAGCAATTAAAAACTGCATGCAATGCCTGATGCAGCCAATAAATGCATCAAAACGCTATTTAGCATGCCAACATACACAGTGATGTCACAGAACAGTGATAACACAATAAGATTGTACTAACAGTACAGAAAGGGCCCTATTCCACAGGAAGGATAATCAGCCGAATCGGCCCCGTTCGGCCGATTATCGCTCAGTGGAATAGAGAGAACGATCAGCCGATGATCGGCTGATCGTTCATTTAGGGCCAGACCTGAAATCATTGTTCCCCCACCGCGCATCGCTACGGTGGAATAGCGGTGCACGGCGGGAGACCAGCGATTGGAGAAGCGCAGCATACATTTCCTGTCAGGTCTTCTCCTCCACTCTGTCTTCCTCCCCGGGTCTTGTGCGGTCTAGCTTCAGAATGGCCTGTCAGCTGACGGAGCGCTCAGCCAATCATAGGCTGGGACCGCCGCGGCCTGTGATTGGCTGAGTGACCTGTCAGCTGACAGGCCATTCTAAAGCTAGAGTGCGCGGGACTCGGGGAGGAAGACAGAGCGGAGAAGACCTGACAGGTAATGTATGCTGCAAGGGCTGCAAGGACATCGTTAACTATGTCCCTGCAGCCCTTGCTCAACGATCATTGGGCCGTGGAATAGGCCCAGTAAACGAGCGGCGATCTAGCATATCGGCGCTCATTTACATCGTTGATCGGGCCCTGCTCGGCCCGTGGAATAGAATGTGTCAATTACAATTAGACAAGTCAGATAACAATAGACATGTTAGGTCATAGAGATAATACACAGTGATGTCACTTCCCGTTCGGGGAAAGGGAGACACAAACAGTAACAAGAAATAATCCCCCCTACTGTCTCTTCCTGTTTGCCTCGGACAGTCCTATTGCCTCAGACAGTGCTATTACACGCAGAGACATTGAGCGAGGAGGAGCAGGTTCCGGGGCCGCAAGGAGCAGTAGGAAGGGCTATCTGGACAATCTTTAGATCATCCGGGTACCCATAAAAGAGAGCGATGGTCTGCTGTTGCTGATCCTATTACACGGAGCGACGGGCGGCAGATCGTCGGTATCATTGTGCATGTTGGCTGATCGTTGCCTTTCAGCATGAGCTATTACACGAAACAATCATCAGCAGGATAATCGTTTTGTGTAATAGGATCCTAACTCTTGATGTTAGTACTGTATTCCTAGTGCTGAGAAGCAGAGGGTCAATGTTTAGCATGTGAATGTGCGGCCATGTCTGATTTTTTTTTTCTCCTCATGGAATTACAAAGATATATAAGGACAAGGTCTCATAAAGAGAACATGATATGACAAATATATTATGCTTCAGAGAAAGAGGCAACCATGGGGTATCTTAGTACAATTTAGAGTAGTTGTACTCACTGCACCTTATGGTTAAGTGGAAATAAGCCCCCTTGGTTTTCGGACCCAATAGCAATCGCAGTGTTTGCTAATCTGGCAGTTACACCCATATACATTAGGTGTCATCAGCTCAAGCCAGAAATTAGTATAAACTATGATAATAGACTGTGTAAAGGACTGTTATAATCCCAACATCTACATTGCCTGCCTTAACAGAAATTAAAATAGAATTTGCATTTGTACAAATTACCATTTAGAAGTGATTAATGTTTTGTTGTATTGTAAATTGAGTTCCAAGCTGACAAAAATAACAGTTTTTATAATTAATCTACAACTTGCTGCATATTAGAGAGATACTTTCCACTTACTAATGCACAAGCCTGGAGAACAGAAATAGCTGCACATCGCACCCATTGTTGATACTAAAGGTTGTTCAGCTACATTAAAAAACAACATCAAGTTGGTATATAATTTGATCAAACCATATTGCCTCATGTACCACTTGCAGGTCTTCTGATACACATGAGTCTCTACACTAGATGACACTGTGCCGGTCAGCGAATCCCAACCCCGCAAAGCAAGTGCAAGCTAGGGGGCCATAGGGTTTGGTCCTGTGACAGTTGCAGGGCTGTTCTGAGGCCCCCCCCCCCTGTTGGCATTTGCTTGGTGGGGTTGGCGGTCGCTGACCAGCACAGTGTTGTTTCTAGTGTAGGGAGTCATGTGGGCCAGAAGACCTGCATGCGGTACATGAGGCAATTTGGTTTGATCAAATTACATACCAATTATATACAAGCCACTTCTTTTTCTCTAGGTTTGCATTTTACATGTTCTCTTTTCTCTATGTGGCTTGCACTCCTCCCTTGTAAGACCCATGTGACCCCAATTAGCAGGAAGAACCTGTGCACATATGGTTAGTACCTCCTCTTTCTCCCATTCTACCTGCTAGTGCATTGGTAAGTAGTAACACCTTGTTCACACTTGTGTTGCTTGGCGGCTGCCTTCTCCGCCGGTAGAGCCAGCTGGGTGTGGGGGGACATGGGGTTTGGTCCTGTGACAGTGGGGTTGCAGGGCCATTCTGTGCCCCTCCCCTGTTGGTGTTTGTTTGGTGGGGTTGGTGGTCACTGACCCGCACAGTATTGTTTTTAGTGTAGGGACTCATGTGGGCCAGAAGACCTGCACGCGGTACATGAGGCAATATGGTTTAATCAAATTATATACCAACATTCTGGCATTGGTTTTAAAATGTAGCCAAGAGGCATTAGTGTCAGCCATGGGTGTGAGGTGCAGCCACTTCTTTTTCTCTAGGTTTGCAGAACCAGGCCTAATGTCTGACAGTGCTCAAGAATTTCTACATCAGCTAAATACAGAAAATAAGATAAAATCTATCAGAATACTGCTGATGTGACGTTTACTGTCTGTATTGTGCAATGGGAACAATAAAGCTCCATTTAGTAGACTGCTTCTATAGCAACATACCGCCTTGACTAATTAATAAAACCGTTAGCAAGTTCGCACATGGTGTTATGATTAGATTGCACGGATCTCACATATGTATTTTTACTGTCTTGGTTACAATGAGATTACAAGTTCTTCTAAATGGTTTAAATGATCTGAATCGGGATGAAAACTTCTAATAACCATAAATGCTAGAAGTTACAGTATTGCAACAGCTGAAGAGGTTGTAGACCACTGATATATATGGATATTAGGTTTATGCTGGCTCGCTATTTCTAATCCATCTTTTATATTATACATCAATAGTGGCACCAGTAACTTTACTGCCATGTGTCCTGCAGCGAAGACATCTCATACATCCATGTAACCCCTGTAGTTGCTTGTCATACAAGTGAGCATCACTTAGGTCAGTGCTTGGTCATTGCTGCAGGAAAGGTACATAACGATGGCTGAGGACCACAGGAGCATTGGTGCTAGAGCGGCTGTGGATTTGATTGGTGACGTATGGTTTGTTTTGTGGGTTTTTATAATGTTTTTTGAAATTTTTTTTTGTTTGATTTATGTGTATTCTGAGCCATCCCCCCCCCCCCCCCCCCCCACACACACAGAGCTCTAGCGCACATGTAAATTTACTGTTAGTGTTTGTAGTGTACTGCTGTAATCAGGGGTAAAAAAAAACAAACATTTTTTGGAGTAATACCCCAAAATATATAATATGGTTCATATCGTTCATCTGTTTAGCACTTTTTTGTTGTTGTTGTTATTGTGTCTGACCATAGGTGCAATAAGGTTACCTATGTTTTGTGCTTTTTGAAATAGGAATGTAGGTTTGGCCACAATTTTTTCTCCAATTTTTTTTTTTTTTTAGAATGTCCCAGTATAACTCTGGATATTTATATATTCCTGATTCAAAGTTTTGGATGCTGGCCTGTCCTGTTTATTCGTGAGTAGTTTCTCCCTCTTATAGTCTTCCACTTCTTTGTGTGAAAGGTATGAACCAAACCTTAAAAGAACATTAAACTTACCGGTCTATAGTTATGTAACCCGCACAGGAAGGTGGGAAGTAAGTAAGAAGAGGCGTCGCAGACCTGGGGCAATGACACTCTAGGCCACACCAGATTCACTTCCCTGTTCTGTAGATTTTTTTGCTCTTACCAAGACACCAGGCTTATCAAACAGATCGTACTAGTGGTTTGGTGGGGTGAGTTGGTGGACACAGAGCCGCTTTAAAGGTTTGTAGGGGATTTCTGCATAGGTACAATGGCCATGCTGTATGTCCTACCAGTCTTCTGAGTTGCCAAATTAACTATTGTCTCTTTTTAACAAATACCTGTTTTATATTATTTCAGCATAATTTTGGGCAATAAAGTGGTTCAAGGCTTTCCTTCAGACAGTACAAAACCAAACAGTGCCTCTAAAAGATACTTGATGGCTGGTTTACAAATATTAAACAGTATAAGAGTCATTCTTCTCTATAGCTTCATTTAAAAAAGGTATTTTCTCAAAACAACCCTAATATTTGTTAAAAGTAATATATAGCACTGACAGCTATAACGTGTTTCATCCTCAAGACCAAGAAAGTCCAGGTAATGTTCGCAGCATGATAAAGCAACCCACTGGGTATATTAGGTATATTGATCTCTATGCACACAGCTAATATAAGGCTCATCTATAGAGTGGAAATGTTTCTTAAATAAAAATGAATTTCTGAAAAGTGGATTTGTTCAGCACATTGCCCTGAGAATTATTTATTATAATTAGGAAAGAAGGTAAGTATAAAAAACAAAGTAAAGTAAATTTACATGCAAGTAAATATCAGTCATTTTTTTCTTGGTGCTCTGATAAAGATCATTACCAGCATCCCATGTCACACAATGAACTGACAGATTCTATCTGTTTTATTTTCTATTCTTAGCAGGTACCTGATCAGTCTTCTGTGATAAAGAAAAGACCTAATTCTGAGAAACATCATTCTGGAACAGGAGATAAGCGCTCTCAAACTGTAGGTGCAGAACGTGTGCTCTTATAGAGAGAGGAAGAACAAACTCATGAATGAGAATGAGATGTTGAAACATCAGATTGCAGATTTAAGAAAAAAAAAATCTCAAGATCAGTGAAGAGACTTTCACAGTAAATATAATTCTGCACAATGGACACAAGTGCTCTAAAAACCAAGGCTGTCATGATGTGCTCTAAGTTAAAGCAGGAGAAGATAACTTAAGAAAACTCTAAGGGCGCGTTCAGACTACAGAATCCACACGGAGAACATCCTAAGGATTCCGACGCTCTCTCCCGTGCTCCCGCATGCATATCCAACCGTCCCATAGACTCCATTCTATGTTCAGGCAGATTCCGCCATCTGTCCAAAGATTTGACATGTCAATTCCTTAAGGCGGAGCACAGAATGGAGTCTATGGCAGGGGAAAAAATGCGAGTGGGAGTGTGCGGTGAGCGAACAGTGGAATCCATGGGATGTTATCTGCTCGGATTCCTCGGTGTGAACACTCCTTAAGGGTATGTACACACCAAGAAATAGGTGAGGAATTGAAGAGAAAAGTTTTATGCTTGAAATTCCTCACCTATTCAGCTCTGGCAGAATAGACATGGAATTTGAGCAGAATTTGAGCAGAATTCAAGTCCCATGCTGTGTGAAAATTCCGCTGTGTTAGTCACAAATCCTATTGACAATGGGACATTGCTTTGTTCATATTTTATGAGCGTAATTTCAAGGGGAATCTATGGGAAATTAAGTGCAGATTCCACTTCAAATTTCTTGCCAATTCCTTAGTGTAAACATACCCTAAGGCTGCATTCCCAAGTTCCGTGATCCTGACGGATCACGGACGTGGAATGCATGTATCGGAGTCCCCCCGCGGCCGGACAGCATCTGTAATTAAATGCTGGGAGGGGAGACTGTATTCATAAGCGCCGCGCTGTAATGAATGTACTACAGCGCGGCGCTTATGAATACAGTCTCCCCCACTCCCAGCATCTAATTATAGATGCTGTCCGGGCGCGGGGGGACTGCGGTACATGCATTCCACTTCCGTGATCCTTCAGTATCACTGAACGTGGGAATGCAGCCTAAGGCTATGTTCACACTACGTATATTTGAGGCTGTATGTTTGAGGCTGTATAGCAACCAAAACAAGGAGTGGATTGAAAACACAGAAGGGCTCTGTTCACATAATGTTGTAATTGAGTGGATGGACGTCATTTATTGGCAAATATGTTCTGTTATTTTAAAACAACGGCTGTTGTATTGAAATAATGGAAGTTATTTACCGTTATATGGCGGCCATCCACTCAATTTCAACATTGTGTGGACAGAGCCTTTCTGTGTTTTCAATCCACTCCTTGTTTTGGTTGCTATGAGGACCAAATACTGCCTCAAATATACATAGTGTGAACCTAGGCTAAGACTGAGCTGGAGGCAATCTGATCTCATCTGAACTTTACCTTACAGGTGCTTGAAACAAATCAGGTAACATCAGAAACAGAGTGCACAGAGAAATCATGATGAATGCTTTATCTCAAAGACCTGAAAACTTATAGCACAACTGTATTTTCAGGAAACGTTTTAGGATAAGCTGCTATGTGTGTAGCGCTGTGTTTGGCCATTATATAAAATGTATATAACATATTTATCAGATTTTTGCCCTACAGACTCCATCTCTAATTTTCAGCTGTCCCTGAGCCAGTGGGTGTAGACAAACCTCTATAATTCTTAAACATACCAGTCCTCAAAGCAAAATCTGATAATATGTGTCAATTTATTGTAATAAAATGTAATAAAAATGTATATAAATATATAATAAAAAAAAAAAAAAAAAAAAAAAAAATCTTAAACCTGAAATGTCTTTCTGTCTAGTCCAGGATAAAATACTCATAAACACATTAAAAGCATAAACCATACAAATACATAAGCCCGGGGCCCTTATAGTACAATGCATCAACACAGAAGGTTAGGGAGTGCGGTACAAAAGCATATGAAAACAAATAAAAGAAAAATGGAAGAAAAAAGAAAACAAAACAAAACAAAACATAAAGGTGTAAAAGTGTATAAAACAACTAAATACTCATATAAATAGCCATATAGTCATTGTACTGCAATGATTCAAATATATAATCAGCACAAGTAGTGGTAGAACTGGTCTTTTGGTTCAGACCAAGAGGGGGATTCCCATCATCCTCTCACTGACTTGCAGTAGAATCACACAGTGAAAGCAGGCAGATGGGGATAGTAGTCCTGGCTCACTGGACTGATCCCACTTTGATGTTAAAATTCAAAAAAGTCAGTTCGTTTGTAGATTACGATCCAAAGTGAATGAACTCCTTGTGTGGAGTGTATAGTTATTAGACCAGTATAATAGATATCACTGATCCCTGGTGTTCTGTCTGAGATGTACTGCAAGCACTGGATCTGAGATGTACTGCAAGCACTGGATCTCTCTGGCTCTATCACTGTTTGTTGTCATAGGGGAGGATTTATACACATTCACATAGTTTGGTGCATGTGCACCGCTCACCCATACAGGATCTGCGTCTTCTCCGGGGTCACCGGCGTCCCGGTCTGCCCACGGTGAATACGGTGACGTCACCAGTCTTGTTCCTGGTCTGTGTCAAAGCGTGGCTCTGCTGCCAGTAGTGCAGTAGACAAAGTCACTGTTGAGCCAGCTCCTCCCAAACTTAGAGAGATGGGGAATAGATCCAGGGGTGTGTTCAGGAGGCTGTTGAGGGGTGTAGGCCAATGTTAGGTGGCTGTCAGACGCGTTTCGAAGCTGCTAGCTTCTTCCTCAGTGGCTGTGAAATGGTGTGAGCTATTGCATTAGTCTCAGCTCTCTCTTAAAAAGTCTTGTGGAATGCTGGGTAGCCTCCGGATTGGCTGACAGCAGTGGCTACACAATTGTTAACTCCTTCCCTGCTGGGCAAATCTGTTACACCCTGCATAAAGGTGTTGTACCTCTCTATTCCATAGGTTGGTGGGGTACTTTTAACGTACTGAAAGTTCAACGTAAAAGTCTTAATGAATATAAATACAAGTGAGTGGATATGAACCAATAATAGTGTATGGATAAATGAAATGGATACATAAATAGTAACAGTCTTGCAACAAAAATACACTGACAGAGGATGGCTATATGGTATAATAAATAATTCACAGTATAGCAAGTGTGGCGTGGGGCTGCACGTGGTGGCCGCCAGACTCGGTTCTGGCGCTGATAATCAGCCAGGCACAGAACCGCCTGTGGATGCCAGCAGGGCCGCCCAATAATGCAATAGCTCACACCATTTCACAGCCACTGAGGAAGAAGCTAGCAGCTTCGAAACGCGTCTGCAGCCACCTAACATTGGCCTACACCCCTCAACAGCCTCCTGAACATACCCCTGGATCTATTCCCCATCTCTCTAAGTTTGGGAGGAGCTGGCTCAACAGTGACTTTGTCTACTGCACTACTGGCAGCAGAGCCACGCTTTGACACAGACCAGGAACAAGACTGGTGACGTCACCGTATTCACCGTGGGCAGACTGGGACGCCGGTGACCCCGGAGAAGACGCAGATCCTGTATGGGTGAGCGGTGCACATGCACCAAACTATGTGAATGTGTATAAATCCTCCCCTATGACAACAAACAGTGATAGAGCCAGAGAGATCCAGTGCTTGCAGTACATCTCAGATCCAGTGATTGCAGTACATCTCAGACAGAACACCAGGGATCAGTGATATCTATTATACTGGTCTAATAACTATACACTCCACACAAGGAGTTCATTCACTTTGGATCGTAATTTACAAACGAACTGACTTTTTTGAATTTTAACATCAAAGTGGGATCAGTCCAGTGAGTCAGGACTACTATCCCCATCTGCCTGCTTTCACTGTGTGATTCTACTGCAAGTCAGTGAGAGGATGATGGGAATCCCCCTCTTGGTCTGAACCAAAAGACCAGTTCTACCACTACTTGTGCTGATTATATATTTGAAGCATTGCAGTACAATGACTATATGGCTATTTATATGAGTATCTAGTTGTTTTATACACTTTTACACCTTTATGTTTTGTTTTGTTTTCTTTTTTCTTCCATTTTTCTTTTATTTGTTTTCATATGCTTTTGTACCGCACTCCCTAACCCTCTGTGTTGATGCATTGTACTATAAGGGCCCCGGGGCTTATGTATTTGTATGGTTTATGCTTTTAATGTGTTTATGAGTATTTTATCCTGGACTAGACAGAAAGACATTTCAGGTTTAAGATTTTTTTTTTTTTTATTATATATTTATATACATTTTTATTACATTTTATTACAATAAATTGACACATATTATCAGATTTTGCTTTGAGGACTGGTATGTTTAAGAATTTTTTAGTTACTGTGTACATTGGATGGTGTATTCCAGTTAACCTCAGCCAAATCAGATACAGGTGAGCTGCACCTTAGATCGTTACTGTAAACCTCTATAATGGCTACTATACACTGGACCTGTACAAAAGAGAATCCTGTTCTTTTATGCCTATGTATACATCCTAAAATGGCACAGCAGCATGGAGAGTATTAGTAAACAGTCTAAGCTATTGATGAGCCTTGGGGTTAGATCTAATACTTATTTAATACTTCATACTCCTTGCCCCTCTCTTCATAGACTTGTATGGTAGCTTGTAATCTGATCTCTGAGTCAGATCAGATTTTTTTTGTAAACTTTTTTTTAGAATTCATTTACAAGATAAATATTTATAAAGATTGTTCAGTATAAGCATGTAAAAATAAAAAACGCTACAGGACCAATAACAATGAGTTATGCTCATGTGCAAGTAATTTATTGTGGGTTCTAAGGGCCTAGCTCATTATTTCCTCTATTTCATAAAAGTGATCTACCTTAAAGTTTGGGTTCTTCTTAACACACAAATATGTAGCTAGGTCTATCAAGTGACGCTTCTTGGAGAATTCTCTTATACAGTATATAAGAGATAACTATCAGGTAGTTTTGGGAGAAGGGAAAGGTCTTCCAAACAAGTTGAGTCAGGGATGGTAGGGACTGCACGTTTTAGGTTTTGGAAGGTTAGCTTTAGATGCAGTAAAGCTTCCTACCGTTCTGATGCCAAATGACCTTTACATGAGGCATATAAAGGGTGGTCTTGGAGTCTGGTCAGGGAGAGTCATCTACTACAGGTGGATAGCTTTATAGTATGATTAAATGTCCAGAAGGCCATACCTCCTTTTTGTGGATTTACTATGAGCAGCCTATGTGGCAGCCTGAGCCTCTTCCCAGATCACAGGAAATATGAAAATGTCATCTCTCTTCTTGGGATGGGTAGGGGTATGGACAGTTGGACCCCCAGAGGTCATCTTGTTATCTCCTATTCTGTGGATAGTATGCCCAAATGAGAATGCCCCTTTTAAGTTCCCAGATCCAGACCAGACTCCTGAATTAATTGAGAAACCAGAGCCTTAGGTTAATCAGACCTATCATATAATTTATACCTTAGGCTAGAACCCTGCATTAATTTAGACCCCAGACAGACCCCCTAAATTAACATCTTAGATGCCCTAAAATAAGGAGATTTTCCAGGGAAATTTTAAAGTTAAGTATGTGTCTCTCTTTATTAAAAAAAAATCAAAGGCCACATACTCATACCGCTTAACTTTTAGGACAGAGTAGGAGGGACACTTGTGGGTCACTCTAGGAAAATTTTACAGACATTTCTATACTTTTTAATTCAAGGATGCAGTCACACATAAAGGATCTGCTGCAGGTTAATGCATTTAGTAACATTGATATCTGTGGAAGATCCTGTATGTGTTACTGCATCCTTAGGTCCCAGTCACACATCAGTAACCCTGTCTGTAATTGCGGACAGGATTACAAATTGGTTTCAGTAACTGTCAGCATTTGCAGGGACCCCTCTTTTTTGTGTCACAGGTCATGGCTCCAAAACTGATCTGTAACACCTACAGATGTGTTTTATATAATCTGCATGTGTGAAAGGGGCCATAAGTCACATGATTCATCTGACTATAACAATTTATAGGATCCACCATGCACCATATGATAGAATAATATGCATGTTTGGGTCTATTGTACAGTAAGAAACCAGACACTTTCTAGAGCAACAGAAAACATATTAATGCAAAAACATATTAGTCAAAAAGTCAGAAAACATGGTCAGAAGCAGGGACTGTCCCTCCAAAAGAGGGACACTTGGAAGGTATGCACATACTCAGTAGCGGATTATAATACGTCCTTTTCGGGTGGTAACCCGGGGCCATGAGCTCCTGGGGGGCCAATGGCCACTGAAAAAGACTTATACTTTCAGTGGTGTATTGTCTCTTGGGTACAGTTCTGCCATGATTTGCAAAAAATCACCTCGCACCCCCCTCCCCCCCCAGGGCTTACCCACGGAACCCCTGCCAGACTCAGCCGCGGCACCCCACACCCCCCCGGACTCACCCGCGGCACCCCATACCCCCCCGGACTCACCCGCGGGTGAGTCCGGGGGGTACGGGGTGGGGCGCCGCGGGTGAGTCAGGGGTGTGTGTGTGGGGTGGGGCGCCGCGGGTGAGTCCGGGGGGGGCGGGGCGCGGGTGAGTCGGGGGGTGTGTGTGGGGTGCGGCGCCGCGGGTGAGTTTGGGAGGTAGCAGTGAATAAGCCCTGGGGGGTGCGGGGTGCCGCGGGAGAGTCCCGTTCACCTCCAGCACATGGGCATTGTCTCCCCCAGGAGGGGGGCAACGTCAGGGGCCACAGTTGAGTTGGGGGGGGGGGGGGGAGTCGGGAGACACTGATCAGTAGCAGCAGCTGTCAGTGTCCTCCCAGCCCCTGGAACTCACCGGCGGCAGAACGTCCCCCCCTGCACAGTGAAGGTGTGTGGTGTCCACGGCTGCACACTAGGCAGTATATATATATATATTCTATTTTTAATATATTGAAGTATTGAGGCAATGCTGTCATATGCAACACTTAAAGCGAATGTACCTGATGGTACAGTACATTCACTTTAAATCTAGCTAGTAGCTAGTAGTGGATAATGCGGCAGCTGATGACAAGGCAGGGCTGGGAGCTTCATGGTGCTGCCTGCTAACTTCCCCCTCTTTCCTCTTGTCCCGACTGCCAAGCAGTGTAATACTACACCACCAGGGCTGAGGAGCTTCCTGTATAGGACCTTGGGGAAGGAAGGGGGGGGGGGACATTGTTAAGGGAGTTTGTGGCTCCAGCAGCACTCTGCAGCTGATGGGGTGAGCCTGTGCTATAAGCAATTAGCTATAGTACTCTTGGATGGTGCAGGCTACTGTCATGTGCTCCCACATCTGACCCACAGGAACGCCCCTTGGGTGCGGACTAGGCTTGATCGAACAGCGGAAAAAGCTAGGTTCAATCGAACTCAAACCTAGCCGAACCTTCCGCATTAAATTCCTGATGCCTTCCCGGTCTGTGCGGAAGGAGAGGACAACCCGGGGACCGCCTGGAATTCCGGTATTCAGCCTAGGTAATAGGCTGTGTCCTGGAATTCCAGGCGGTCCCCCTGATGGTTCCTCCTTTCGCACAGACCAGGAAGACATCAGGAATCAAATGCGGAAAGTCCGGCTAGGTTCGAGTTCGATCGAACTTAGCTTTTTCCGCTGTTCGATCAAGCCTAGTGCAGACCAGAAGATCTGACCACTGCAGTGCTGGAGGAGCATAGGAGTATGCCAGCTTTTATTTTTTTATGCATAGCTCGGCTTTAAGAAGCACTCACGCTGGACACCTACATTGATTTAGAACCCAGGATACATGCCTTAAATAAACAAAACCCATCCAAGATCTCTGAATGATTCAGATCCTAGCCCCTAAATTTATTCCACCCGTTACTAGACCACTTAAATAATCAGACCTAAGACCAGATGCCTAAATTAATCAAACTGCAGATCAGACCTCAATCAAGTCCCCTGACCAAACCCCTAAAATATTCAGACGCCAGACTAAACCCCTTAAATAGTTAGACCCTGGGCCAAATCTCTAATTTAATCAGAGACTAGACCAAGATCCTACATTTGTCAGAACTTAGATCAAACCCCTTAAGATCTGCCTAAATAATTTACATGTCAATTGGCGGAGTGCATGTGAGACACTTTATCGAATGACAGGCGTACAAATTCCATAGTGTGAACCGACCCTAAGGATGAGCAGCGAACAGCAGTGGCAAGTTATGGGAGCATTGTTGCAACCCCTAGCCTCTCCAAAGAAGCTAGGGTCCTGCATGGTCATACCACTCCACCTGGTGGTAGTGATAACACTGTTATAATGTAGCCTAATCTGCATCGTAAAAGCCAGTTGGTATCAGAAGATCCCATGCGTGAAGCCAAAGTGTGCCGTATATACTGTGGTGCAGGTTTGAAACTCAGGACACGCACTAATGTTGCCAGGTTAATTTTAGAAAAATCAGATTTAGATGAGAATTGACATAGCATGACTAATGTCATGCTAGGCAAAGTGCCAGTGCGGTTCAAAGCTGATCAGCTGAGGGATTTCTGACAGCCTGGTTGTTAAATAAACACTGTTTTACAATCCCAGGCATTCAATTGTCTGCCTCAGATTACTCAGGTCTTCAGCTACCACTGACCTGAGGGATAGATGGGGCAAAGTTTAAGCTACATTAACCATCTATTGGTAAAAATAAATTTATGTGAAAAACCTCATCTTGTCTTTGACCAAATAATCTAAACAGGCTACTTTAATTTATTAAAACACAGTGACAGGGATTATCATACTTTGATTAATTCAATTCAAAGTCAATGTCCTGTTTGGTTCATCTCATAAATTTACCTTTACATGCGGGCCACCAAATTCAATTTGACTTGTACAACCAATGTGCAGGCCATGCAAAATGATTTGCTGTATTTTGAGAATCGGATATTATTAAATAACAGTGTTAATTGTTGTTAATTGTAATAGCAATGCAACATTTTTTCTTAGGCAACAATGCCACAATTGTGATATATTTAGCATGTCTGTCACAATTTCCCAATGCCTTGCAGAAGAAAGGAAGCAAGTTAACAGAGAAATCATCTTGTCAATTGAGGCTGTATAAAGTAAAAATGTACAATGGCTAGCGGCAAAGTCAGGATGAGTCTGGGGAACAAACCATGAATAATGTGGTTCTATATTATATCATTAAAAGTCTTGCAAAATGAACAGATAATACAGAATGCAAAACAATTCTCTTACAATGAATTCAGTTTGTTTGCAAAAATAACATGTAATAAGTACATCTGTAAAATTTACGGGCACACAAACTAATTACATCAATGGGCTATAGTTCTTTTCTCTATGGGATATTCTATGCATTTATTTATTAAAGTGAATGTACCATCAGGTACATTTAGGCTTTTTGTAGCCTGGTGGGAAGAAATGTATATCTTTCATGTCTCAAATCCGTTCCGCGACTCCATTATCTGGTATGGCCGCTACATCGATGACGTCATCATCATTTGGGCAGATGATGTGGCGGCCATACCAGATTTTATCGACTACTGTAATAATAATTCTATGTCCCTGAAATTTACATATGAATGGAGTTGTGAAAGTATCTCTTTTCTAGATGTCAAACATACGGCTAGATCAGGGGAAATTGAAACACAGAATTACAGAAAACCTACCTCTGGCAATACTGTCCTTAGGGCTGATTCTTGCCATCCCATTCATACTATCCGTAGTCTGCCGGTGGGGGAGTTCGTGCGCATGCGCAGGAACTGCTCCTCCTTGCAGTACTACGAAGAAGAATCTGCGGGTCTCAGTGCTCGTTTAAAGAAACGAGGCTATACGGAGTATAATATCACTAGAGCATATCATAATGCTCACATACGAGACCGTAGGGATCTTATATATAAAAAAAGACAAGCTTCTGCAAACTTCTCAAGAGCCTACGTTTGTCACCACATATTCACAGCAATTTTCTGACATACGAGACATTGTTGAGAAGTTTCTACCTGTACTGTATCAGGATCAAACATTGAAAAAAATCGTACAAAATGGTTGCAATTTTTCTACTAAACGTCCTCCCACTTTGGGTAGCCTTTTGGCACCTTCTCATGTAAATACAGTGTCTAGTGTTCCAACATGGTTAACCACTAGAGGTCATTTTAAATGGGGAGGCATTAGGTGTAGTTGCTGTAAATATATTCAACTTACCAATAAAATTACTAATAAGGTAGAGAAGGCTGAATACAGGATACAAAGTTATATCAACTGTAATACTACATGGATAGTTTATTATGTATTCTGCAAATCATGTGAAACTGGTTATGTGGGTTGCACCAGTCGCAGGTTAAAAGACCGTTTACGTGAACACATTTATGGTGCTACACATGCTAATGCAAAAAATCCATCGAATGTAGCTAAACATTTTTCTCTAGTCCATGCAGGAGATGTACCATCACTTTCAATTATGGGCATAGAGAGAGTATTTTGCCCTGATCATGGTGATCATGGTATTTTGCCCTGATCAACAGAAGACAGAAACTTTTAAATCGCGAAGGATATTGGATTCTTATGCTGGATTCCTCATCTCCCAATGGACTTAATCATAGACTGGATTTGATCATGAATTATTAAAATGTATATAGTGGTTTGTACTTTTGTATATTTGTATTGCTGCACAGTGCACTTTTGTGCGTTTTTTCCTATTTGTTGTTCATGTTCTCACTTGTATATGTCTATGTAGAAAGTAATGGGATTCAGGTGATGTGTGGGAGGGATTATATGTTTATTCCCCTATATGTATCCCAGCATACCTATGTACCAACTATCTATGATTAAAGGAGAAGTCCGGCCAAAATTAATTTTTGATATGTTGTTACTTATGAAAAGTTATACAAATTTCTAATGTACATTAATTATGGGAAATGCACATATACTGCTATTTCCCTTAATTTAGTAGATCAGGAAGTGTTAGAAATATCTCTGAAGAAGTGACGTCACGACCCAGGGTGTAATTCCTATGGAGTGTCCAGCAGGGGGCGCTCTCTATATAGAAGTCTATGGGACTTTATTGTTTCTATGGGTTTCTATGTAATGTAATGTAATGTAATGTAGTGTACAGTGCTTTATTGAATGAATACATCTATGGAATACTTTGAGGAGCAAGTGTCCTTGCTCCCCAAAGTATTGCATAAATGTATTCATTCAATACATTCAATACACAGTAAGCCCGCCGATCCGCCGCATTTCCCGCCGCATTCCCGCCGATCCGCCACACGCTGATCCGCCGCATTCCCGCCGATCCGGACCATATACATTGAACTACAGCTCCCATCATCTGCTTCTGGTATGAACAGGTGATGGGAGCTGTAGTTGGGTAAGGGATATGACATGCCGCCGGGCGCAGGGGGGAGCCGCTCAGTACACAGGAGCGCTCCCCCCTCCTCCTCCTCCTTCCGTGATAACTTCCGCCTATACCAATGCTGACTCCCTGCCTGGCCGCCGCTCTCCGCTCACATATACCGGCTCCCGGCATCAGCGCGGACACCAGGATGCATCGGGAGCCGGTATGTATGGGGGGGAGAGCGGAGAGCGGCGGCCAGGCAGGGAGTCAGCATTGGTATAGGCGGAAGTTATCCCGGAAGGAGGAGGAGGAGGGGGGAGCGCTCCTGTGTACTGAGCGGCTCCCCCCTGCGCCCGGCGGCATGTCATATCCCTTACCCAGCTACAGCTCCCATCACCTGTTCATACTATAAGCAGATGATGGGAGCTGTAGTTCAATGTATATGGTCCGGATTGGCGGGAATGCGGCGGATCAGCGTGTGGCGGATCGGCGGGAATGCGGCGGAAATTCGGCGGAAATGCGGCGGATCGGCGGGCTTACTGTGTATTGAATGTATTGAATGAATACATTTATGCAATACTTTGGGGAGCAAGGACACTTGCTCCCCAAAGTATTCCATAGATGTATTCATTCAATAAAGCACTGTACACTACATTACATTACATTACATTACATAGAAACCCATAGAAACAATAAAGTCCCATAGACTTCTATATAGAGAGCGCCCCCTGCTGGACACTCCATAGGAATTACACCCTGGGTCGTGACGTCACTTCTTCAGAGATATTTCTAACACTTCCTGATCTACTAAATTAAGGGAAATAGGAGTATATGTGCATTTCCCATAATTAATGTACATTAGAAATTTGTATAACTTTTCATAAGTAACAACATATCAAAAATTAATTTTGGCCGGACTTCTCCTTTAAGGGCTAACAGCCAGAAACGCGTTAGTGGTGAACTTTCTATTTTTGTATCTGCCTATTTGCTACTTTTTAATGGAACAAGAAATAAAGACAAAGCTTTTATTGTGGATGTGCTGACCCTCATTCGTGATTTCTACATTATCCGTTTTTTTCTGGTCGCGCACAGGCTGGGTGAGCTGAGCTTACTAATTGCTTTATCCTTTACATGCGCAGTGTTCACACAAGTCATGAATGGGAAAAATACTGCCCAGGGGCGTTCATAATGAGGAGGAGGGCAGGGAGGAGGGACAGGGCGCACACACTCTAGGCCATGCCAATTTGATACAGGGCTGCAAGTTAAAAGTTGTTTCTTAGGACAATAACGGCATCACCTTTCGAACTGACTCCAGGATCTTGGATTAAAAGTAGCTATCCGAGGGTACAAGAGGTTTGGGGGGTCAGATTGTGGGTACAGCGTTGCTTTAAACCTTCACTCTATTTGTCAGGCTGGGACAATACAGGTACAACTTGTGCAACTGCACATTGGCCTAGTATGTTAATGGTTCCAAAAACACCCTAAAAACAACCAACAGCTTTCTATGGACTGCATGAAAGGAAAGGAGATAAAGATTTTTTTAACTTGCAGTTACTTGAGAGACAGAAGAGGTGTTCAGTGATGAGCTACTGCAGAGCACACATTAACTATTCTGGTAGCATTGATTTTAGCCTAAATAATTGTAATTATTTCTTTCCTAGGCTGAATTATTCCTCCAAACTTGACTACACAATATATCGTCTTCTGAGAATATCTAGTTATACAATTAGATAATTATGTGGCAGCAGTAGGAATAAATCACAAAAAAGACAACAAAGGCTACATAGAAGACCACAGTCAGAAATAATTCCTTAAGACAAAGCGAGTCATAATTAGTAGTAAATAATGCCACAATAACAACCAATTGAAAATGACAGCCTTGTTTACTTTGGGTTAAACATAATAAAGACTCAATATTATAAATCAACCAAAAATTCTATAATCTAATGCTTATCTCTGCAGACATAACACTAAAGCCTCATTAATAGAGATAAGAAAACCAGGTTTTGGCTCGAGTCCATGCCGTTCGGCATTTGATTAGCGGTGGCTGCTGAAGTTGGATAAAGCCCTAAGGCTATGTGGAAAACATGGATATAGTCATTGGCTGCATCCATGTTTTCCAGACAACCTTAGAGCTTTATCCAAGTTCAGCAGCCACTGCTAATCAAATGCCAAACGATCGGGTTCGGATGGACTTGAACCCGGTTTGCTCATTTCTACTCATTAACACATCTGTAGTGCGGCCCGTAATTGCAAATTAGGGCCAAAATTCCAAAAAACTCACCCTAAGCCTCCCCCACTAGAATAAAATTTAAATTTTATTTGCCACTTGTATAAAACCTTACATGAAAATGGTAGCTGAGGATATTAAACCACACTCTAACCATTTAGCCTTAACCACTGTATATTGTATTATCCGCCATGTTGGCACAATAAACCAGTCTAAAAGTAGCTGCAGACTTTTGACTAGTGAAAGTAGGCTAGCTGGCTATAAAAAGAGTGATACAATTAAAACATAAACCCCCCCAACTAGTTTTGCTCTGCAAGGGGCATCATCAGGGGGAGGGCTCATGACATTTGGCTTCTCCTGATTATGCTTCTTATGGTGCAAAACTTGTTGAGGGGGCTCTGTGGTTTGTTTTAATTGTATCACTCTGCCTATAGCCAAATTGCCTATTACTACTAGTCAGTAGTCTGCAGCTACTTTAAGACTGGTGTGAATGGGGCCATTAAAATGTGTTGGTCTGCTATTGCGGACAGCACTACAGACATGTAAATGAGGCCTAAAGGTCCTCATACACCTTAGAATTTAGATGGCTACACCCGCCACTCGTGGTGGATTTGGACATTCGGACATGAATCAAAGGTGTATGGGGTACTCCCGAACAACCACCGACAGATGATGTCAGTGGTGAAAAGGGTCAGGCGTGATGGAAACTTATGGCCAACCCCTTTGTTTCAGGAGAGATAAGGAAAGAGAGCGCTCTCTAGCAGCTTACCCCTCCCCAATAAAGAATACTAGAACTTTTTGCCTTTCTTGACTCTCCTATGTGAGGATGTGTCATCAGTTATTAAAAGTGTATAGGGACCTTAATGCTTACATCACTCCATCTTTGACAGCTTGTCCACCTAGCAAAGCAGGGAAAAAAATCAAACATCCAATCAACACAGAAAGGTACAGTACTTGGAAAGGAAGCTCCAGTTTCCTGCTTTAGTGGCTCTCCAATGATATGGAAGAGTCCAGAGATTGTAAGTACTAGCTGAAACCACTAGGAAGAAAACAAAGTAGAGAAGAAGTAGAGTTCAAAGGACATTTTATTACAATATAATGCCCTTAAATGTCACATTGGGATCCCAACTAACACCAGTGGCCTTTGTTACCCCTACAAATTACCCAGCGATGAATTACATAAAAACATCTCTAGATAATATTAGGTTCCAAGTGATTTTATCAAAATATCTCACAATTCTCCTACATATTAGTGGTGCTTTGGTACTTTTCGCCCACACTTAGTGGGCCGCATGTTTGCTGTTCATGTTGGTCCTTTATTTTACTAACCTGAAAAATAATTTTAGACAGTCATGTTATGATTGTTGTCACAATATCAAAGGACAGTGACATTAGCTGGTAGTCATTGATCCAGAAGAGGAGCAAACACATAAGTCCTCAGTGATTGCTGTGATTGGCCATTCAACGGGGATTGGCCAGTTAGAATTTAGAATCTTTTAAAATTATCATTATCATTAGATAGGTACTCTTTTTTTTTATGTTAACATTTTCTATCTTTCACTGTTATACAATTGTTTGCATATACACTGACCCTCCATAGAATTAAGCCCCCTACCAACTTATACACTCAGTAGCTGTTAAGAAAACTAGTAGGTGATGTGTTCCACCCATGGATTAAACCACACGGTTTTGTAAAATATGGAAAAATAATGTATATTGCCTTTACAAACAGCTTTAAAAAAAAAAAAATATATATTTTGTGACCCCAGTGACTCCTACGCAAGCAATTATTTGTTCTGTGCGGTAATAACTATAATGGCCAGCCATTCCTCTTTTGTATGTCTTTATGCAGCTAGAACATTAAGTACTGGAGAAATTTGTCAAAATCCATTTACAGACACTTGTATTGTGTTCAGCGTTATTCCTAACTTATTACTGTGCGTTTATTTAATTGGAATAGGAGACACAAAGGGACAAGACAATTGCTATGTGGACGTGCAACTTCATTTACACATCAAATATTATCAGCATATTCGTTTTAAAATAGGTCAGTAACAACGCATACAGTAAATGTAAAGTACAGAAAATATCCTTTTCTGAAATGCTAATTTTCAACCAAAATTTGACAGACTCTGAGTGATTTTTGTTATATGCTGTATACCATGGGGGGGGGGAGAGTTATCAAACCTTCTGCAAAGGAACAATGGAGTAGTTGCTCATAGCACCCATATTGTTTCTTTCATCTTTCACTTAAAACAAAAAGCCTTTAAAAAAAATGAAAGTTATGGTAAATTCGTTGATATGGGCAATTGCTCTTCTGTTCCCTTGTAGAAGGTTTGATAAATCTCCTACTATATGTATATACTGTATATATTTGATTTAAAAAAGGACAACAAAGTGTAAGGACAAAGGGGTATACTAAATGCTTGGCTGTGATACAGTAAGTGGGATCAAAATGTATCCCTTTCTCTTTCTTCAGTGACACTGAAGTAAACCCTTAAAGGCCACAACCACATAAGGTCTTTTTTTGGCCATTTTGCAGACGTTTTTTTTTGGACAGACATCATTTTGCGTAAAAAAAAAAAAAAACAGTAGTTACTTGTGGAATAATGGTCAAAAAATGGCAGCGAAGTAGCCAAAGGAAAAAAAAAAGACATTGGGGGTGATTTATCAAAGGGTGTAAAATTTAGACTGGTGCAAACTGGCCACAGCAACCAATCACAGCTCCTCTTTGCTTTTACCAGATCTGGAAGCTGAGCTGTGATTGGTTGCTGGGGCCAGTTTGCACCAGTCTAAATTTTACACCCTTTGATAAATCTCCCCCATTGTGTGTGTAGCCTTTGGCATGAACTAAGCAGCTGTCAACGCTGCATGGCACAAAATGATATGGCTGAGTAACCATTACCATCAGCCCAAAGCAGGTCTGATGAGTTTAAACTTTTTAACAAGTTCATTTGGACCAACCTCTACGCTTGTCAGTTTATAATCGTGCGGTCAGGGCTGCATGGACATCACTAGCAATGTGCGACCTTCACTAGATGTGCAACCTTTACTAGATTATCTTTCTGGTTCAAAAGTTTTTTATTGAATTTTTGCAATTTTATATTAGAAGTACATACAGAAGTATAGTACATACATGCATACATGCATACATACATACATACATAGATTATCTTTCAACATGTTGACAGATAATGATAACGCTCAGCGAACCAGCAAGCGCATGCTTACTCATCTACTGATCGCTATTACACTGAGAGATATCTGCCTGATTTGGCATATTACCTCTACTTGTAAAAGGGCCTTTACTTGAAAGCTTTTGGACACAAAAACATTAGTTGTGTCTATTATTAACAAGCCCCTACAGTTGAAGTCAGAAGATTTCCAGCTCATCTGTGTAATTTGGTAGGTTTTGCTGGTAGCTACTGTCTGTGCTCCTCCACTAAAAAGTGTATGTGGAGCCTGAAGAGTCACATTTTGCATGCCCAACATCAGGAGGCACTGTTAACTGGTTGCCGCTCTGCTATGATGGGATGCATCCAGGGGACAATTCAGAAATGAAACCTATAGGGGCTAGAGGAAACACAAACAATGGTGCCACATGTAATGTGGTTGCCGCTCTACTATGATGGGCTGCATCCATGGGATAATTAAGGAATGAAACCTAGAGGGGCTAGAGGAAACACAAACAATGGTGCCACATGTAATGTGGTTGCCGCTCTACTATGATGGGCTGCATCCATGGGATAATTAAGGAATGAAACCTAGAGGGGCTAGAGGAAACACAAACAATGGTGCCACATGTAATGTGGTTGCCGCTCTACTATGATGGGCTGCATCCATGGGATAATTAAGGAATGAAACCTATAGGGGCTAGAGGAAACACAAACAATGGTGCCACATGTAATGTGGTTGCCGCTCTACTATGATGGGCTGCATCCATGGGATAATTAAGGAATGAAACCTAGAGGGGCTAGAGGAAACACAAACAATGGTGCCACATGTAATGTGGTTGCCGCTCTACTATGATGGGCTGCATCCATGGGATAATTAAGGAATGAAACCTAGAGGGGCTAGAGGAAACACAAAAAATGGTGCCACATGTAAACTGGTTGCCGCTCTACTATGATAGGCTGCATCCATGGGATAATTAAGGAATGAAACCTAGAGGGGCTGGAGGAAACACAAACAGTGGTGTACTATCACATGTACTATCACCCACTTAAGAAAATCAAAGAAGGTGGCAGTGGAATACTGGTACCGGTACACTGTATCACACTTCTAGGGTTAACTGACTGTCATGTGTAAAGGCTCCCTAGATCATCAGCAAGGTGATGCTTCACAGTAATGGCAGGAAAAATATTTATGGGGGAAAGTTGAAAAAATAAATCAATTTTGTTATTCCTTTTTATTTTTAGGAGGAAGGAGGGTTCGGTCTTTACACAATGTACTTTATGGTAAAAATGACAAGCTACCTTTACTGTATTGGTCAGAATGATTACAAAGATACCCATGATTACACAGTTTTTCTAATATTTGACTATTTTTAAAACAGCAATTTTTTGAAACGAATAATTATGATTTATTTTTCCGCCTACAGGGCTGTTTGGAGGCTAATTTTTTGCACCATGACCTATATTTTTTATTTGTACCATATTGGAGCAGATGGAAATTTTTGATCCTCCTCATTTTACAGACACTTAAACGCTGACACTTTAAGGGGTTAATGACCGATGGCAGCACGATCATTGCTGCCCGTCATTAACTGTAAGGACCTGGCTGCTATGAAGCAAGCTCAGCTCCTTGACAATATGGCGTGCCAGTACGTCATGTGTCCTGAATGCATTAAGTTTCATGACAAACTGGTACAACATGTGTCCCGCAGGGGTTAATAATCTAAATAAACAAAAAAAAAAGCCAAACAGTTAAACAAAATAGATTGATGAACAGCACAATAAAAAAAGAAATAGAATCCATTCTATACTGCAACACCTTAATAAAATTATCCCAACCCACAGCCTAGGATCAGATTGGGAGTGAATGTCAGACCAGTAGGCATCATGGCACTGATCCTAGCTCAATACCAATTGATATTAGCTAAAAAAAAGAAAAAAAGGAAAAAACACAAGGAGGCAAACATGCACAATAAAGCAGCTTACTATATTAGCATATCTAACTTAATAAGGACCCTATTCCACCAAATGATTATCGTTCGCATAATCGTTAATGATTAACAATCTCAAACGACCGCTATTGTGAAAGACCTGAAAACTTTCACTCATTTCCATGGAACGATAATCGTTACTTATGATCGTATTCGCGATAATTTTTTCTTTGCTATTTTTTCTCTATTGCGTTCGTATCTACTGCGAACGACCGAACAACATCTTATTCAATGCGAACGAATTGCGAACGTTTTGCGAACGAGCAACGATAAAAATAGGTCCAGGTCTTATAAAGCGATCAACGATTTCTCGTTCGGTCATTAATCGTTAACTGCATTTCAACCGAACGATTATCGTTTAGATTCGAACGATTTACGATAATCTGAACGATATTCGTCTGGTGGAATAGGGCCCTTACTTTTGTATGCTTTGGAGCTGTCCTATAGCAGCCATTAGAAAATGTACATTTAATTTAATTTGCAATTTTTTCCCATAGAATATGCAGCCCAAAAAGAACTATGTATGATAACAGTTGAAGGTATTCTGCTGGGAAAACAGCTGCAAAAAGTTTCTTTGTTATTAGGAGAGGACATTAACAAATATGTTGCAGGATTCTAAGGCACAAGTGTGATATTGCAATGTGCTCCATGTAGATATGTCCTTGCAGCCACCGTTGGAATATATAACAATGAATACACAATTAGATGTGTGTAAATACAATGCAAACAGTATATATAATTCATTCTAAGGTCTTGGCTGTACTAGTATGTAATAGTATGTTATCCCAATCTGAAAATAAATATAATTCTTATTATACATTTTGCTATGCACTCTTTTTACATGCAAAATATAATGGAATGAAGGAAAGAAACTATCTCACCAGGCAGAAATAATTTCAGACTTTAGTTTTTTTTTTTTTTTTTTAATATTCAACCCTCTGAATCTCATTAAAAGGATCTGCAGTCCTTCCCATCTGCAAAGTAATCAGTGAGAAATCATACATATGGTCCACTCCATCAGCAGATGAATTATTCAATGCTGGTAAATCATTTTTGCTGTAGTCATACAGATAAAAAAATAATAATGTACTCATAAAAGAATGTACTCCTTGCTTTGTTCAGCAGATGAGCAGCAGAATTAGATACTCTATATCTTGTGCTTTATTTGGGGGTGTAACAAAAGGTGATGGATATTCTGCAAAGAGAGCACATTTTTAGCCATTGAAAATGATACTAAAACAAGCATCATGAATATTATTATTGCTACTATTAGTCAGAGCCATTCTGTATTTTGTGTGTATTGTATTCAAATGTCAGCATTTATATATCGTATATATTTAATAGTAATTATTTTTCACTCTTTTATATTTGTATACCTTAAATATTTTAGTTTTAGGGGAGCACGGGGGCGCGGACTCATAGTCCGCGCGATTCATTATCTTTTTCTGTTAAGGTTACGCCGAAAACCTACTCCAGTCCTCAGCTGGCGTAGGTTTTCGGCTGTGCGCACCGGTGCGCGCGGGATTTATGTAGAGGCAGTCCGCCTCTACATAAATCTCCGTAGCGCCGGAGCTGCGGGGGCATTTTTAAGTCCAGCGCAGAAAACGCTACCATTGGCAATATTGTAAGCAGAGCTAGTTTTAGACCATGTGTGGTCCTGGGCAAAAATAAAAATTACGACATCAAGTGCTCAAAATCTGTACCACATAGTCATGTTTAGTCACGTCAGAAGGCAGCATGACAGCATTGCTAAGGCCTTTAAAGATTAGAGGCACAAGGTACACAGTGGAAATTCCGACCATACTGGTACCTACTAGTATTTATGCTAGTAAGTACTGCTTTCCCAAATCCAAACATTCCATCAGTGCAGCGATTAAATGTTACCTCCAAAATGATGTAAACAATCTTCACAATACTAAACTTTTATAACCGAATGACCATATTTACAGTTTTTTTCTGATTCAGCAATGATCCTGTCTAGAGATTAAAGAACCAGCCAGAAATTTGTTTCACAAGCTTCATGATTTTTGGGTCAAATTTGTTAATATTCGCGAATCGAATCTTAGCGTATTTCAATAAAACAGCCAAACTATAGTAGCTACAGTACAGGGACTATTACAGAAGGACAGATTTGTTAATGTATGTTCTTGTAAAAGTGTCAAAAATTGGAAAATCACAATAAAAAAATGTCAATCAGTCAGTAAATAAACCAATCTAATGAAACCCAACTTGTATAAGACAGTAGGAGTGGAGTGTGAGCACTAATTATGTAAAGCACACAGTCAGTTCATTAATAAAACCCAATTTTTTTTAACACAGTAGGAGTGGAGTGTGACCACTGATTATGTAAAGCGCATGCTCCATTCACTGATCCTACTTAATTGGTATAACTCAATAGGAGTTTACAAGAGTTTACAGTGCCCAGTGAGTGAATAATATGGACTGTGTATTCACTGGTCCCAGTAAATACCTATATGCAATAGAGATGAGCGAACTTTTTAAAAGTTCGTTCCGACCGGACTTCCGGATTTTTTTGGAAAGTTCGGTTCGACCAAATTTCAGATTTCTTCGGATTTCATAGTTTAAAGCATCTATTTTATACGGGGGTAGTGTATTTGGTTGAATTTAGGGCTCTACATGTCAGTAACATCATTATCTTTTCGATATCTCAAGGTCAATTATTTTTTTTTTTAGACTTCAATATTCACCATTACAGGGTCTATGCAGGAAATTCACCATTACTGGGTCTATGCAGGAAAAAGGGCACAAATGCAGTGAAGGAGCAGCAGTAGTCATTGGAGGCCAGTGCAGGTCCAGCAATGGTCATTTGAGGCCAGTACCGGAGCAGCAGTAGTTAAAATGGAGGACAGGCATCAGCAACAGTAGTCAATATGGAGGCCAGGCAGGAGCAGCAGTAGCCAACATGGAGGACAGGCATCAGCAACAGTAGTCAACATGTAGGCCAGGCAGGAGCAGCAGCAGTAGCCAACATGGCTGCCAGGCAGGAGCAGCAGTAGCCAACATGGAGGCCAGGCAGGAGCAGCAGTAGTCAACATAGAGGTCAGGCAGGAGCAGCAGTAGCCAACATGGCGGCCAGGCAGGAGCAGCAATAGTCAACATGGAGGCAAGGCAGGAGCAGCACTAGCCAACACGGAGGCCAGTACAGGAGCAGCAGTAGTCAACATGGAGGCAAGGGCAGGCACATCAGTAGTCAACCATGATGCCAGTTAAGGCCCAGCAGTAGCCAACAAGGAGGCAAGGGCAGGCACAGCAGTAGTCAACATGGATGCCAGTTAAGGCCCAAAAGTAGCCAACATGAAGCCAAGGGCAGGAGCAACAGTAGTCAACATGGAGGCCAGGCAGGAGCAACAGTAGCCAAGATAGAGGCCAGGCAGGAGCAGCAGTAGCCAACACTGAGGCCAGTACAGGAGCAGCAGTAGTCAACATGGAGGCAAGGGCAGGCACACCAGAAGTCAACCTGGATGCCAGTTAAGGCCCAGCAGTAGCCAAAATGGAGGCAAGGGCAGGCACACCAGTAGTCAACCTGGATGCCAGTTAAGGCCCCGCAGTAGCCAACAAGGAGGCAAGGGCAGGCACAGCAGTAGTCAACATGGATGCCAGTTAAGGCCCAGCAGTAGCCAACATGGAGCCAAGGGCAGGGGCAACAGTAGTCAACATGGAGGCCAGGCAGGATATCGTTCTGGTATTGCCTCCGGAACAGCTATGCCCTGCACTTGATTGTCCCCTGTCTCTTCCCCCACGTGCTCATCATCATCAAAGAGCAGTTGGCTGCTCATAGATGCCAACAGTTCCCTTGCAGGCAACGGGTCAAAAGTTAGCGGGATGTTGCTGAGGTAGGGGAATTGCTACATGCCTGTGCCAGGTCAGGGTCGTGTCCGAGGTACCCACAGATACCTGGCTGGCTGTCTCACTACTCATCCTTGTGGACGTCGAAGTGTGAGCCAGCCACTCCAGGACTGTGGAATTAGACGTGTGGACGCGACCCTGATGTGACAAAGGAAGCTCAGGCCTGCCACTGGACCCTCTTCCTTCGCTACTTCCTCTTCTGCCCCTTGAGCCAGACTCTCTGCCCTGCCCTCTGCCTGAAACGCTTTGTGAGGTTTCCTGCTGCCGCTGTGCCATGACTTTATATTCAAATTCTGATTTCTACACTTGGTAGATAAGAACAGTATTTTCTGTAATATATAGGACTTGTGTGTATATATATATATATATATATATATATATATATATAGGAATTGTAATATATAGGACAAGTATAGAAATTTAGTCTGTCAGGATAAGATGGATGTGATATACACACTATCAGAAGGGTCCAAGTATTGAAATTGTCTATATGTATAGAACTTTTTTTAAAGACTTTTTGCTATACACCTGCACCAGGTATTTTTGTCTCTTAGGATAAGATGGATGTGATATACACACTATCAGAAGGGTCCAAGTATTGAAATTGTCTATATGTATAGAACTTTTTTTAAAGACTTTTTGCTATACACCTGCACCAGGTATTTTTGTCTCTTAGGATAAGATGGATGTGATATACATACTATCAGAAGGGTCAGAGTATAGAAATTGTCTATATGTATAGCACTTTTTTAAAGACTTTTATGCTATACACCTGCACCAGGTATTTTTGTCTCTCAGGATAAGACGGATGGGATATACACACTATCAGAAGTATAGGACTTGTATATCAGTGGAGCACGTTTTTGTTCTGTGCACCCTTTGCTGTCCTATGCCTAATCTATCTATCTTTCGTCCTCTCTATATTTCTCTCTCAATCACTAGGTGTTTCTCTTCTCCGGTTTCCTAATCTTTCCTTTCCTTTCCTACAATATCTTCTTAGTAGTCTGTAGTACACAACAGCAACAGCACCAGCACCAGCAGTGTTTTGATAATCACGAGCTGTGTGCACTGCAGCCAGTAAAAAACCTCCTTCCTCTCTCTGTGCAGACTGCGTGGTGCGGTCATGTGACCGCTCCTCTTAAAGCAATACTGACGTCACACAGGGGGTGGGCTAGTGCAAGATCCCTGCTGATTGGATGTGTTCCGGGCATCATGGGTAAGCGCTTTTCCCACCAGCAACACTTCCTGCTTTCTAGAATGGCGGCTGCCATTTTAGAAAGCAAGAAAAAAAAATCGGAGCAGATTTCCAAAAATCCGAATCCGATCCAACTCGGATTTTTGGAAAAATCCGAACCAGATCCCATACCTGCTGAACCAGTTTGCTCATCTCTAATAGGCACCCAGTTACTTGGTAAACTGGCCACTTAGTTGACAGCTACAACAAAATCCTCTCCTTTCCTTTTTGTCCCTATATTTCTCTGGTTGTCTCTCCTTGCTCTGATCTAACTGTTTGCTGCCTGTTCTATCCTCCTCACATACAGCCAAATTTCCTTAATGAGTTGCTGAGAATTCACTTTGCAGAATGGCAGTGAATTTTGATTTGCCAGATTCACTTCACTTCACTCATCTCTAATCCTGTCCTTAAATTACACCAGTCAATGATTGCCCTGTATTAAAAAGAGCTATGTAATGCCCCCACCTTATTCTGGGGTGCCAAATACCAGAAGGTAATTAGTGTGTTGTCCAAACTGTAAATTTAGTGGAGGAGGAATAATTCTATTGGGTTGTTTTTCAGAGGTTGGCCTAGGTCCCTTAGTTATGGTGAGGGGAATCTTAATGCTTCAGCCTAAAAGAAGTTATGGTGAGGGGAATCTTAAAGCGACTCCGTACCCACAATCTGACCCCCCCAAACCACTTGTACCTTCAGATAGCTGCTTTTAATCCAAGTTCTGTCCTGGGGTCCGTTCGGCAGGGGATGCAGTAATTGTCATAAAAACAACTTTTAATCCGGCAGCGCTGTGTCTAACGGCCGGGGCTTACATTTGTATATGCATTAGGCTGGCACAACCTCTCTGTCCCTCCTCCCCACCCTCCTCATCATTAGGAAAGGTCCAGGCAGATTGCTTCCTATTCCCCACCTGTGTGTATTATGAACATGGGCTTGATCGTTAATACACCTGTGCAAAGCTCAAACAGCAGTAAATGTTCCTGGATCTTTCCTAATGATGAGGAGGGTGGGGAGGAAGGATGGAGAGGTGGTGCCAGCCTAATGCATATACAAATGTAAGCCCCGGCCGTTAGACACAGAGCTGCCGGATTAAAAGTTGTTTTTAGGACAACTGCATCACCTGCCGAACGGACCCCAGGACAGATCTTGGATTAAAAGCAGCTATCCAAAGGTACAAGTGGTTTGGGGGGGGGGGGGGACAGATTGTGGGTACAGAGTCGCTTTAATGCTTAAGCCTAGAAGACACTTGTCGGACAATTGTATACTTCCAATTTGGTTTATCACTTTTTTATTTCAGCCTGACTGGTGTCCAGTGCATAAAACAAGGACCATAAAGCTATGGTTGCATGAGTTGGCATATAAGATTTTGAGCCCTGGCCTCAACCTCATCAAACCTTGGGATGAATTGTATCTTGTAGAAAGCCTTGACTTGAGGATGTTATAACTGCAATGGAAAAGGGTCAACTCCATAATAATGCCAATAAATTTAAAAAAGATGGCTGACTATATATAGCAGTCTGCATTTCTGAGCGTGAAATATTAAATGAAATATTTAGGGGAATTACTTTCCCTTTCCCTAGAGAATCAAATGCTTTACCTTTTAAACTAGAACATGTTTTTGGTGTTGCTTTTACTTGTGCAAGGTCATTTACAGCTGTTTTGTCTCTTTTTTTTCTTTACTTTATATCCCCTAACAGCATCTTGTCTTATTATGTCTAGAGATCCAAGACATCTTGCTCAAATCAGCTATTCCATGGGTGATAAGATCAGAAGAAAGAATACACAAAGCCAGAAGCTCTACAGGTTCTCCTTCAAACCACATCTACAAGGAGTGCCTTTCTCTTTTGAACATATTTCTTGCTCAAGTGCAGAAACATCCTCGGGCTTAACATTGAATAAGTCTAAAATATAGCAAAACTGAAATTTGCACATTGGTTAACAATAACAATTGTGAAATGGCTTTATTAAGTATGGTTCATGTACTGTAAGCTAAATATAGCACAATTCCTTTTTGAAAATGATTACAAAAAAATCAGATAGCCCCAAACCCCAAAACTACAATCAACACAGCCAAAATTTAGGGGGGCACTTAGTTTTATGTTTTTTTCCCCCTTGTTTCTCTACAATTTAATAGTGTTCTTCTATTCTTATGTTTAAGCTTTGACTTTTGACCACAGGTACTTCTGCCCCGCAGATCTTTTGATGGTCTTTTGCTTACTGAGTTCTGATGAAGGAAACAAGACCTAGAAACACCTTAACTCGCTTCCCAGATGCCCAAGTGCATGCACATCTTCTCTGTTTGAAACTTTGTCAGGATGGACATATCACACCCTAGAACAAATAAACTGTATTGTGCAGTTTCAAAAATCTGTTTATAAACAGCAATATAATCTATGTGAAAGACAAAAAATATATATATTTACCTCAGACTGCTTCTGCTAGTTGTGTTTTGTGGAGGGAGTTTCTCAAATTCAAGCCTTTTTCGAAGATTAGAGCCAATTGCTGGAATCTAAACCTAACCCTTTCTTCCCAAAGGGCTAACACCACACAATGTTTCAGGAAGTTTTACCCAAGACTGTCTCCAATCCATGCTGAGAGGGCAATGATCTCTAAAACCTTGTTCCATAGGTAGGCTGTAGCAATAGAGTCATCATATGAGCAATAAAGCAGCTGCTTATAGAAAAAAAAAAGGAAAACCTAAAAATATAATTTGCCATCACCCACAAGGAGTTAATAATAAGTCTGTAACTTGGCCTACTTGTAAGTGTTGGTCTAACATTTTACAAGCACTAAATGCATCTTATTCTAAATGATGTCATCATTCGACCTCAGGACAGTGCCCCACCACTGATTACATGGAATTAATCATTTTGGGGGAGATTTATCAAACTGATGCAGAGTAGAGTTGTCTTAGTTGCTAACAGATTCTTTGAAAAATGAAAGGTGGAATCTGATTGGTTGCTACTTTACACCAGTTTGATAAATCTCCCCCTTTATGTACTAAGGAATATTGGTTTACAAATAACTCAACATAATATTAGTAGACAATATGATGTTACTGTTATCTGGTATACAATCATGGCCAAAAGTTTTGAAATTCATAGAAATATTAATTTTTACAAAGTCTACTGCTTCAGTTTTTAAAATGGCAATTTGCATATACTCCAGAATGTTATAAAGAGTGATCAGCTTAACAGCAATTACTTGCAAAGTCAATATTTGCCTAGAAAATGAACTTTATCCCCCAAAACACATTTCAACATCATTGCAACCCTGCCTTAAAAGGACCAGCTAACATCGTTTCAGTGATTGCTCCATTAACACAGGTGTGGGTGTTGATGAGGACAGGGCGTAATATCAATATGTCATGCTTAAGTAAGAATGACACCACTGGACACTTTAAAAGGAGGCTGGTGCTTGGCATCATTGTTTCTCTTCTGTTAACCATGGTTATCTCTAAAGAAACACATGCAGTCATCATTGCACTGCACAAAAATGGCCTAACAGGGAAGAGTATCGCAGCTAGAAAGATTGCACCTCAGTCAACAATCTATCGCATCATCAAGAACTTCAAGGAGAGAGATTCCATTGTTGCCAAAAAGGCTCCAGGGCGCCCAAGAAAGACCAGCAAGCACCAGGACTGTCTCTTAAAAGTGTTTCAGCTGTGGGATGGGGCTACCAGCAGTGCAGAGCTTGCTCAGGAATGGCAGCAGGCAGGTGTGAGTGCATCTGCATGCACTGTGAGGCAGAGACTCTTGGAGCAAGGCCTGGTCTCAAGGAGGGCAGCAAAGTAGCCACTTCTCTCTAGAAAAAAACATAAGGGACAGACTGATATTCTGCAAAAGGTACAGGGAGTGGACTGTTGAAGACTGGGGTAAAGTCATTTTCTCTGATGAATCCCCTGATGAATCCCCCGATTGTTTGGGACATCTGGAAAACAGCTTATTCAGAGAAGACAAGGTGAGCGCTACCACCAGTCTTGTCTCATGCCAACTGTAAAGCATCCTGAAACCATTCATGTGTGGGGTTGCTTCTCAGCCAAGGGAATCGGCTCTCACAGTCTTGCCTAAAAACACAGCCATGAATAAAGAATGATACCAGAATGTCCTCCAAGAGCAACTTCTCCCAACCGTCCAAGAGCAGTTTGGCGATCAACAATGCCTTTTTCCGGTATTATGGAGCACCTTGCCATAAAGCAAAGGTGATAACTAAATGGCTCAGGGAACAAAACATAGAGATTTTGGATCCATGGCCTAGAAAATCCCCAGATCTTAATCCTATTGAGAACTTGTGGTCAATCATCAAGAGACGGGTTGACAAACAAAAACCAACAAATTCTGACAAAATGCAAGCATTGATTGTGCAAGAATGGACTGCTATCAGTCAGGATTTGGTCCAGAAGTTGATGGAGAGCATGCCAGGGAGAATTGCAGAGGTCCCGAAGAAGAAGGGTCAACACTGCAAATATTGACTTGCTGCATTAACTCATTCTGTCAATATAAGCTTTTGTTACTCATAATATGTGATTACAATTATATTTCTGTATGTGATAAAAACATCTGACAAACACACATAAAAACCAGAGGGCAGCAGATTATGTGAAAATATAATATTTGTGTCATTCTCAAAACTTTTGACCATGAATGTAGGTATGTAATGCTTGTTTCTATATTACTATTTGTATTCCTATGAGTGGTTCTGGCTCCTGCCAAGGGTAGTGTGGTTGCTAGAGAAACTAAAGCAGGGTGGGGAGGCTGGAGGATGGGTTACCTGGACGATCTTTAAATTGTCTGCGGAGCCTATAGGAGATAGCCGCAGTCTGCTGCCGCCGCTCCTTTTGCGCAGAGCGACGGCCAGCAGACCGTCATTATCATTAATACATTTTTCAACATGTTAAAAGACAAGGATCAGCCAACATTGTGTATGTCAGCTGATCGTTGCCTTTTAACATTTGCTATTACAGATAATCGGATGGATATGGCCGATAGTTGCTTGGTGTAATAGGGCCTTAAAGCTTCCTCTCTGTTGTTCCAACGCCCTTCTTTTGTTGTGGCTTTTCTTGATAAGTTTATGAATCTCCTGCTGTGACTACATCAGGATTAGTTCAGATTAGTTTAAAGCAGTATTCGCCCAAATACGATGCCACGCCTTTATAGGTGACTAATATTGGTGTGTTTTGTCTGCTAACCTAGATTAATTCACTGTCCTGGCTCTCATTCCTTGCACTAATGTTCTATGTTTTGACTCCTGATTGACCAATCTGACCTAAGTCTGGCTCCTGGATATCACCTGTGCATCACCGTTGGATTGTTCATCTGGGGTCTAAGAATCCTCTAGATGCCACACATATGGATTATATCTTATAGAATTCCCATATTTTGGTTCATAACATACTAACATACTGCTTGATAAAAAATAATAATAATAAAAAAAGCTTGGCTAAAGCTCACACAGTTTTCATGGCATTCTTTCCTTTTAATTTAATTTTGCGAGTAACCATGACAACAGCTGGGGCTGGAATAATGGGTCATTATTATAAACATATAATCATATTTATCGTTTAATTAAGCATGTTCAGTGAGCCAAAAATGCTGAAATGACAAGTAGTGGACTCAAGCACAGATTTCTGTTTACACCAGGATTTTGGCTCATTCAATAATGAGAGGTGGCAAAACAAAGTGAAAATGTATGTACCGTAAGTATGATTGGTATCTTAGCCTTCCATGCCAACATTTTTTTACAGGTGCAGTTGTCATACAGTCAGGACCACTCTTAGAATATGCATGGCCCTTAGATATATTAAAAGTGAAGAGCCAAATAATTAAATATTGTACAAACAACACAATGCCATATTGTATATAGTCGCAGTCACTATAGAAAGGTCAATATTACTAATAATTCCACTAGACAAGGCCCAAATAATACCACTACGCTATAACTATTACACCATTGCTACTTAGTGACTCAATAATACTAAAAAAAAGATTAATAGAACAACCCCATATACTGCTGATATAAAGTACTAGTTCAACACAAGTGGTTTATCATAAAAATGAATAAAGTACAGTTACGTCCCATGATCAGGTGACTCGTCTGACTGGGGTCACACCAGCAGCATGTCCATTTTTTTGTCAGATGGCGGATTTCATTTGTGAATATCATTGAGTCTATGGGACAGGCATAACTTCAATTGGAGACCCCCGTGCGGCCTTAATATTCCGCTGAATGTTCTGTAGTGTCAACATACCCTCAGTCAGTACTTGGTTTAACTTTGTGAGATTAGCTACAGGCTGCTACCCCTATCTGTTATTAATCAAAACTGTAGTAAGTGCCCAAAGATCAGTAGAAAATGAAGATGTTTTCAACAATCTAGCCAGATAACCCTTTGTACACTGGAAGGAGTTCCTAGTTCTTCCCCGTATATCCTAGTGACACTGTTCAGACTCTTTGTGCATATTGCGTTTCCTTACCAACTAGACTAGATTGACAGATTCCTCCCCTGGAACTTCTATCAACATATCAACACACCGACCTGTGAGGGGTGATTCCACGATCCCGCGCATGCAGGTTGACGGTATTTACAAACTTCACTCATTGTGAGTCACTACATTGGACATTGTTGTTTCATTATTTCTTTATGCAGAGCAGTGGTGAGTGGGAGTTAACTCCGCCTATCAATTTACAATTTTTTCAAGTATATACACTATACATTTTGTATTAACTTGGAAATATGCTCATGTTTTTGTTGCAGTGAAATGATAGAATTCAGGGATACTAGGGATTTGATCAATCAAATCCTGGGAAATAATGAAATGGTCAAGCCCTTCCATCATTTCCCTAAAGAAAGCCAGTGATTTATTTAAATCACTGACCCCTTTCAGAAAATGATGGAATGAACGAATCAGGAGTCGCCCAGCTCTATAATGACAATAGTCATTGAAACAAAATGTATTTATTTAAAACTAATTAAGAAAGGAAATAGGTAGCTGAAACAGATAGCTAAGCAGATAATTTTTAGGGAGCAGAAGGCATCATCACACAGCACACAGGACCAGAGGCGGACAGGGGAGATGAGCGGGGAGCAGGAGGCATCACCACTAGAGATGAGCGAACTTTTCAAACGTTTGTTCCAACCGGATTTCCGGATTTTTTTGAAAAGTTCGGTTCAACAGAATTTCGGATTTCTTCGGGTTTCATAGTTTAAAGCATCTATATGATACGGGGTAGTGTATTTGGTTGAATATAGGGCTCTACATGTCAGTAACATCATTATCTTTTCAATATCTTAAACTCAATTTTTTTTTAAGACTTCAATATTCACCATTACAGGTTCTATGCAGGAAACTCACCATTACAGGGTCTATGCAGGAAATTCACCATTACAGGGTCTATGCAGGAAAAAGGTCAAAAATGCAGTGAAGGAGCAGTCTCTCCACTACACTCTCGCAAGGGTCCAACTATAGTACTTGTATATCTGTATAGCACTTTTTTTTATAGTTTTATTCTACACACATGCACGAGGTATATTTGTGCCTCAGGATAACACCTATGTCATATATACTCTCGCAAGGGTTACAGTGTAGTACTTCTATATCTGTATAGCATGTTTTTGTCCCGTGCACCCTTTGCTCTCCTATGCCTAATCTATCTATCTTTCGCCCTCTCAATTTTTTTTTCTCTCAATCACTATATGTTTCTCCTCTCCGCTTTTGTACAATACCTTCTCAGTAGTCAGTACAGCAGCGTACAGCAGCAGCAGCGTTTTGTCACTGAAGAGCTCTGTGCACTGCTAACAGTCTCATTCCTCTCTCTCTGCAGACTGCGTCGTGTGGTCATGTGACCGCTCCTCTTAAAACAATACCGACATCACACAGGGGGTGGGCTAGTGCAAGATCCCTGCTTATTCTATGTGTTCCGGGCATCATGCGGCTGCCATTTTAGAAAGCAAGAAAAAAAAATTTGCAGCGGACTTCCAAAAATCCGAATCCGACTGGACTCAGACTTTTGGAAAAATCCGAACCGAATCCCATACCAGCCAAACCGGTTCGCTCATCTCTAATCACCACACAGCACATGGGACCGAAGGGCGGACAGCGAAGGAGAGCCGGGAGCAGAAGGCATCATCACACAGCACACAGGACCGGAGGCGGACAGGGAAGGAGAGCCGGGAGCAGGAGGCATCACCACACAGCACATGGGACCATAGGCGGAAAGGGAAGGAGAGCCGGGATCAGGAGGCAGCATCAGTAGCATCACACAGCAAGCAGGGAGCAGGATGGAATTCCATTCCATCATTTCCCTGAAAGGGGTCAGTAATTTGATCAAATCTCTGACTTTCTTCAGGGAAATGATGGAAGGCTTGGCTATTTCATAATTTCCCAGGATTTGATTATTTGATCAAATCCCTGATTCTATCATTTCACTGCAACATATATATTTATATAGAGTGTGTGTGTGTGTGTGTGTGTGTGTGTGTGTATAATATATGAATATCCCTGATGTATCACTATTGTTCCTAGGAACCTTAATTTTTTACGATTGTATCACTGCAATTACGAGTTAATGAATCTTGTTACACGTATGATATATAAAGGGTATGAGTCACTCGTGTGTTATGCTTCAGAAAGGTCTCGTGATGAGAGAGAAACGTTACATTGGCTGAAATTTGACATGAAATAAAACAGTACGTATTTGTTTACTACATGGAAATGCTGCGATTTCTTGGATATATATATATATCATATATATATAATATACGCACACAAACACATATATATTAGAACACAGAAAAATCTAATGTCTTTGTGGCATAGAAATCCTGGTCTCGTGATCATGGTGTATGAGCCATGTATTGATAATAGATCTCATATCTGTGCTTTCTCTATCAAAGAAATAAATACAAAGATTCTAGATCTAATGTCTTTTTTATTTAATTGCTCATGACAGATTTAGGTTAACTCATGTAGTGGAGTATTTTAGAAGCCCTCCAGATGGCAGAAGCAATACATTCATCATGTATAACAGGACCTACTGGAGCAACTTTCCCCATAAAAATGCATTACATTATCTCTTCCTTGAACAGGGTAATAAGTAAAACCAAACATATATACACCCTCTGGTCCACATGCTTAGTTTAAAAAGCATATGCCCACTAGAAATGGATTCCTACAGAAGGTGCCAGAAAAGTAAAAGGTTTACAAAATGGATTCATGTGTGCAAAGGAAATAACAGTTTCATTCTACTGAAAACTAGTGAGGTGCATAGATAAAAGCTAGTCGTAGTGTAACATCCTGGTTTAACATCTTTGCTGCCAGAAGACTGACAAAGCTGCTTTGTCAGTTAGCATAGAAACTCTCAGTTTACATCCAAAAAGGCTTGAATCCCGTAAGCAGTGCTGTTACAAGCACAGTTTTGGAAGATTGTTTTTATGGATCCATAAAAGAGCAACATACAGGCCACATGCATGCCTTTAATGAGCTTTCAATAAAGCCAATAATAAAGTATCAGCGCTGGTTTATGCCTTGCTTATGTTCAAAACAAACATATTGTATATGTTACCCTTGTTGCACAGAGATTTTTGTCTATAGTAGAAATTTAATATTTGCTTCTAAAAAACACACTTATATAGGGTAGACAGCTGATCAATTCCCCAAGTACAATTACAAGTCTACAAATGTCAACACCATAGAAAGTTATAAAACTTTACATTGCTACACATCTTTAGCTACAGTCTGTCTTAGGCTAGGTTCGCACCAGTGTTTAACCCTTAAGTCCCTTTCTCTTTTCCATTTTGCCAACTGAACTAGTGTATTCGTCAAAATCCCCACGTATTGAGTTGATTTTTATAATGCTCAGTTTGCATCAGTTGTGGTCAGCTTGCATTAAATTCGTCAGTGTTCAGTTATTTTCAACGGAAATAAAATATGTGTATACACCAGTTTTTTGTCTATACAAAAAAACTGATCAACAACTCAAGTGATCCACCACTATCAGTTTTGTTTCACTGAGCATGTGCAGAAAAGGAGAAAACCCAGGAAGGAATATAAACTGATATGAAAACAGATGCCAACTAAAGCAAACAGATGTAAACAGTCTGTTTTTCAACTCTTCAATCCTTTGAGGACCAAGCCCAAAATGACCCAGTGGACCACGCCAATTTTCATTTTTGCGTTTTTGTTTTTTTCCTCCTCCCCTTCTAAGAGCTCTAGCACTTTCATTTTTCTATCTACAGGTCCATGTAAGGGCTTGTTTTTTTTCAGAAACAGGTGTACTTTGTAATGGCGTCTTTCATTCTACCATAACATTTATGATGGAATCCCAAAAATATTATTTATTAAAATATATAAATTGGGGAAATCGTAAAAAAGAATGCAATATGGTAACGTTTGGGGGGTTCCTGTGTCTACGTAATGACCTATTATGGCAAAAGTGACATGATACCATTATTCTATAGGTTAGTCTGAACACAAACATATGCAGGTTTACATAGATTTTCTTATGTTATATGTTTTTTTTATGAAATCCTTTTTTTTTGCAACTAATTATGAATAAAATGGTCCTATTGTGATGCTTATAACGATTTAAATTTTTCACCTACGGGGCTGATTGGGGTATCATTTTTTGCGCCATAATCTTTAGTTTTTATTAATACCATATTTGTATAGATTGGACATTTTGATCACTTTTTATTGTTATATATATATATAGTAACAAAAAATAGGCAATCCTGCCACTTTCCCCCCTCTTTTCATTTACGCCGTTCGTGATGATGATTGTTATATTTTAATAGATCTGACAATTGCACATGCTACGGTATATAAGGTGGTTATTTAATTATTTTTATATGTTTTATTTATAAAATGTGATAGGGAATGATTTTAATTTTCATTGGGGGAGGGGCTTTGAAGTATTTTTAAAAACATTTTAACTTTTTTTTTTTTTTTACACATTTGAAGTCCCACTGGGGGACTTTTAGATGCAATCATCAGATTGCATACACTGTTTATTGCTATGCCATAGACATAGCATTGATCAGTTTTACAGGCGCTCTGTTGATTCAGCCTGCCTGTGGCAGACTGAATGAGCAGAGCAACGATCGGACCGGTAAGAGAACTCTGGCAGTCTGAGAAAGCGATTGGGACCCTCGCAGTCCTGATCGGTAAGTGACAGGAGCTGCTCCTGTCACTTACACTTAACAGTGTGATCACAGCGTTAGGGAGTTAATGACAGGCTGCAGCGCAATCGCTGCAGCCTATCATTTATGGTAAGGGCCCAGCTGCTGACTGCAGCAGGCCCCCACTTGCTATGAAGCACGCTCCGCTCCGGAGCTCCCTAGCTCCCTACAGACCCAGAACGTACAGTTATGTCCAAGGGTATCTGGTGACAAAATTCCAGGACGTAACTGTACATCCAGGGTCGTCTAGGGGTTAAGGACACAGTGGATTTTGGCCATAAGGACCATGCCAACTTTCATTTTTGCATTTTCATTTTTTTCTCCATTCCTTCTAAGAGCCATAGCACTTTTATTTTTCAACCTACAGGGCCGTTTGGGATCTTATTTTTTGCCCCATGATCTCTAGTTTTTATTGCTACTATATTTGTGTAGATGGGATGTTTTGATCGCTTTTTATTATTTTAGATAGATATAAGTAGATAAAACTTGTTTAAGGACGCCGGAATTGGTTAGATGTGCTATTATCACAGAAACATGTTTCCTTCCATTCAATTTAACCAGCTCAAACCAGTGTTTGCCATATTATTGATCCAATGTCATTGAACTTGAGCATGTTTACAAAAAACATCTATCTATCTATCTATCTATCTATCTATCTATCTATCTATCTCTATGAATATATATGAATTGAATATATATATATAAATATATATATATATATATATATATATATAACTTTTCTACCATCATCTTTTGCATGAGTTCAATTGAATGAGACAATTGTATTTGCATCAGAATGGGCTCATACCATAACCTATGGGATCATCTAAGTCTACGCTTTGCAATTCTGTTCCTCAGAACCTCAGTGACCTGAGGGTGGCCCTTCTAGAGGAGTGGGATGCCATGCCTAAGCAGACATAAAGGCGCCTTATGAACAACATGAGATGTTGTTGTCAAGTTCTAATTGATGCTCAAGGGAACATGACAAGTTATTGAGACATATGGGGAGATTTATCAAACTGGTGTAAAGTAGAATTGTCTTAGTTGCCCCCAGCAACCAATCAGATTCCACATTTCATTCCTCACAGACTCTTTGAAAAATGAAAGGTGGAATCTGATTGTTTGCTAGGGGCAACTAAGACAATTCTACTTTACACCAGTTTGATAAATCTTCCCCATTGACTGTTTATGTTGGGGTATACGCACCACTGTTGTTGCTTTTTGCTTCAAAAAATTATTAGAAAATTACTATTGTATACATGTTTTCCATACATTTTACGCGCAAGCCAAATATCCCTAACTTTTTGTGCGTGGTGTACATGTAAAGAAGTACATATGTACTGTTTTCAAGTATAATACCCTAAATTCCTGTAATATGATCTGCCCTTGGAGTGTGATCACTTGATGGTTTCCTTCCTGAACTGTGACCCTGTGTACTGTGCACACACTTTTTTCACAATCCCCCGTGTTTATATGCATAAAAGGCCAACTTTTAGTACTATTGGGACAGATCAGAAGACTGCAGTTGAACTGGGCATGAGCGACCCATCTTAGTGGATGTCCAACAGTGGGCCATAACCAAGGGAAACAGGTTATTTAAACAAGGCAAACACATGAGGGTTTAGTAAGTCCATATCCCTAAAACAGTATATTTTTCAAAATGCTCATACATTTAGAAAGTGTTTCATTTAACATTGGATTGGGTTTATTTATTATGGAAAAGATGATGGACTGGAGGCCTGAAAGAAATTTGCAAAGTGGGTAAAAGAGCATGCTGTTTAATGACATATTAAAGGGGTTATCTGGTTAGGTAGAAAATACGTTAAACCAACCCCCCTCCTGGTAAGAAAACGGTATCTGAGCTGTTGAGTCTGTGTCTGCCCTCAACCCCCTCCTCCACCTCATGATGTTAACATGTCCCTATCTGCAACTTTGTAGCAACTTTGTAATGAAGGGAGAGATAATTACAGTGAGTTCATCAGCAACTTGACCTCAGATCAACCCTCCCATAATTACAAAGCTGCTACAATGTTGCAGATAAAAGCCTGCCAGGGACTTGTTTACAGGAGCTATCTCGGAAGGAAGGGGGAAGGAGGGAGGACAAACTGAATAGCTCATAAATAGTTTTTCTGTGCCTTTAGTAGAAAGCGGCAGCTAAGAACTGAGAGAAGGAGACTGTATGGAATGAATTGTAAGTCTCTAAGAAGATGATTTACCATGAATTTTACCTAACCAGATAACCCCTTTAAGCATGATTTATCTCCTAGATATTGTCAAGTAAGGCTTGGAGGAGGTCACAGAAAGCATGAGGAGAGCTGACCAAGATATTCATTGCTGCTTAGGAATATTTGACATTGAGTTAATATTGAGTTATTGTAGGTGTGTAAGAGTACATCTTCCAGAACTCATTGTCAGGATGTATTGCCAATGTGGAAAGTGGTCAATGTTGGGGTGTGTGTGCTTGTTTTTTGAGGAGATGGTGCTAGACTCATACCAAGGGAAAGTTTTAACTCTTTTGAAAAGGAAAATGTATAGGATAACAGCCTAGAAGAGATGCAAGCAGCATGTAATGGAATATAGGATGTGCTGATAGGCCCATTGTTTGGTCTGACATATTCAGTCCTCTGGTGTAGTAGACTGGACAAAGTGTGATGAGAGTGATCAGTTGGGAAATGGCTCTTAGAAATTGGGATTTAGTAGTATATGGAATAGTACTCGTGATGAGCGAGCACGCTCGTCCGAGCTTGGTACTCGATCGAGTATTAGGGTACTCGATGGTACTCATTACTCGGACGAGCATCTTGCGATACTCGAGAAAATCTCATCATCCATTTCCTGTAGGTTTGGGCGCTATTTCTCAGCCAATAAGCCTGCAGGAGACTCTTTGGTACATCCTGCGATCACGTGGGACCCATACATGTCGATAGCAGCGATTAGTTGGCCTGATCAGATGACCCTGCCACTTAAAAAGCACAGCCGGCAGTGCTCGCTTCAGACGTATGCTGTAAGAGATCAGGGACAGAGCTGCTGCTGGTCAGGGAGAGCGTCAGTGTAGGATTTAGTGTTCCAGTAGGCAGGGAATACTAGCAATACAACAGCCTTTTCAGCAACAAACAGCCTTTTCAGGGCTTCAAATCGTTTTTTAATAGTTATAGTTTATTACTACAGACTGCTGGCTGGGACTTGCAGTGCTGCTACCACGATTTCACCAGCACACTGTGGTGATCGGCTGCTGGCAGAAAGGGGACATTAGGTGTTGCATACACACCCCTAAGAAGTGCTCAGTGTACTCCTTTTTGATTTTGGGGCTGGTGGTCCTGCTATACTACATTGGATTGCTGGGATTTGTAGTACACCTTTATAAAACTTCACTGCTAATTGGACGGGGGTATCACAGCATGTATCTAGGTCCAGCCAGTACCAGATAGTACCGTACAGCCCCCTAAACTAGTGGGTACTACACTGTATTGCTGGGATTTGTAGTACACCTTTATAAAACTTCACTGCTCATTGCAATGGGGTATCACAGTGTGTATCTAGGCTCAGCCATTAGCTCAGCATTCTTCCCCACATCTTGGCCCCTCCAGGGAAAGAAGGGATTCAGATCCACCACCATGTTCCCAGGAACTCTTTTCTGGACCCTTCCTTGAGTCAGAGCAACCGTAGCAGTCAATCTGTCCTGATGCCCAAACTATGCAGCTGACGATGATGATGAGACGATGACGACGAGACCCGGTTGTCAGACAGTGAGGTTGTTGTCATGGATGTAAGTGAGGAGGAGAGTGAGGAAATGGAGTTGACAGAAATGACATTTAGGATACACACCGCCACAGTTAAAAGTTTGTTAATGCTGTTTGTGCCTTAAAGGGGAGCGTAACTATCACTTCATAGAACGATTGATGTGACTATAACTTTCATATTGACATGTCAGCCTTCTTACCCCCAAGAGTTGCCAAAATAGGGCAAAGGTTGTCAGGTCGTCACCTTTTTGTTTCTGTTTGTCCACCCGGGAAGTGATGATCAGGAAGGAACAGATGCCGCACTCTGCTGAGGGCCCTCTGCCCCTTCCTTTAAGCAAGTAGGGTTAGGGTCAGCACTTGGACCCTAACAAGTTTGGTGACATGTCAGAAATTTGAAAATGATGGTTACCCTTCAGTTTAATTTGTTGGGATATATACATATTGTAAGTTTGCACAGTATGAGAGAGAAATCTATCTAGCTGTGTTCATGCTTGTTTGTTAGCACTTAAACCAGTTAGCACTTAGAATTGTCACATTAGTCAACTAGGGAATGGGATGTCACTATTGTTGGGTGACTGTTTTCAGTTCATAGTTCCCATTGTAAAAGTTTAAAGTTCTGCACTTATCTCACTTTTTATTGGTTGTTGTTGTTTGATTGCACAGTTTGGAGTTCACTCTTACCACTTTGATAGTTTAGAAAGATGTATGCTTTCCCCCCCAAACATTTGCACTATGATGTACCACACCACCCCTTACTAAGACACCATGTATAGATATATTGTACTTGTTCTTAATTTAATATTTTCATATTTTTTCTTAAAGGGGAACTCCGGATCGAGGCAAGAAAAAATTTAACTTCTGCAGAAGCATATAGCATTATTTATTACCTATCTAGACCTGAATCCCAAAGAAAACTTATGATATAAGCATAGTCACCATGTAGGGGCTCTTAACACTGTACCCCAGAACCTCAATGACCTGAGGGCCAGCCACCCTTTAAGAAGAGTGGGATGCCATGCCTCAGCAGACAATAAGGCGACTTGTGAACAGAATGAGACGTTGTCATCAAGTTGTAATTGATGCTTAAGGGGACATACAGGCCCTACAGCTATTGCAAAAGTACAATTCCCATGCCTGGATAGTCAAAGCCAAAACTTCAATAGGAATTGCAACAGCTGGAGTGGCCAGTTTGACAGCACTGACCTAATTTGAACTGCAAATACCAAGTAAAGTGGTGCCTTGGATTACAAGCATAATTTGTTCCGAGACTGTGCTTGTAATCCAAATCCACTCTTAAACAAAAACAAATTTTCCCATAAGAAATCATTGAAATTCAGACAATTGGTTCTACATCTGAAAAATAATGATTTTTTTTAATTCTGAACAACATGTAAAACAGATAAAACAAACAATGAGAAACAGCATAATATATCATATTATAAGTTATTGTACAGTATAGCAATCAGCATGTGGAGTATAATGTATAGTAAGTGCATAAACCTGAAAAAAACTGCCGCAGTTTATAGATACACGATGGAACTGCAGATCCCCATAATGCAGTAGTTTACTACAACAGGCTAGAATAGAGAAGCAGGGCTGCTGTCAGGGTTCTGTGTGGTCACATGACAGCAATGGGGTGTGCTCAGCATAAACCATTCAGGAAGCGAGAATTACAGAGCTGTGCAGGAGGACATTGACAGAAACTTTTCTATACAGCAGTGTGTATAGCTGAGTGTAAGTGCAGGCACATCATAGCAGGAATGGAGAGAATGGGAAACACAAGGGCTGACAGAGACTGCAGGGAGCATGAAGGAATGAGCAGGGCAGATGTGGGCACATACATGCAGCACTCTCTGTTCAGGCAGAGAGAGCTTACCGCTATGGAGAGATTACCTCCACAGTCCTGTCCCCTGCTGCAAGCCCCAGCCTGAAGTGGATCTGCCATGATTTGGAACATGATGGAGACTTCCTGTGTCAGAGTACAGTGATGTAGACCAAGGTATGCAGGCCATTCCCCTCTCCTATGTGCCCTCCCACCCAGTACAGGGAGCTCTTATACCAAAGCGATGCTCTTAATCCAAGTTACAATATTAAAAAAACTGTGAGCTCTTCTTGTAAACAGCTCTCTATCCAAGTTATTCTTAAACCAAGGTACCACTGTATCTTTATCCTATATGATCACTGTCACTATCAAGCATTTTGCTTCTGTCATGTGAAGAGAGAAAAAGTAAAAAAAAAAAAAAAAAGATTTGTTTTAACCAAATAAGCAGAAGACACTTAGTCACTACACTTACAAATGCAAGCAGCAGTAAATAAAAACATAGTTTAAATGGTTCTATACAAAGGTCAATATGGCAAACTCCGCCTTCTGTAAATAACCAAAAATGAATAAATACATTCATTAGAGTGAAATTAGATGCAAATTGCTCAGTGTGTTACAACATACATTAAATGCAGATGAGTTCCCTGTGTCAGCTGCTAACCCTTCACCCCAAATGATGATTTCTGCTTCTCCCTGCACTTTGCATCTTACATGTCGGAGTGAGAGATTGAGCGTTTTGCATCTAATTTAATTGTACACTTTTTTCAGCATTAGATCTTTTTAATTTCATAGTAGCACAGTTTCCCTTGTAATACTGCAACAGATCTGAAAATGTTCTCTGTACAGTAGAAGAAATATAATTAAAATGTCAGTGATATTGCAATAAAGTATGATTTACTTCATTACAATGTACTTAAGTCTAAAATGATTTTCATCTACAATGTGATTTATGGGTTTGCCATTTAACTATTCTAGTTCTATTCCCATGCTGATCAATATATAAGAAATGTAAAAATCCCTGTTTTATTGGCAAATAAAGGTAGGTTTACTGAAAATATAAGGGGTAACTGCAAATCCAATATTGTATTCTGTAAAAGGAAGAACAAATATATAGAAGACAAAGAGAGAAACAAAGCTATAATCTGCTAAAGATGACTAATCCAAGCATGTGGCATATAAATATATATATATATATATATATATATATATATGCATATTGAGTCTGCATTGGGAGGGTATGTATGACTATGTAGTGAAGTATGGTGCTAGTCTGGGACTAAAAAACAGCCCTGGCACTCAAATCCCAGCAACCCACATACAATATAGAGTATTCCCTTAGATATCATAGAAAATTAGAGAGGTGCAGTGTCTGTTGCGGTGACTTTTACTTAAGATAGTTCCACCTGTCACCGCTCGCTTAAAGTGGACCAGTCAGCAGCCTTTTGAGGACTAAAGGCTCTGTACCATAGGGCTTCCTAACCCGAATAAAGAGAACGCACCATTATTTTAATCTGTTCCTCCAGTGCTCAGTTATAAGCTTTACAAGATAAAGACCAGCAACATTCAGACAATCTTCTTCTAACTAATGCCCCTATGTCCATAAGTAAACTCAGTCTGTTAAGATCGACAGGCCCGACAGACTAAAGGGGTTATCCAGCGCTACAAAAGCATGGCCGTCTCCAGCTTGGGCTGGTATTGCTGCTCAGTTCCATTGAAGTGAATGGAGCTTAATTGCAAACTGCACCTGAACTGGAGACAAGAGTCGTGTTGTCTCTGAAAGAAAGTGGCCATGTTTTTGTAGCGCTAGTTAACTCCTTTAGCTTTTGCAGTCTTGTGTAAATAACATCAACCCCCCCCCCCCGCCTCCTGCTTTCTGTACACTGAAGCGCTATATAGCAATGCAGTCTGAGTCCCGCACCTGAAATGGCCCCAACCCTAACCTAATTTAATACTCACCTAGATCACCTATAAAAGACCTGATGTTAAGTAATCTTCCTCCCCAGCTTCTCTGTGTCTCTGCTCTTCTTCCTCACACTATACTAGTGGCGGATTAAGTGTACCCTGGGCCCTGGGCTGTCCACCCAACCTGCCCCCCCCCACCCCCGGTCAATCTGCCCAAACCACCCACATTATAATCCACTACTGCCCCCCCCCCATGCTGTCCCCAATAAACACTGCCTGCCTCCCCTCCCTACTGGCCCCAATAAACATAATGTTTGGTCCCTTGCTGCTACCCACAGTAGCATTGTCCACCCCACCTCCGCTGCCCCCAATAAACATATTGTCACTTGTTCACCCGCTGTTGCCCCCAATAAACATATTGCCACCTGGTTTCCTGCTGTTGTCCCCCCCCCCAAGGTCACAGCTGCACAGAGGTTGTCAGGAGAGGAGGGGGCTGATCTTATAGGGGAGGTAACAGGGATGGTGTTGGACTAGATTTCTATGAAGTATGAGCACCAGGAGTGATCTTAAGATGTGTTTGTGCAGTGATTGCTACTATTGTTATGAATGTGCCTGTGCTGAGCTCTGTTTGCCCCTCGGCTCGTGCTGTGCGGCCGAGATGGCGCTGATATTCAGTGTTTTTGTATGTCTTGTGCAGTAACCTGAACCCTGTCTGAACACTTGCCTGTTTCTATCATGGTATTCAGCCACACCCTTTGCTCTGGCTATCAAGGAGTTATACTGCTGCCAGTTTTGGCCACAGGTGATTTTGTTTCGAACCAGAAGCCCGGTCCAATAGGGGACTCATTCTAGTGCCGGTTATTGAGCTTGTCTCTGCCTGCTTCTACCTCTGTTGTTCTCTGTTTATTCTGACCCTTTTGCCTGTATTTCTGACCATCCCTGTTTGCTGCTAGCCCTGACCATATTGCCTGTTTATTGACCTTGTTTATTGGATCGTGTTTTTTAGGACAGATTGAGGGAAGTAGGCAGGGACAGTGGGTAGGATTCAGCTTAGGGTCCACTGTCTATGTCCGCCATCTTGTCTATCTGAGCGAGCAGTTCTAACAACTATCCTATACACTGACAAAAAGGCTTGCAGTGCTGACCAATTTAAAGCCACTCTGTACTCACAATCTGCCTCCCTAAATCGCTTGTATAGCTGCTTTCAATTCAAGATCTGTCCTGGGGTCTGTTCGGCAGGTGATGCAGTTATTGTCTTAAAAAATAACTTTCAAAGTTGCAGCGCTTTATCAAATTGGTGTGGCCTAGAGTGTGTATGCCCTAGACTTGCACCAATTCTCTGTTCCTCCTCACAACCCTCCTTATCATTAGGAACACCTCTAAAAGGATTTCTCCTATTCATTACTTGTCTGAACACTACACATGTGCCTTAACGATCCACATGTGTGCACTGCTTAGACAAGTGATGAATAGAAAAAATCCTGCCTGGGGCATTCCTAATGGTGAAGAGGGAGGGGAGATGTAAAGGCGGTGAAGGCCTAGGGCACAGACACTTTAGGCCATGCCAATTTGACACAGTGCTGCAAGTTTAAAAGTTGTTTTCTAGGACAACAACTGCATCACCTGCCGAACGGACTCTGGGACTGATCATGGATTAAAAGCAGCTATCAGATGGTATCAGTGGTTTGGGGGTCAGTTTGTGAGTGCAGGGTCGCTTTAACTTAGTGATGATCATTCCTATGCTGTCCCTTGGTTTGTTGCAGCCTGTTCCTCTCTGGGTGATGAACCCTAACTTCATTCATGACTATGCTAAGTTTTGTTTATTATGGCAACCATGACCTGTGGGAATGTTCCTAAGTCATTATTTAGGGTTAAAAACTTGACTCTGCACCCATCTATCCTGTGCCACACTGATTGCAGCTTAGAGAGTCCACATTCTGGCATGACATATGCTCTTACCTTTAAACAAGTATGTCTCAAATTCTCAACATATACAAGTTGAAGGCAGTAAGTTAGAAATTAAGACTTTTTACTGCTCTTTTTCCAAAGGGTCAGACATACAGGTGGTATTTTACTACACTGTGTATTGATTCAGATTCCTCTGGGGCAGAAGCCTCTGGAAAAAGATACAATATTTTCTTGGCAGAAATAGATAATATTTTGCTCAGAGGTTACTTATATTCATCTTGCTGCCAAAAATCACAGTTTATTGCTTGTTACTCTCTTTTGGATGTCCAGACCTGCAGTGCATTCCTCTCCTAAATGTTTTTTCTTCATTACAATAAAATAACTCACTGTGAATATGAAAGTAAACATGTCAAGACCTGGGTGAATTTGTTGTATAAGTTAGACTAGTGTTGTATGGAGTTAATTTGTCCGAATGTGAAATATATGCTGTATGGAATTTTTATATTTGTATTATTCAGCTATCTGAATTTGTTTTACACATTATTAATAACCACGATCCACATGGAAACAAACTTTCACCATTAACTATATAATATGCAATCAATCACAAAACATATGGCAACTTCAGGAACAATTTTTTAAAAGTTTCTGGAGGCTGCCCGGCCAATATACATGGCCAGTCACTTCTATATGGCCACAAGACATGTCTTTGATGCTGTGCCCGGTAGTCTGCTGCAGGGTGGCATTTTTCAAAAGAACAAATTCCCATTCCCGATGCCCGGTAAGTAGGCATAGGGGTCGCACCGGAGTGGTACCTTATGATATGGCACAATAATTCACTGTGAAATAAAACTCTTTAGGCTGGGTCTATATATAGACAGCAGTTCCAATGTATTACTCAAGTGACAGTTGTAGTCCATGGGAATACATTTAGAAGACAAAATTACCATGGTCAAACTTCAAAAAGGACATTTTTATCTGTATAACAATTATGTCTTATTATGTATTAAAACCTCCAGGGAGGTAAATTATTCATTCATATGACTACTGTGTCCATAGTACAAATGCAATCTCTATCTGGAGAACAAGACTTCACCATATACTTTAGATAGATGATTGTATTTGTTCTGTAGTTTTTAGTATATCATAACAAAGCCTGCATCAAGACAACCTTAAGAAATATGCCACATCCATGTGAACACTTCTGTGGCAAAAAGGAGCCATATCTTCAATAAAAAAAATGCATACATACTGTAGCAATACAGCTGCAGTCTTATGGCTCCAGAACAGTATGTAGCTATATCAGAATAGACTTTATTTAGCAGTAAAAATATTTAGTCCAAACAATGTACGCATATATTTTTAATAGCACTTTTATTTAAGATGCATTATATTGGATTTTTAAAACAGTAATGCTCACTTTATATGTTCAATTATTATCTACGTGCTTTTATTATGCTCATTGTTCTGTTTTGCACAATTTTCCTAAAATGTTCAACTATTTGTCACATAAAAGAAGATAAATATCAAAGGGACCTAACCAGTCCTTGGCTATGTTCACACAACATATGTTTTAAATAAATCACGGCCGTTGTTGCAATTTCCAACAACGGCCGTGATTTATACAAACAATACATTGTCTTTGAATGAATGAAATCCCAGCAGGAGCGTATACACATAGTATACGCTCCGGCCGTGATTCTATCCGGCCGCACAAAAAACTGACATGTCAAAAGGTGTACCAGGATACAGTGGGGAGAGACAGAAATACCCTTCTGATCCCTAAAACTTTTAAAATTCCACCACCCGCATCATAAGCACCATATATCAATAATATAATTTCCAGATTCTGTTCCATCAAGTCTAGAAAAGTGGATTTGAGGCCTTAAATCATTTAAAGAAGAGAAAAAATCCAAACGACCTCCTTGAACTTTCATTCATTTATTTATTACCCTAGGTTTCCTCAATATGGCTGGATAGGCGACCAGTATCGGGCACTTATAAATGTGGATCATACAAAGAATGTAGCTTCATTAGTTTCATGACTACACCTGATAAACCCTTGGTTTCGATCTCTGGCCGCCAGCTAATGGCTGTTGCGGCAAAGGTTACATTCTTTCTATTTGTTCTCATGTGTGCATTTTTCTGCTGTGAACATAGTTGGATTCTGTCTTGGCTTGACTGATCACATTCTGGTTAACACCCTGCACCTTCTGGAATGAATTCTACCATACTCTGGTTAGCCTCATTGACTCTGTTTATTACCCAGTGACATTGTACTAGTTTCTGTCTCTCCTGGTTTGACCCTTGCTTGCTGACCACCCACCGTTGTGTATTTGTGTCCTTGTCTGGTAATTGTCTCCTATTTGTCTTGTTCCCTGTGCTCAAATAGGTATAACAGGACACATCTCCAAGTTGTCTCGTGTTGCTGAGGATACGTTAAGGGAAGTAGGCAGAGATAGTTGGCGTGGGGCAGCGTCAGGGTTGCACTTTTCTCTATGTTTTCTGTGTGTACCCTGACCTGTCCTGACAATTAGAGTGCCAAAATCTTTCTCCAGTCCTAATGTAAATAAAATGTTTGAGAACCGAGATTTTACAAATTGTAAAGCAACCAACCAAACTATCTGGCCACCTGCCCTTGCAATTTAATTTATGTGGGGAAGGCAAAAGGGGAACTTCTGCACAGAATTTTAGAATGTGTAGGAGATAGAGAACATTGCTGAGAAAAACCCATGGCCCTCCACATACGCATCCATCATGGCTCCTCCCCCTTTGTGCCTTCTAGATAACCCATTTAAATACTATTTTTACTGTATGTTAAAAGTTAATTCTGCTGCTGCTATACTAGTTAAATAACTGTAAAAAATAACATTCTTTTCCAATTGTTCCTGTAGGATGAGCTAAGTCATGTCTTTGAATATTTGGAAAACTAAGCCATGACTGTCTTCAAATGGGCTTGATTGTCAATTATATTTTTATGATTATGAAATAATGAAGGATGGCGCTCAAGAAGCTATTATTTAAACTGTAATTTCAAAGCTTGTATAATTTGCGAAAGAAAGAACAAGTTCCATAGACGGGACAGCTAAACACCTGATTATTGAGTAAACAGGAACAATGTACAATACAGCAAACACAACAGCAATTGATTTCATTATAACAACAAGAAAGGATTCATTTGAATATAAATATATGTATTTCACAGGTAAAGAACAAAGAGGAAAACTACTTTCATCATTTGACCATAATTAGGTATTTTCTAGGAAGTTCTATACACATATAAATGCAAGCTTCCTGTGTCACATGCAGATAACTAATTACAAGGTGACTTTGAACATAGATGAGGGGCTTGATATATATATATATATATATATATATATATATATATATATATTTATATTTATAGATGCTGCTTACATTTCTACTTTCTCTGCTTCTTCATTCTGAGCCTCAAGTTAAAAAATGATTCTTCATAAATCAAGTTTCCTCATTCTTCAAAAGTCGAGTTTCCTGTAGTATGCTTACATTTAACTTAGATCTAATGCCTGTTGTGGCTTTGTGCTGTTCCCTTTAGTCTATTTCTTGGTTCTCACAGTAGGCGGAATTTTTCAAACAATACACAGTGGTACCTTGGTTTAAGAGTAACTTGGATTAAGAGCGTTTTGCAAGAAGAGCTCACAGATTTTCAAAATTGTAACTTGGTTTAAGAGCTCCCTGTGCTGGGTGGGAGCTGAAGTGAGGTAGGGGCATGGTCTGCATAGCAGGGTCTACAGCACTGTACTCTGACCCAGGAAGTCTCCCTCACCTTCTAAATCATAGCAGATCCACTTCAGGTTTGCATCAGGGGACAGGACTGGGGAGGTAATCTCTTCATAGCTGCAACCCCTCTCTGCCCAGACAGAGAGTGCTGCATGTTTGTGCCCACATTTGCCCTGCTCATTCCTTCATGCTCCCTGCAGTCTCTGTCAGTTCTTGTGTTTTCCATCCTCTCCATTCCTGCTATAATGTGCCTGCACTCACATTCAGCTATACACACTGCTGCTATAATGTGCCTGTACTTACACTCAGCCATTCACACTGCTGTATAGAGAAGTTTCTGTCACTGTCCTCCTGCACAGCTGTGATTATCCTGATTGGTCCATGCTGAACACACACCTCTTCCTCATTGCTGTCATGTTACCACACAGACCTGACAGCAGCCCTGCTTCTCTATTCTAGCCTGTTGTACTATGCTACTGTATTATGAGGATCTGCAGTTCCATCCTGTATCTACAAACTGCGGCTGTTTTTCGGGTTTATGCACTTACTGTACAATATACTTCACATGTTGATTGCTATACTGTACAGCAACTTATAATATCCCATATTCAGTTGTTTTTCATTGTTTGTTTCATCTGTTTGTTTCAAATGTTTTTCAGATTTAAAAAAAATATATATATTTGGGGTGTGCAACCAATTGTCTGCATATCACTGATTTCTTATGGGAAAATTTGATTTGGTTTAAGAGTGATTTGTCACTGTATGTCAGTTTTTGGTGCAAAGAGTATTACGTTTTGTCCAGGTTATGCCTTGCCTGCCACTTTAAAAGTATGTGGAGCTTTATAGAAAATTGGTGGGGCCACCATTGCCCCACTCATTTACTAGCAGAAATCAATGCAAATAGCTGGGATTGATTTTAGGGATGTCTTTTGCACTATATAATGGATATGAAATCTCATTTGTATTGCGTTATGTGACCACATTTTACCTAGATTCAGATTATTACAACATTCCTAATTTTCAAAGGGGTACTCCAGAGAATAAATTGTTTACAATTCATGTGGTGTCGAATGGTACTAAAGATTTGTAAATGACTTCATAAAAATCTCAATTACTTATTAGCTGCTTGATGTCCTGCAGGAAGTGGTATATTCTTTCCAGTCTGGTACAGTGCTCTCTGCTGCCACCTCTGTCCATGATGGGAACTACAGCTCTGGACAGAGAGAACACTTTAGGAGATTGGTATGAATACTCTACTTCCTGCAGAATATACAGAAGTTGATTAAATTGAGAATTTACAAATCTGTGTAAATTTTTTTTACACCAGTTGATTTAAAACCAATTATATTCATCTGGAGTACCTTTTTTAAAGAAATCAGTTAATTACTTGGTCCCTTGTGACCTCACTGGCATTTGACAGGACAGACTCTGTACTGTTAGCTTGGTGGCAGTCTAAGAACCTAGTTTTAGCATTGCTTTCACCTACCTTAACCCCTTAAGGACAGAGCCTGAAATGGCCTTAAGGACAGAGACAAATTTTATGAATATGACCAGTGTCACTTTATTCATTAATAACTTCGGGATGCTTTTACCTATTCGGCTGATTCTGAGATTGTTTTCTCGTGACATATTGTACTTTACATTTCTGGTAAAATGGAGTCGATACTCATAACGAATCTTTATGAAAAACACCAAAATAACGTGAAAAATTGTGAAAAAAAGCATTTTTCCAACTTTGAAACCTTTCTGCTTATACAGAAAATGGTTATGCCACATAAATTATATATTAAATAGCATAAGCAACATGTCTACTTTATGTTGGCTGCATTTATTAAACTATATTTCATTTTTTTTTAGACAATAGAAAGCTTAAAACATTAGCAGCAATTTTCCAAATTTTCTGTAAAATTTCAAAATCAGATATTTTTAGGGACCTGTTCAGGTTCAAAGTGTATTTGAGGGGCCTGTATGTTAGAAAGCCTCACAAAGCACCCCATTACAGAAACTGCACCCCCCAAACTCTGCAAATGCACATCCAGAAAGTTTTTTAACCCTTTAGGGGAGTCACAGAAATAAAAGCTAAGTGTGTAAGAAATTTGAAAATTTTTATTTTCTGTGCAGAGATTTTATTGTAATCCAATATCTTTCATAATGATAAACCTATTACCAGAGAAATGCACCACAATATTTATTGCCCCATTTCTGCACTTTATAGAAATACCCCATATGGGGCCCTATTGTGCTATTTGACGCAACCACAAGCCTCAGATATAAGGGAGCGCCTAGTGAATTTCAACGCCTCCGTTATATTTGGTCATTTTTGACCGTACCACTTCAGGTTGGCAGAGGCTCCGTAGTACCAAAACCTAAAAAACACCCCTAAAGTGACACCATTTAGAAAACTGCACCCCTCAAGGAATGTAACAAGGGGTGCGGTGAGCATTTGGACCCCACAGGTGCTTCGCAGATTTTAAGAACAATGTGGTGTAAAAAAGGAAAAATTCTATTTTTTACACTAAAATGTTGTTCTAGCATTCATTTTTCATTTTTACAAGGGGATAAAAGAAAAAAAAAACACCAAACATGTAGCGCAGTTTCTCCCGAGTACATAAATACCCCACATGTGGACATAAAGTGCCAAGCCGGCGCAGGACGGGCCTCCAAAGGGAAGGAGCGCCAATTAGCCTTTGCAAGCTGGATTTTACTGGAATGGATTTCAAGGGTCATGTCGCATTTACAGAGCCCTCGTGCTGCAAAAAACACTGGAAACCCCCCACAAGTGACCCCATTCTGGAAACTACACCCCTCAAGGAATCTAACAAGGAGTTCAGTAAGCATATGGACCCCACTGGTGATGGGCACAAATGTGGAACAATGTGACGTGAAAGGGAAAAATTTCATTTTTTCACTTTCACGGCACAAATGTGGCTGTCATCAAGGGGTCCATATCCTCACTGCACCCCTTGTTAGATTCCTTGAGGGGGTGTAGTTTCCAGAATGGGGTCACCTGTGGGGGTTTCCAGTGTTTTGGCAGCACAAGGGCTCTGTAAATGCGACATGGCGTTCATCATCCATTCTGGCCACATCCAGCCTGCAAAATCCAAATGGCGCTCTTTCCCTTCGGAGGCTTGCCCTGCACCCACATGGCGCTTTATGTCCACATGTGGGGTATTTACGGACTCAGGGGGAATTGCTCTACACATTTTGTGTGTTTTTTTCTCTTTTAACCCCTTGTGAAAATGAAAAATTTAAGGCTAAACCAACCATATAGTGTAAAAAATGTAATATTTCATTTTCACGCCATATTGTTCCACATTTGTGCCCGTCACCTGTGGGGTCCATATGCTCACTACACCCCTTGTTACATTCCCTGAGGGGTGTAGTTTCCATAATGGGGTCAATTGTGGGGGGGTTCAACTGTCTTGGCAACACAGGGGCCTTTTAAATGCAACATGGCCCCTTGAAATCCATTCCAGCCAAATCCAGCCTCAAAAAGCCAAATGGCGCTCCTTCCCTTTGGAGGCTTACCCTGCACCCGCATGGCGCTTTATGTCCACATGTGGGGTATTTCCGTACTCAGGGGAAATTTCTCTACACATTTAGTGTATTTTTATCTTTTAACCCCTTGTGAAAATGAAATAATCAAGACAAGATCAATGATTTAGTGTAAAAATTAAACATTTTTTACACTAAATGTTGGTCTAGCCTTGATTTTTTCCTTTTCCACAAGGGGTTAAAATAGAAAGTGAACACAAAACATGTAGGGTAATTTCCCCTGAGTACGAAAATACCCCAAATGTGGATATAATGTGCCATATGCCCAGAGGGCAAGCCACCAAAGGGACAGAGCGCCATTTAGAGGCTGGAATGGAGGATGGAGGCCATGTCGCAATTAAAAAGCTCCTGTGCTGCCAGGACAGTAGAAACCCCCCACAAGTGACCCCATTATGGAAACTACACCCCATATGGAATCCAACAAGGGGGTACAGTGAGCATATGGACCCCACTGGTGACGGGCACATAAGTGGAACTTATGCCATGAAAATAAAAAATACATTTTTTTCATTTTCACGGGCTCAAATGTGGCCGTCACCAGGGGGCCATATCCCCACTGCCCCCCTAGTTAGATTCCTTATGGGGTGTAGTTTCAAGAATGAGGTCAATTGTGGGGGGTTTCTACTGTCCTGGCCGCACAGAGGCTTTGTAATTGCATCATGGTATCCTCTAATGGGAATGGCGGCCATACCTATTTAGCTGGGGAAAAGGGACAATTATTAATTTATTTGGGGGTATTAGGCCAATTATTAGTTTATAAGGTTGAAAATGACAGGTGTTCATCAAATTCAACCTGTGTTGATCCAGAGGAAGGCAAAAAAACCCTCGTGAGGCAGACGACAGTAGCCTCATCACAGGGGAAAAATTCCTTCCTGACTCCATAATGGCAATAAGAATAGTCCCTGGATCAACGTGACCCCTGAAATAGGAATAAGGGACAGAATTTAGATAATGTAGAACTCCAATGACGTGTGGTGCGCCTTGAAGCGATCCAGTATGCAGAGGCCGGGGGGATCAGGACAGGTGTCACACTGGAAAATGGTGTCCTTCCTGATCCCCCTGTTACGCCACACTCTGCACTTCTTCTGGGGTCTCCCTTTCTCCAGTGTGGGGGACGTCACCTGGAAAATGTTGCCCTGGTGCGATACGGGGTCCTTCATATCCAGAAGCGCTGGGTTTGCTCCATGGCTGCTAAATATTAGGGCTTTATTACTGCTTCTGATATTTTCGGATCGTGCTGCAAGCTACAGTAGCTCGGGCAGTGAGGGACTGGAAGAGGGGGTGCTGGTATAAAAGTTATCCCCATATGGGTGGTAACCTTTATCCAGCAGTGGGAAGATCAGTTCCCGAATGATCTCCCCACTAACTCGCCGGCTGGGGGGGGGCATCTGGGGGCTGGATTTGGGTGTCCCTTCCTTCATACACTCTAAGGGTACGTGCACACTGCGGAATCGCGACAGATAACCCTTCGTGCATTCCGCAGTTGGCACCTGCGGGCGGACTGATGGAGGCGCGCGTCTACGCTCGTGTCATACTCCATTATATGCACGGGTGGATTCTGCCCTCTGTCCAAAGAATGAACGTGTTCATTCTTTGGACGGACAACGGAATCTGCCCGTGCATAGAATGGAGTCTTTAACACGGGTGGAGACGCGTGCCTCCATCAGTCCACCGGCGGGTGCCAGCTGAGGAATGCACAAAGGGTTATCCTTCGCCATTCCGCAGTGTGCACGTACCCTGGATCTGTATGTGTACCCTGAGGTACGCTAAAAGAGTTTGTAGAATTTCACGCCATACCGTGATCTCTTATTGGGACGGTACTGGCGGAAAAGACATGTCTGGGGGGCAGCGTACGCTACGCTACCCCCAGACACGTCACTGGATGATGAGGATGATGAGGATGAATGAAGGAAAGAAGGATCCCCCCATTCATCCTCACTGGCTGTTTCAGTGTCGGAGGCAATAATAGCGTATGCGTCCGACGCCGAAAACATCCTGGGGGCCATCTTTATACAGGGATTAGTATATGGGGTATTTAAATGTGTAGTGTAGTTTAAAACTATATTCCATGTAGCGTGGTGTAGTGTAGTGTTTTTTACGTGTTTTTTGACAGTAAGAAAAAATATCCCTACGCCAAGAAAGGAGCTGCTGATAAATGCCGCACTTATGTGCGGCACTTATCAGCAGACAGTGGCGGTAGGATATAGGGGGGAAAAACGCCCCTACGCCAAAAAGGAGGAGTTGCTGATCAGCGGCACACTTACATGCGATGCTGATCAGCACTCAGCGGCGTTAGGGCGCAAAAAAAGATTGAGAAAAAAAAAAATCTTTTTAACCCAAAGCAACTGATCAGTGAATGATATTCACTGTTCAGCCGCTAGGGGGCAGTAGAGCGACGCTGCTGGAGATTGCCGAGACCCGCCGAAGCCGAGGACCCGAGCGTTTCCGAAGATTTCCGACGCTGGACGACCGAACCCAGAAGTGAAGCGAAGAAGACGCGAGGTCGGCGCGGACCGCAGATCTTCGCTACGGACGCCCAGATCAGATGAGTATGGTACACCTGCACCACACACACCTGTTCTGCACCCCTCAGCTACCTAGCTGAGGGGTGCAGAATCCGACAAAACTGTTTTTTTACAGTTTGATCGCCATGATGGGCCGGCCGGTACTGGCCGGCCTATCACGGCGATCGTGGGGGTGGCATCGGCGCCATCTTTCCCCAGTACACTAATGGCGATTGGTGCTATCTCGGACAGCACCAATCGCCATTGCTTTCCGGGTCACCGGGTCACTGATGACCCGAAAAGCTGTTTTTAGCTGCTATATGCTGATCTGTATTGATCAGCATATAGCAGCGATCGTCGGCACGGGAGTGGTTAATCACCCCCCATGCCGACGAGCAGAGATGGCCTGCTATACATTATAGCAGGCCATCTTCCCCGACCGCTGTGTGTGAACACACAGCGATCTGGGAAACATCGGGCGTAAGTATACGCCCGTTTGCGTTAAAGCCCACCCTGCGGGGGCGTATACTTACACCCGATGTCTTTAAGGGGTTAAAGTGAACCCCCCCCCCCCCTTACTGCCTACAGAGCTGGTGGCATTACTGGATAGATATTAATAAAAGCAATACTTTTGTAGTCTTTGGGGGAGATTTATCAAACATGGTGTAAAGTGAAGCTGGCTCAGTTGCCCCTAGCAACCAATCAGATTCCACCTTTCATTCCTCACAGACTCTTCAGAAAATGAAAGGTGGAATCGCATTGGTTGCTAGGGATAACTGAGCCAGTTTCACTTTACACCATGTTTAATAAATCTCCACCTTTGTGTTTTTATTCTCAATAATAAATGCCTTTATTTTGGCCACAGATAGTGTCAAGGAGGTGGGGTTAATGGGCCCTAGCACTACTGCACCTCAATGTGATGTATGCACAATATGCTGATTATGCAAAGGGCTGAGCATACAGCATGGTAAGGCATAGCAGTGCTAGAGCCCAGGGAACCCTTGGCCCCACCTCCTTGGCACTATTCACAGCCTGATTAAGGCTATATTTACAAACCTTGTTTTAAGTAAAAAATACAGCCATATCGAGAATTACACCCGTAAATAATTATCATGCTTTTTATTTATGCAATTATCAAAATATTTTCAAAACAAAAAATGCTATGTGAATATGGCCTAAAAGCGTTTTTTTTTTTTTTTTAATTTTCTATTTAAATAAAAATACAGACCAGCAACAAAGGTATGTTCTGAATGCCTTTATTGATATCTATCCAGTGGTGGTGCCAGCTTGGTAGACAGGGGTGACATTCACTTTTAGTAATAGTATTTTCAATATCTAGTAACTTTTCTATTTTTATTCTATGCGTTTCTGCTGAGGAATTACAATAATCAGTGCCATCAGGGGTATAAGCATGAACTGCCATTGTCTGGTTTTGGCATAATGGCATCATTGTATGTTAGGCAGAGTGACAATGTGGTGGTGTTGTTGACAGCCTTGAAGTACAAGTTTTCACTGCCTGCTGTTAATGCTACAACTAGAAATGAGTAAATTTACAGTATTAGGCTATGTTCACACAACGCATCTTTTTGTTAAAGTATGGCCATTGTTGCAATCGAATATATATGCTGCCCAGCCTTCTATTGGATCCCTCGCGGAGCCGCAAAGAACTTAAATGTCAGTTTTCTGCGGCCGCTATTCAGTGAATAGCGGCTGTAGAAAACCATGTTAGTGCACACTATGAAGCGAGCGGCTGCAGCCACGAGCTTCATAGTGAGCAGTGGAGAGTTCTGATGCGGGCGCGCACGGATGCGCCTGCATCAGAACTCTTCGGTCATAAAGACCATCCGGCCGGTACTGCAGTACCGGCCTGGGTGATCTTTTCAGAGACGGTCGGTCTCTTACGCCATGTGAAAATAGTCTTACCAAATTGAAGCGCTTTGTTAGTTCGGCGGTCAGCTTACCAGCCGGCTGCCTTTAAATTCAATGCTGCTCCATGCCATCTACTCCAGGTGCCTAGAAAAGCTGTATTCAGTCCTGGAAAACGTCTCCCAGTTTCCCAGGACGGGATCCAGCTTTTCCAGACACTTGGAGCAGAGCGGCTTGAGCAGCATGGAGTTCAAAGGCAGCCGGCTGGTAAGCCGACTGCGGGGCTAATGAAGCACTTCTCTTTGTTAATACTATAAATTTGCTTATTTCTAGCTATAACCTTACCTGAAGGGGGAAGCTGCATAACGGTTTAGGCATCTATGATGCTCACAGTCAGCCATTCCATCTAATTGCAGCAAAGTGGTGAACCTATTCACCTTAATACCACATTAAGGTGAAATAAAAACAAAATTCTATATCATTGTTACTGATATGTTGAAAATCCCTATAAAGGAAAAAAAAAAATGATATAATGTTTCTGCACACAATTATTGCAGCTACATGGCTGACAAACCAATGGCAATAGCTCAATTTCGGAACAGTTTGTGGAAGTCTAATGAATAAAAAATGAGGAAAAAGATGACTTTCATGTTACATTTATGTCCAGTAATCAAATAAACGTTTATCACCTATGTATATATTGACCTCACATCGTGTGTATATTAATATTTTATTGACAATTTTACATTCAAAACTCCATTCTGAGGCTTATACTTTATAAAGTTATATCAGATACAATACACATTGCATGTTTTTATTCTTTGCTATTGTTGTTGCTCCATTTTTGTTCTATTGAAAATCTTTACTAATGTGTTTAAATGCAATTATTTTATGGGACCATGGGTATTAAGTGATGGACTGATACAATTTGATGGTAAAGCACATATACTCCTTTTCCATATGAAACAAATAGCATAATGATTTTGATAGGACAAGAAAACAAATTGAACATGAATCCAAGACGTATACAATACAGTTTAGCTTTCCTCTGGTAAGAACAAAATATGATATATGATACATTCCTGTCAGGTATGTAAAAGTAATAATAATATTTCTATGTCCCCTTAATATTCATATTATTAACTTTTTTCTCTTATGTGGCTTATACCATGCAAGTTCTGAAAGTCATTAGAGAACGTCTACTTTGCATGATTGAAGTGAAAATGTCAAATTGTCAAAATCAATGTACTGTGGCTTGTTAACTGTAGATAGTACTTGTCTGTCTAACTCATTGTCATGTATGTCAATACAAGGAACATGTATCTTAATGGGCATTTACAATTCTACAGCTTCCTTGGTAACGTAATGACAGTTATAATACATGTTAAAATGTACATGTTAGAAAAATCATAAAATCAAATATTCAAAAGTAAAAACAGAGGTTCGTACTAGCAATTGTATTTTAAACTGTATCTCTTAGTAGGAATGGCTGGCAAATACCAAAAAATGCAGCATGACTGTTAAAGAGGTTGTTGATGCTTTATCCTATGGTAGAAAATGATACATGCCTGACCATTAATAACTGGATATACAGCCTTGTATCTGGATGGAGACATCTGTCTTGAAAAAAAAAAAAAAAAAAAAAGTTCTGACATGGTGACATGTTGGATGTTCTGATGGATGGGGGTCCTGGTGCTGAGACCACCTTGATTACTTAGTTTGGCATCAACTGCCTTTCGTGGCTTGGCTCTGCTCTGTGAGTTGCACAATTGGTGTATGGATTGACTGGACGCCCTAGACTTTCTCTGTGCTTCTTGACAATTTGTATAGCGTTTGTTCTGCTCATAGAACAGATTTCAGTTGAGAGATAATGATTAGAAACAACTAGGCATATGCCTCGGCTCTCCGTACCTTTCCGCTCAAAGAATTGACATGTCAAGTCGTGTGAAAGGAGCCCTAAGTTTTAGGGATTTTGTGGAGACTTTAACACCTGGACCCTCATTCAGGGTCGTATTGACAGCTGCTGCTGCCCTAAGCACTAAACCTGCAGACGCCCCATCTTCACTCACCAATGAGCATTATGATTTTCTAGTTTCTGAACATCATATTGATATCTGATCAGTCTTAGGCCGTGTTCACACATTGACTTTACGTCACCACATGCACCAAAAGGAGACCCTCCTGTGGTAACCAATAGGTGTATTACCAATAATCCTGGTAACAGCACATGACTACTGGGGAAGAAATGGGAGCCTGGTTTCAGCCACATGAATTTCTCTACATGTAGAAACTTTGTCTGAATTGCGTTTTTCATGGTTTTTATATGCTGAAAACATAAACAAATTTCCACATTGAATCAATGATTAGAGTGGTCTGTATATTGTCTAAAGGAATTCTCACCCCAGGATTGGTAGATTGGTAGGTAATAGATCCAGGCATCACATTTACCACAGCCACACCAGACCTGACCAATTCCACCATACTGTCACTGGATAACACCGCCATACCAGACCTGACCAATACCGCCATACTGTGACTAACTAACACCGTCACACCAGACATGACCAATACTACCATACTGTGACTGGATAACACCACCAGACCTGACCAATACCACCATAGTGTGACTGGATAACACAGCCACACCAGACCTGACCAATACTATCATACAGTGACTGGGTAACACCACCACACTAGACCTGACCAATACCACCATACTGTGACTGGATAACACCGCCCTACTAGACCTGACCAATACCACCATACTGTGACTGAATAACACCGCCATACTAGACCTGACCAATACCACCATACCCCACCCTCCTTCGAAAAGACACCAGATTTATTGGCAAGTCTGAATGGGAGGTGGGACCACAGGTGCCTAGTGGTTAATACGGCCCTGCCCTTATTAATGAAAACTTCTGACAAGTTGATATGACATAATCCTACATAAGGCCTAAATAGTGCGGTCTATACGCACCCAAAACTGTCCAACATAACACCCCAAAAAAAATTATGAATGCAAGACCAATGTAAATAAGTGACACCCTCGATAAAGCAACACGCGAAACGCGCGTCGGGTGTATGGTGAGGTGGACTCGTATACTAAGGACATGTATGGGTAATATTTACTATTTGTGGATGATGTTTCTTTTTTCTTTTTTCGTTTTGTACTCACTGTGAGAGTTATTTATCTATTGTATGTAGTACCAACCCAGTGCCCAGTATATATGTATGTATATATAGGTTCTCCATTTAACTGTTGTTTACGCTGTTATATAGCACTTTATGTATAAGAACCTATTCAATCCACCGCTTCCATGGGGATTTGTATATGCTCCAGACCCCCTATTATGTATTTTTAATTGTAAAAATTTTTTTGGGGATATTCTAATAAAAAATAAATACTTATATTTACATTGGTCTTGCATTCATAATTTTTTGGGGGGTTTTTAAGTTGATATGACATGTCAAAAGTTTTTTCAAGAGACATGTATGATTTCTAGACTGATATTGACATCTGGGTGCCAGATACCACTAGACACAAATAGAGCTCGTTTGGAGTGCATGACTGAATGCCTAAATAAGTAGGGGCTGTTTTTGTAGCACCAGGAGGACCCACACTATATTAAAGGGGTTATCCAGCGCTACAAAAACATGGCCACTTTTGCCCCACTCTTGTCTCCGGGTCAGGTGTGGTTTGCAATTAAGCTCCATTTACTTCAATAGAACTGAGTTTCAAACAACACCCAATCTGGAGACAAGAGCGGGGCAGAAGTGGCCATGTTTTTGTAGCGCTGGATAACCCCTTTAATTATTCTGCAAACGCTGTGAGATGTCAATAAAGTAAAAACCAAACCATAATGGAAAATTAAACATTGTGTAGGGCAGAAATCATGCATTTTTGACATGAGGCATCAGAACTTTTTGGACTATTTCTCAACATTCAATATGGTGAGGTCAGGTTTGGACTAACAGGGTGCCCTACTAGAGGATTCCTGCTGGTCTGCTCATGTTATGAATGGTCTTTGCTACTCAAAGTTCCCAGGTTGCATCTGCAGTGGTGGATTAAGCAGGAAAGTTAGCAGTGGACAAAAATGTGCAGTGTTAAGAAAATGTAGGGCAGGAGGAACACAACATTAGATTCTTGACTCGTACAACAAGTCCTACATTAATAGGGAGACAAATGAGAACTCAAACATTATGAAAATGCTATTTTATATCCTATATCTTCATCTACATACTGTAGCTTGTGACATCATTGTTGCTATGTAAAGTCATGCCTACAGAGTATATATCTGATAATGTGCCAGTAAATCATTTCATTTTAATATTGTTTCAATAAAAATAACATGAGAGATGTAGACACACTTTAAGGTTGCAAGAGCATCTCTGTTACCACAGACTATATGCATCATCTACCTTAATCTGCTTTTCAATTGTAATAAATGAATGAGGAGCTGTTTCAAATTTTCCCTGCCTAATGCTGGATCATTAGTTTATGGAGCTGCTAAGTACCATTTACATGATTTTATGAAACCATCAAAGCAATCTTACATCTTTGAAATTGCTTTGACTAAATATGTTTCATGGCAATGTGTGAAGATGAAAGTTGTGTAGTGTGAAATGAGGACTTAGAGTTTTATTTGCAAGAGACACAAATCTCTGCTGCTCTTCAGATGTATACAAACCTCTTTTCCAACAGGTGATGCAGGAATATCTCCGATGAGCAAAATAGGAAAAGATGCAGCACGGAAATCAATTTTGTGCTCATTCGTGTTTCTTTTTCTTTTGCCTGAACTTTGTCCTATTCTTCTGCTTAGTTAATTGCTTATTAGCTCCACCTGTCTATACCTGCTGTGTTCTTCTGGCAACTTCACATTTAACTTTTGCTTTGGTTATTCTGTGACTCCCTGACAGTCACTGTGTTTTGTTGTCAGGTGTCTGTGGTTGAAGATGGGGGAACTTGACTAATCAAGTCCTAGACCATATCCCTGATCTCCAGTTTCTTAACCCTTTGCTGGCTATTAGACTAGGATCCCTAGTGTGCTGGCATTCCCTGTGTTGTTCTCTTGTGTTTTTTATTGGTGTTACTTGACCCTGGTTCTTGGTATTTTGACTATCCTTGATTTCTTCCTGCCCTGACTATTTGCTAGTGACCTGACTATCCGTTTGCCTCCAGTTGTGTACCTCTGCTGTCCACCTGTTCTGACCTCGGCTTGTCAACTATCCCTTTGTGTTGTCTGTTTTGTCCTCGTTCTGTGTACTACTGTAATTAAGTTAGGGACTATCACCATGGTTGTCCGCAGTCACCTAGGGCTGATAGAGGCAAGATGGCAGGGACAGCGGGAGGGACAAGTACAGGCTCCATTTTCTGTGTCTTCCCTATTCCTCCCCTGACCAGTTGGTATTCAGGTTCCTGACAAGTTTAGTCTATCTATCTATCTATCTATCTATCTATCTATCTAAGAAAATTACAGCAGTCCAGATTGTGGGAACCAAAAATATTTGCTTTATTGCATTGTGTGCCACAAAGAAAAAACATTTCGTTATACTTTCAGGATCTTTCCCCCCTTATTGATAGAGAATTAGAGCATTGTTTTTAACTGTGTGGCCCATAATAAACCTTTTTATTTTCATTGCATTTTTTTCCATTCTTTTCTTAGTGGGATCTTGGATGAAGATCTTAAGCTGCTTACACTCACCTATTACCTGCTCATCTGCTGCTCTGCTACTTTTCTTGCAATATTTATCTATCTATCTATCTATCTATCTATCTATCTATCTATCTATCTTAGCAGAGAATAAGCAGCACACCAAAACTTTGTGAAGACTGTGATTTATTTATTACATAAGTGCAGCAATCCAACAGACACAACGTTTCGGTGATGTCATATCACCATTTTCAAGCGTGAAAATGGTGATATGACATCACCGAAACGTTGCGTCTGTTGGATTGCTGCACTTATGTAATAAATAAATCACAGTCTTCACGAAGTTATGGTGTGCTGCGGATTCTCTGCTAATATACGAAGACGGTATGAAGTCAGGACCCTGACCGCTGGCACCTATACCTGCATTGCTGTGGTGCTCACTCTCTTTGCTTATCTATCTATCTATCTATCTATCTATCTATCTATCTATCTATGTATCTATCTTGGAAGAAAGAATTCTTATCGTCATTTGTAGCACCTGTCAACAGGCAGTGCACCTTCATTGTGGCTATCTATCTATCTGTCTATCTACGTATTAGCAAAAGTATCCGCAGCACTCCAATCAGCTGTGATCAAACTGTGATTTTTATTCTCCCACAAAATGCATAAGCAACTTTTCAGCTCAATCCATATGAGCTTTTCTCAAGGCTCAGATGGATTTAGCTGAAACATTGCTTATGCATTTTGTGGGAGAAATAAAAATCACTGTTTGATCACAGCCGGTCAGAGTGCTGCGGTTACTTTTGCTGATACGTTGATATTTATACCTGAGGTCCACAAGGGTACATACAACTGGCACCAACTCCATTTTGTTCCCTCAGTGCTGCGCCTAAAGTTTATTATTTTTTTTTATCTTTCTATCTATCTATCTATCTATCTATCTATCTATCTATCTATCTATCTATCTCGTATCTATCTATCTTTCTGCAAGTACATGCACTTTTTTCAATCATATGGTTATCAGCCATGCTATACCAGGTCAGTCTAGTGTAGAAGGGCTTTGTAATATACATTCAAGTCTAAAATCACCTATATGACAAATATTGCTACTTATGCAGAAGCAAAAGAAAAAAAATGGTTGTTACTTTTTTTTTTTTTTTTTTTTAGAAAAAAGCACTTAAGTGTTTATAGCAATTTGCCCAGCTTGCTTGTCCTTACATTGGTAAATTAAAGGCATTTCAGCACTATGGACAGCATCTACTAACCACATGGTAATTCAACACAAGTCACGACTAAATCTTGACCCTTGTTATGTGCAGTTCATTGTATTACAAAGAAGACAAATTAGGATTTTGTGGGTCGAATGATTATGTTCTTCTTGGTGTGAAGCAATATTAGCAACAGTTTAAAGTTAGTTTCTATAACAACACATTTATTGTTAGCCTGCAAAAGGAGAAAATCTTACATTTTTCAAATTGTTTGACTAGATAAAATAATATGAAGTTCTAACTGAGCAGAATGAAAATTTATCAATGCTGTTTTGTTTTCTAGCCACTATCTGACCCAATAGGTTTACATGGAGTCTTTGAGTTTAATGTTTTGATTGAACTGCTCTGTATTGAAGATATGAATGAGACACCAAAACAAAGAAGGTCAGTGTATCTAATCTGCAGAATAGTCCTAAAGGTGCACAAGGCAATGAAGAATAGGAGACAAGGTCAAATTATTAGCACCCATGTTGTTATAAACTGAGTGTTCACCTAGAAATGGAAAAGCTACATGTAATGATATCCAAGAGAAATGGGGAGTAGAGGCTAATAGTTTTTCACAAAGGAATGTTTTGACAGGGATACCTAGTTTGCATATACACATTGTTAGAACCTCGAGGTAGGGGTGGAATAAAAGTGAGACTTATAAGGCAGTGGTCTTTTCCATTTACAGTGTACAGAGATGAACAGGGGGAGGTTAAGCATATTAGGTCTAACGTAGCCAGAGCAGTCGAGGGTAAGACATGGCTTTATATAATTCTCAAAGATTTTACTACAAAATGGAAAATAATTGGAAATAAAGGAGAATCACTTTAGGGAGAGTTATTTATTTTGTATATTTTATTATTTATTATTCCTTTAAACAAGAGGATATAGTGTTGGAGGCAAGCATTTGAACTTTCATAATGTATTGTATTGGTGGTACATGTACAATATGACTGGTGGAGAATAGGAAGTTGACACCACCATGCATTAATTTTCTAATAATACTCATGAGACTGGTGGCTATAACTGAATACCATCTATTGTTTTATTATTGTAATGCCATAAACAGTATAGCTACCAATATAAAATGACCATGAGAATGTTATAGTTCAGACAAAGCTGTAAAAAATCTTTAAAAATCTCCATAGTGAGTACTATGAAATCAAATACATGGTTTTATGGCACTGTAGTGGAGTAATAGATTATTACAGGATGACATATTTAATGTGACAGAGCACAGAGAGATTGGATTTTTGGAAGCGTCTAATTCTGTCAGAAGATCTAGTAAATTATTTTCAGGAGTATGCATCACACTGTGAATTTTAATAGCACTGCATTCATTTTCACATGGTGGATACATATAAAAGGTTTATAAGTTTCCAACATCCAAAGTGCTACTTAGAGGTGGATATTTAGAAAGCCAAAAAAATATTTAAAAAATAACTTTGAATTCTTGGTTAATTGACATCAGTTTCACATAAGAATATTCTGAGAACTCTATGGGGGAGATTTATCAAACTGGTAAAAAGTATTGTCTTAGTAGCCCCTAGCAACCAATCAGATTCCACCCTTCATTTTCCAAAAAGTCTGTGAGGTATGAAAAGTGGAATCTGATTGGTTGCTAGGGGCAACTGAGCCCATTTCACTTTTCACCAGTTTGATAAATCTCCCCATATGTGTGTGTGTATGGCTCGGTCTAAAGTCTTATCCAGTGAGAAACCAAATTATTAATTTTCAATGATTTTACTAGTTCATGGAACCAAATGATATTTGAAGTTAAGATATGACACCAATGACTGTTTCATTTTACACTAATGAGGTCACCATACTCTGCAGGGACGAGTCACATTTGGGAGAAGTCACCATTAGAGATGAGCGAACCGGCCGGTATGGGATCCGGTTCGGATTTTCCCAAAAATCCGAGTCCGATCGGATTTGGATTTTTGGAAATCCGCTCCCATTTTTTTCCCCTTGCTTTCTAAAATGGCAGCCGCCATTCTAGAAAGCAGGAAGTGTTCCGGGCGGAAAAACAGCTTTCCCATGATGCCCTGAACACATCCAATCAGCAGGGATCTTGTACTAGCCCACCCCCTGTGTGATGTCAGTATTGCTTTAAAAGGAGCGGTCACATGACCGCACCACGCAGTGTGTACAGGGAGGGAGAGAGAGAGAGAGAGAGAGAGGAAGCAAGCTGCTGTTGTGGTGTATTACAGACTACTGAGAAGATATTGTGGGAAAGGAAAGGAAAATTTAGGAAAGCGGGGAGGAGAAACATCAAGTGATTGAGAGAGAAATATAGAGAGGGTGAAAGATAGATAAATTAGGCATAGGACATAAAAGGGTGCACGGAACCAAAACGTGCAGTCCAGATATACAAATCCTATACTTCTGATAGTGTGTATATCACATCCCTCTTATCCTGAGAGTCTAAAATACCTGGTTCAGGTGTATAGCATTGTATCTTAAAAAAGTGCTATATATATATATATATATATATATATATATATATATATATATATATACCCAATTTCCATACTTGGACCCTTCTGATTGAAAGTGTGTATATCACATCCATCTTATTCTGAGAGACTAAAATACTTGGTTCAGGTGTATAGCATTGTAGCTTTAAAAAAGTGCTATATGCCCAATTTCTATACTTGAACCCTTCTGATTGAAAGCGTGTATATCACATCCGTCTTATCCTGAGAGACTAAAATACCTGGTTCAGGTGTGTAGCACTATATCTTAAAAAAGTGCTACATCCATAGACAATTTCTATAGTTGTCCTATATATTATAAGTTATATATATATATATAATATATATATATATATATATATATATATATATATATATATATATATATATACAAGTCCTATATATTACAGAAAATAATGTTCTCTCATCTACCAAGTGTAGAAATCAGAATTTGAATATAAAGTCATGGCACAGCGGCAGCAGGAAACCTCACAAAGCGTTTCAGGCAGAGGCCGGGGTAGAGAGTCTTGCTCAAGGGGCAGAAGAGGAAGTAGAGCAGGAAGAGGGTCCAGTGGTAGGCCTGAGCTTCCTTTGTCACACCAGGGTCGTGTCCACATGTCTAATTCCACAGTCCTGGAGTGGCTGGCTCACACTTCAACATCTACAAGGATGAGTAGTGAGACAGCCAACCAGGTATCTGTGGGTACCTCGGACACTACCCTGACTTGGCACGGGCACTCAGCAATTCCCCCACGTCCTCCATCTGACATCCTCAGCAACATCCCGCTAACTTTTGACCCGCCACCTGCAAGGGAACTGTTGACATCTATGAGCAGCCAACTGCTCTTTGATGATGATGAGCACGTGGGGGAAGAGACAGGGAACAATCAAGTGCAGGGCATAGCTGTGTCAGAGGCAATATCCGAGCAGGCCCATGTTAGGCCTGGCAGGAGAGCAGTAGGCAGTAGACGAGAGAGGGCTGGGCAGGAGCCTGATGAGGATGATAGCATCATTCTGGAACAGGATGATACTACATCGAATGTTACATGGGATCCACGGCAGGATTTGGCTTATTCGACGGATTCGTCAACCAGGAATCCGTCTGCCAGCAGGCCCGCCACAACTAAAAAGCAGACAGGCAGCAGTAGTCAACCAACAAGTCGGAAGCATAGCCGGGACAAGCAGGTGACCACTGGGTAAACCTCCTCCACTTCAGGTCCTAGTATCGGCAGCACCCGCCCATCCTCGCAGCCTGTCGGTACTAGACTCTACACCTCGCCTGTGTGGCAGTTTTTTAAAAAGTGCACGGAGGATACCTATGTGGTCATCTGTCGCCTGTGCGACAGGCGCATTAAAAGAGGCAAGAGTTGCCATCCTGGCAACAGCACCATGGCTGCCCATATGAAGTGCCACCACCTTTCCGCCTGGGAGAAACGGGGTGATAGTGGCTCACAGCAGGCCCAGGCATACCCGCGGTCAACAGGAAGTAGTCAGGGGGGGCCTTTCACAGAGTGAGACCTCCTCTGTGGAAGGGAGTGTGGCTTCACTCCCTTCTTCGGCTGGTGGCCCCTGTGTTGATAGCAGTAGGCAGCCTGTCATCATGGAGTCCCTATACCGGAGGCAGACATATGCACCCAGCAATCCTGCAGCAGTCAAGCTGAACGCCCACCTGGCCAAGTTGCTGGTGCTCCAGGCTCTGACGTTTAAAGTTGTCGACTTGGCACCTTTCCGTGAACTGATGTTGTGTGCGGAGCCACGGTAGAAGGTGCCGAGTCGACACTACTTTTCCAACACAGCTATCCTGGCCATGTATAGCTATGTTTGAGAAAAGGTTGCTGACTGGCTGAGCCATTCAGTGAGCAGACATGTACATTTAACCACAGACATCTGGAGCTGTAACTACGGGCAAGGGCAGTATATGTCCATTACTGCTTAGTGGGTAAATGTAATATGGCCGACAGACCCCCAGCAACTTCGCCAGGGAAGGGCGATGACACTACCCCGTCACAGCAGGGTTCCTGTGTCGCTGTCCTCCTCCACCTCCTCCAGTAGGTCCAACACCTCCTTAACCGCCAGTGTTCCTCTCTTGTACCGCTTGGGTGTAGCACAGAGGTGTCAGGCTGTGCTGCATCTAGCCTGCCTGGGTAAGAGGAGACACACAGGGGAAGAGCTGCACCGCTTGCTCGAGATGGAAATCCTCTCGTGGCTGATTCCATGCCATCTTAAATTTGGGATGGTGGTTATTGACAATGGGAGCAACATTCTCTCCGCCCTGCGTCAAGAAGGTATGAGGCACGCCCCCTGTATGGCACATGTTTTAAACCTAATAGTTACACACTTTGTAAAGTCTTCATCCCATTTATAGACTGCTGTAAATGGCTCAAAAGCTGTGTAACCATTTCAGCCATTCAAGTCGCTCTCACCACATCCTCCTCAACCTGCAGCGAAGGAATGGTCTTCCCAACCATCGTCTCATTTGCGATGTAGCCACGCGGTGGAACTCCACCCTCCACATGTTGGACTGGCTCTATGAGCAGAGGAAGCCCTTGACTGTTTTCCTCTTGATGCAGGTGGACACGACGACTCCCCTGTGTAACCTGGAGCTCGGCCAGTAGCAGCTCATGTGTAACACCTGCTGCTTGCTACGACCCTTTGAGGAGGCCACCTTTCTGGTCAGTGGGCAAGAAACAGGACTGAGCGCCATCATACCCATGCTTCATGTACTGGAGCTGATGCTGATGGGACTCAGTGGCGAGGGGGAAGAGGTTTTGTCATTGTCCCAGCCTGGATCGCTGGAGGAAGGCTTGGCGGAAGAGGAGGGAAAGGAAGTTGAGGAGAAGGAGGACCTAAATGCACAGGAACTCTTAGGGGAGATGGGTGGAGGAGAAGGAGATGAGCCTTCCTACCAGACCAGAGGGGGGCCAGAGGTGGATATGCAGGGCTATGAGGAGGATGAGGAGGATGGAGGCAGTACCCATTGGCAGTATGCTGTGGAGACAGAGACGGGGACTCCTTCCCACTCCCTGGTGGAAATGGCTAAGCGCATGTTGATATGCTTTCGGGCTGACTCACGCTTGCAAAGGATTTGTCAACGGGATGAGTTCTGGCTGGCCACACTACTGGACCCACGGTATCGCAACAAGCTGTGTGAATTCATTCACCCTTCCCAATGGGAGGAAAAAATTAATTATTATATAGAGGAGCTGGGTGCACAGTTAGTGGCAGCCTTTGGAACATGGCGCTCTCATTCACACCATTGCCACCAGGGCCACACCAGGGCCACACCAGCAGCGCTGCCTCCTCCACATCCTCCTCTAGCAGCTTGGGTGGCATGAGCAGCGGAACCAGTCTGAGCCTGATGTCCATGATGCACGCTTTCATGCAGCCACAGTCCGGGGTAACAGGGGCACCCGCACAGCAGCAGGACATTGAGGCACACCTCAAACAGCAAGTCCAGGTGTTTTTGGTTTCTCCGTTGCCACCTAACGTGTCGGAACCCCTGGACTACTGGGTGGGAAAATTAGATGTCTGGAAACAATTTGCTGAATTTGCTTTGGACATACTCTCCTGTCCAGCCTGCAGTGTGTCATCCGAGCAAATTTTCAGCGCAGCAGATCATATTGTCAGTCCCAGGAGAACCAGATTGTCCTGTGATAGTGTGGAGCGTCTGACTTTCATGAAAATGAACGCCACATGGATAGATAAGGACTTTGTGACACCTGCTCCTGATACCACAGAGTAGGATTTGGTCCTGTTGTTACCAAGATGTAGGACCTTTTCTGCATCTATTATGGCCAATATGTGATCTAGACCTTACTGGTCATTCCACCATTCCTGCTGCCCTGCTACCTCTCGCCTGTCCATGGACCTCATTTTTCTGCTTCTGCTGCTCATGTCACCCCAATAAAACTGCTACTCCTGCCCTGGCCTCCATATTGGCTACTGCTGGGCCTTCACTTGCCTCCATATTGGCTACTGCTGGGCCTTCACTAGCCTCCATCTTAGTTACTGCTGTACCTGCCCTTGCCTCCATGTTGGCTACTGCTGTGCCTTAACTGGCATCCATGTTGACTACTGCTGTGCCTTCACTGGCCTCCAAATTGGCTACTGCTGGGCCTTAACTGGCATCCATGTTGACTACTGCTGTGCCTACACTGGCCTCCAAATTGGCTACTGCTGGGCCTTAACTGGCATCTATGTTGACTACTGATGCTCCTGTACTGGCCTCCATGTTGGCTACTGCTGTGTCTTAACTGGCATCCATGTTGACTACTGCTATGCCTGCCCTTGCCTCCATGTTGGCTACTGCTGTGCCTGCCCTTGCCTCCATGTTGGCTACTGCTGTGCCTTAACTGGCACCCATGTTGACTACTGCTGTGCCTGCCCTTGCCTCCATGTTGACTACTGATGTGCCTGCCCTTGCCTCCATGTTGGCTACTGCTGGGCCTTAACTGGCATCCAGGTTGACTACTAGTGTGCCTGCCCTTGCCTCCATGTTGGCTACTGCTGGGCCTTAACTGGCATCTAGGTTGACTACTGGTGTGCCTGCCCTTGCCTCCATGTTGGCTACTGCTGGGCCTTATCTGGCATCTAGGTTGACTACTGGTGTGCCTGCTCTTGTCTCCATGTTGGCTACTGCTGAGCCTTAACTAACATCTAGGTTGACTACTGGTGTGCCTGCCCTTGCCTCCTTGTTGTTAGTGCTGGGCCTTAACTGGCATCTAGGTTGACTACTGGTGTGCCTGCCCTTGCCTCCATGTTGGCTACTGCTGGGCCTTAACTGGCATTTAGGTTGACTACTGGTGTGCCTGCCTGGCCACCATGTTGGCTACTACTGATGTTGCCTGCCCTCCATGTTGACTACTGTTGCTCCTGCCTGGCCTCCATGTTGGCTACTGCTGATCCTGCCTTCCCTCCATGTTGACTACTGTTGCTCCTGCCTGCTCTCCATGTTGGCTACTGTTGCTCCTGCCTGGCCTCCATGTTGGCTACTGCTGATCCTGTCTGCCCTTTATGTTGGCTACTGCTGCTCCTGCCTGGCCTCCATGTTGGCTACTGCTGATCCTGCCTGCCCTCCATGTTGACTACTGTTGCTCTGGCCTTGCCTCCATGTTGGCTACTGCTGCTCCTGCCTGGCCTCCATGTTGGCTACTACTGATCCTGCCTGCCCTCCATGTTGTCTACTGTTGCATCTGCCTGTCCTCCATGTTGGCTACTGTTGCTCCTGCCTGGCCTCCATGTTGGCTACTGCTGATCCTGCCTGCCCTCTGTGTTGGCTACTGCTGATCCTTCCTGGCCTCCATGTTGACTACTGCTGCTCCTGTACTGGCCTCAAATAACTATTGCTGGACCTCCACTGGCCTCCAATGACTACTGTTGCTGGTGCATTTCCTGCATAGACCCTGTAATGGTCTAAAAAAAAATGACTTTGAGATATCGAAAAGATAACGATGTTACTGACATGTAGAGCCCTAAATTCAACCAAATACACAACCCCCCCCCCCCCCGCCCCCGTATCTTATAGATGCTTTAAACTATGAAATCCGAAATTCGGTCGAACCGAACTTTCCGAAAAAATCTGAAAGTCTGGTCACACCAAACTTTTAAAAAAGTTGGCTCATCTCTATTCAGAACTTGGGGATTTAAAGCGTAACTGCCATACTTTTTTTTATTGCAGAAAACCGTAGTATAGGCAATGTTAAGCAACTCTATAATAGGTTTTATTAGGCAGAAAATCCTCTTTCTGTATTTAAAAAGCAATCTCCCAGCCCCCCTAACTTCTTATCTGTGCATTATCATGCAAATCCGTCTTCATAACAGAGAAGCCAGTGAAGACGGGTTCCGCTGTCTCCATTACATCCTTATGGAGGGGGGAGGGGCTGAGGGAGATGAGGGAGCAGGAAGAGGAGACATAAAGGTCAGCTGTTTGTAGACTCTCTGGGCACCTTAAACGCTGGATTCAGGGGTCAGAAAGGTCAGTGCTTATCTAGGAACTTGCTGAGAGAAGATTGCAGGGTGTAGTGCTGTGCAGGACTGCTCCATGCTCACTCACTCCTCTCAGCCCCTCCCCTCTCCATAGACACATAATGGACACAGAAATCCTGCTTCTTCTGATGTGAGGGGGGACCTAGGAAAACAGCTTTTTTAGCACAGAAGGAAAATCTTTTGGTAAATAAAACCTATTACAGAGTTTCTTAAAATTGCTTGTACTATTGATATGACCCTGAAAATGACCCTAAAGTGACAGTTACGCTTTAAGCACGTACTGCATGCATGCCATACTTCTTCTGGGATCCTTTCAATGTTATAGGTTGCTGTAGCATTTTCTTTGTTAGCCTGAGTTGTGTTTGCTTTTGTCTTCAGCCTATGTTCATTCACACTGATCTATGGTTCTGACATTTTTAGGTCCTATTTCCTGGTGTTTTTGCTATTTCTTATTTTCTCCAATAAAGCATATTCCCCCCATGCAACTGATTTTTATCTTGCTTTTCTGGTGATTGTAACTGCACTTCCACCCTAAGACTATGTTCACACGTCGTATCTGTCCGGCCGGGTCACGGAATGGCCGGTTCCTGCCAAGATCATCAAGGCCGGTACTGCAGTAGCGGCCGGATGATCTTTATGGTCGTAGTGTTCTGATGCGGGCTCATCAGCGTGTGGCCGCATCAGAACTCCCCATAGCGCACAATGAAGCAAGTGACCGCACTGAATTGCGGCCGCAGAAAACTGACATGTCAGTTCTTTACGGCCCGGCATGGGATCCCGGCCGGAGCGTATACGATGTGTATACGCTCCGGCTGGGATCCCATAGAACAAGAGGCAAGTTCCACACTGCATTAAGTATGGCCGTTGTTGGCAATGGCAACAACACCCATACTTTTACGTAGTGTGAACATAGCCTAAAACACCAGGTGGCAGTCAGCTTCAGAAACAGCAAGACTATTAGACAGCTGTTATTAATTGTGACGAAAAGAAATACAGTGGTACCTTGGTTTAGAAGTAACTTGGTTTAAGAGCGTTTTGGTTTAAGTGCTCATAGTTTTTCAAAATTGTGACTTGGTTTAAGAGCATTGCTTTGGTTTAAGAGCTCCCTGTACTAGGAGGGAGCGCGAGTGGAGGAGGGGCATGGTCTGCATAGTGTGGTCTACAGCACCATAGTCTGACCTAGGAAATCTCCCTCACCTTCCAAATCATAGCAGATCCACTTCAGGCTGGGGCTTACATCAGAGGACAGGACTGTGGAGGTAATCTCTTCATAGCTGCAACCCCTCTCTCCCGGACAGAGAGTGCTGCATGTATGTGCCCACATCTGCCCTGCTCATTCCTTCATGCTCCCTGCAGTCTCTGTCAGCCCTTGTGTTTCCCATCCTCTCTATTACTGTACAGTAACTTATAATATCACATATTCTGCTGTTTCCGAATGTTTGTCTTATCTGTTTTACATGTTATTCAGAATAATAAATGATTATTTTTGGGGCGTGGAACCAATTGTCTGCATTTCTATGATTTCTTATGGGAAAATCTGCTTTGCATTTGGATTAGAAGCACGGTCCCGGAACGGATTATGCTCGTAATCCAAGGTACCACTGTACAGTACAAATGCAATTAGTTATAGCATAATACACCATATTCAGTAAAGTTGCTGTTAAACTCATGATTTCACCTCAAACTACTCATTTATTACCATATTACCAGGTTACCAAGTGCATCATGATATTTTTTGTTACATATCCTTTATAAGATCTCGTGTTTGGATATAAACACTTTGGGGAAGATTTATAGAACATGGTGTAAAGTGAAACTGGCTCAGTTGCCCCCTAGACACCAATCAGATTCCACTTTTCATTCCTCACGGACTCTTTGGAAAATGAAAGGTGGAATCTGGTTGGTTGCTAGGGGTAACTGAGCCAGTTTCACGTTACACCATGTTTGATAAATCTCCCCCTCTGAGTCAAACATTAATAAAATATGAAGGAATTTTTGCTTGCTTTTCCCTTCATATTATGCTCCTTGTATTACTAGGTATAATGTTCAATTAACCTCATGACTTGAATCCACATTTTTATTAAACATAAAATAGTTTACCATTGAGAAGCCGTTTGGTTCTTGACTTTGAACCCTTCTGCTAGTTGACATACTTTGGCCTTATTTATCTACTCCATTTTAAAAGACTTTGTACTCTGTATATGAACGAATCCCCCAGAGAGCCATTAGTACAGTGTCCACTTTACATGCTGAGCTGAATTGGATTTTCAAGTATTGCTAAAAATTAAAGGTATTCAAGAATTCAGAATGATGACCTTTGTGGTTAAACTTTGACATTTGTATTATCATTCATAATATTAGATATTATGCTTAAGATCAAGTAAGTATCATTCAAAATGCATAATATTGAATTGATTACAATATTTAGAGCCATAGTGCATCAATACCAGCAAACAGAGAGCATAAAGCTGAGACCTTGTGTCTGCATATATTACTGCATATATTACATTATTATTTAATGAATTTACAGTAATTATAACCCTTTTCTGGAACTATTTTCTGCAAGAAAACCTTTTGCTGGATTTTCCTGAAAAGATACAGCAGATAGTTAAGTTCAAAAAGAACTTGTTCCATCTCCAATATTTCATCTATTTGTTTGCTTTCTCAGCTAGTTGTCAATATGGCATACAGTCCAGAATGTGTGATATGTATAATATGTCCATTTCTTTGCTGTTAGGCTTCCCTTACTGTGGTTTTGTTGTGATATGCCTGTATGTTTGGGTGCTATTTCTCAACCAATAAACATGCAGGAGACTCTTTGGTACATCCTACGATCACGTGGGACCCATACATGTCGATAGCAGCGATTGGTTGGCCAGATCAGATGACCCTGCCATATAAAACTTGGCGCCGGCAGTGCTCGCTTCAGATGCATGCTGTGAGAGATCAGGGACAGAGCTGCTGCTTCTCAGGGAGAGTTTCAGTGTAGGATTTAGCATTCCAGTAGGCAGGGAATAAAAGCAATACAAACAAACAGCGCTTTTCAGGGCTTCAAATAGTTTTTTAATAGTATTAATACAGACTGCTGGCTGGGAGTTGCAGTGCTGCTACCACGATTTAACCAGCGCTCTGTGGTGATCTGCTGTTGGCAGAAAGGGGACATTAGGTGTTGCATAGGACCCTAAAGAAGTGCTCAATGTACTCTTTTTTTTGATTTTGGGGCTGGTGGTCCTGCTGTACTACATTGGATTGCTGGGATTTGTAGTACACCTGCATAGAACTTCACTGCTCATTGGATGAGGGTATCACAGCGTGTATCTAGGTTAAGCCACTACCAGATTGTACCGTACAGCCCCCCCAAACTAATGGGTACTACATTGTATTGCTGGGATTTGTAGTACACCTTTATAAAACTTCACTGCTCATTGTAAGGGGGTATCACATCGTGTATCTAGGTCCAGCCACTACCAGATTGTACCATACAGCCCCCCCTAAACTAGTGGGTACTACACTGTATTGCTGGGATTTGTAGTACACCTTTATAAAACTTCACTGCTCATTGGACGGGGGTATCACAGAGTGTGTCTAGGTCCAGCCTCTTAAGAAGACTGTATATTTATTCTTCGTCCCTACCCTCAAAGATATGCCTCTCACGCACAACTGCATGTGGGTGTGAGGCTAAATCTAGCCATAATTGTATTGTCCATCTTGGTCTGGGTCTGTGGTGTCAGGCTAAGTTTTTGGGTGGTCCATATGCTACCGGTGTTTGAATGGTTCCATGTGCTCTCACCGCCATGCTGTGTCAGGCTAAATTTTGGGTTGGTTCAAATGCTACCTCCCTTTTAATGGTTTTCTGTGTCCTCACTGCCATGCTCTTACGTCACACTACGTCTGCGGAGGAGCGGGACTGGTTGCCGGGGGCCCGCCGATCGCGCCCCCGCCAACCAGCCAGCTGTTTTACTTTATTTTTTCTTTTACTCTTACTCTACTGTGTCAGGCCTAATTTTTGTGAGGTTCCACGCCTGCCTCATCTAAAGGCCGGTAATGGCCACTTTATGTTTTTTTTTTTCTAGCTCAGGGAAGAAACAGAGTGCTGCACATCACACCTATGGCTGATACTAGTGCCGCTTGGCTAAATAAAAAACACATCAGAATTTTGTGTATGAATTGATCAAGCCATACTGCCCCATGTACCTCGTGCCGGTATCTGATACACATGGGTCCCTACACTAAGTCCACACCGTGCCAGTCAGTGGCCACCAACCCCGCAGGCGCGCACAGCCAGGGAACGGGGGCCATGGGACGGCCCTGCGACCCCCATGCCACAGGACCAGACCCAAAAACACCACACCAGAACCCGGCCAGCACCGCCGGCGGAGAAGGTCGCCCCCAAGCAGCACAAGTCTGGATAAGGTATTGCGCTCACCATAGCTGCAGCAAACAGAATGGGAAAAAAACAGGAGGGATAAAAACCATGTGCACTCAGGTGTCTCCTGCTAATTGCGGTCATGTGGGTCTCACCAGGAGGAGTGCAAAACACGGAGAAAAGAGAGAAACAAAATGTGGCTCAGGGAAGAAACAGAGTGCTGCACATCACACCTATGGCTGATACTAGTGCCGCTTGGCTAAATAAAAAACACATCAGAATTTTGTGTATGAATTGATCAAGCCATACTGCCCCATGTACCTCGTGCCGGTATCTGATACACATGGGTCCCTACACTAAGTCCACACCGTGCCAGTCAGTGGCCACCAACCCCGCAGGCGCGCACAGCCAGGGAACGGGGGCCATGGGACGGCCCTGCGACCCCCATGCCACAGGACCAGACCCAAAAACACCACACCAGAACCCGGCCAGCACCGCCGGCGGAGAAGGTCGCCCCCAAGCAGCACAAGTCTGGATAAGGTATTGCGCTCACCATAGCTGCAGCAAACAGAATGGGAAAAAAACAGGAGGGATAAAAACCATGTGCACTCAGGTGTCTCCTGCTAATTGCGGTCATGTGGGTCTCACCAGGAGGAGTGCAAAACACGGAGAAAAGAGAGAAACAAAATGTGGCTCAGGGAAGAAACAGAGTGCTGCACATCACACCTATGGCTGATACTAGTGCCGCTTGGCTAAATAAAAAACACATCAGAATTTTGTGTATGAATTGATCAAGCCATACTGCCCCATGTACCTCGTGCCGGTATCTGATACACATGGGTCCCTACACTAAGTCCACACCGTGCCAGTCAGTGGCCACCAACCCCGCAGGCGCGCACAGCCAGGGAACGGGGGCCATGGGACGGCCCTGCGACCCCCATGCCACAGGACCAGACCCAAAAACACCACACCAGAACCCGGCCAGCACCGCCGGCGGAGAAGGTCGCCCCCAAGCAGCACAAGTCTGGATAAGGTATTGCGCTCACCATAGCTGCAGCAAACAGAATGGGAAAAAAACAGGAGGGATAAAAACCATGTGCACTCAGGTGTCTCCTGCTAATTGCGGTCATGTGGGTCTCACCAGGAGGAGTGCAAAACACGGAGAAAAGAGAGAAACAAAATGTGGCTCAGGGAAGAAACAGAGTGCTGCACATCACACCTATGGCTGATACTAGTGCCGCTTGGCTAAATAAAAAACACATCAGAATTCCCTGAACCGCATTTTTTTTTTCTAACCTTCAATTTAAATTTTAAAATCAAATCGACTTCGATTCAAATGCTATTTTGCAGGGCTGTCTGGTCATCTATTGTATCTCCAAGATACACGCCACTGTTCAAAAGAACAGACAGTGATAATGGTGGATCCTAATTTAGCATCCTTGTGTTGTCCATTTCGTACCAGACAATCTGTGGATGTCAACTTGCGGGTGTTCTCTGCCGTCCTTTCATTTTTTAGCTCGGGGCCTCTTAAGAAGACTGTATTGTTATTCATCGTCCCTACCTCCAAAGAGATGCCTATCACGCACAACAGCATGAGGGTGTAAGGCAAAATCTAGCCATAATCACTCTATTTTAGTTTTAGGCGCAGCAGCACTGCCGTGGGTAAGCGCCAACAGGCGGTGTTCAAACTGATGAACAGCACCTTCTACCTTATTTGGATGTTTTGGCCGTTTTGAAGGCAGGATTGACCAGGCCTTTCATCAGTAGCTCCTATCCTTCCTTGGATGTTTTCATAGCCTTTTTGAAGGCAGGATTGACCAGGTCTTTTAATTACACAGGCTACCGCACTTGCCGTCTCTTAGAGACTCTTTAAAGGATTAAAGGATAAAGGATAAAAGTGTATTCCTTCAAATTCCTGGGCCTCTTAAGAAGACTGTATTGTTCTCTGTGTCCTCACTGCCATGCTCTGACGTCACACTACATCTCCGGAGCAGGGCTGGTTGGCGGGGGCCTGCGGATCACGCCCCTGCCAACCAGCCAGCTGTTTTATTTATTTATTTTTTTGTCTAGCCGTGGCCTGGGCCTCACCACCCCCAGTCGAGCTGTGAGCACCCGGGTTCGTGTCCACAATAAATCCCAGCCCCTGGACTCACTCCAATTTTTGGGTGGGCTCACTTGCTTCCTCACTCACTTTTAATGGTTCTCTCTGTGCTCAATGCCATGCTGTGTCTGGCATAATTTTTGGGAGGCTCACTAGCTCCCTCACTCACTTTTAATGGTTTTCTGTGTGCTCAATGCCATGCTGTGTCTGGTATAATTTTTGGAAGGCTCACTGGCTACCGCTTCTACCTTGTTCACTCTGTCCTTACCGCCATGCTGTGTCAGGCTAAATTTTGGGGTGTTTCATCATATGCTACCTCTGTTTTAATGGTTCCCTGTGTTCTCACTGCCATGCTGTGTCAGGCTGAGTTTTTGGGTGGTCCATATGCCTACCTCTGTTTTAACCAGGCTGTTGCACAGAATTAGGCATAATGGTGCCATTAGGCAGCCTCAGAGGCATGCATACATGCTGCCCCTGCTGTTTCCTGTCCATTTCCATTGTGTTTCCATCAATTTCTGAGGTTGACAGGTTTTCACACGACCTTCCCTCTACCGAACTTGAGTCTCCTGCAAAAATACTCGAGTCTCCCATTGACTTCAATAGGGTTCGTTACTCAAAACGAACACTTGAGTATCGGGAAATACTCGTCTCCAGTAACGAGCACCCGAGCATTTTAGTACTCGCTCATCACTAGTAGTTAAAAATATATTTTGCCGAAAGCAAAAAATAAAAATAAAAACATTATTTGTTAAAACAAAACGCTAAAACAAAATGTAACAAATATCTCTTAAAATCAGCAATGTTATTTATAAACAGTATATTTACGCCAGAGAAAAAAACTCATATACCCAGAGACTCTCATACAGTATGTACAGTACTCTACAGATTCTCTTAGCAGCTAATGTTCCCAAATAATATATTAACCCATTTTCCGTTTCGCTTTTGCTCTGAATGTACTGTGATCTTGCTGTTAATTTCCTGAATTGTTTGGAATTTCATAAGAGCAGGATAAGCATAATAGCTTTGGGCAAAGAATCATCCAGCAAGAAAGAAAGAAAGAAAGAAAGAAAGAAAGAAAGAAAGAAAGAAAGAAAGAAAGAAAGAAAGGTAAAACAGGATTATAGCAGTCTCTGCAAGAAACCCTAGAGACTTTCAAGGGCCCTACTTACAAAAAGCTAAGGCTAATGTGTAACTAAATTACAATGTTTATGCTAACCAGTTTTGACTGTATTTGCAGGAGACATTGCAGACCTATACAGATTGTGTACTGTGTTCTATAATCAATGTAAATATGTCTTTGTTATTTGCTGGGGTTTGGCAACATAATGACAGGGAGTTTGACCATAACACCATATAGCCATATGTAGTTAGCAAGGGGTAACATTGGGAGCCTGCTGGGTGATTGAGACTATGTTAACATAAAACTTTGCCTCCAAACAAGAAGTGTAAGCTTTTATTTTCTGATAGACATATCAGTTGTCCAGGTCTGTATGATAAGCTACCACTGCTGTAATGGTGTGATACAAATGAACAGATTAGCAAAAAGAGTAGGACCGACACTGATACCTTTGAGACTGTTGTTCGGGCCATGAAGAAATGTGTCCCATCAGTTGTTGGTGGTAGAAGACAACACTTAACAAAAGATGTTGTTAGGGCAGCCGGAGAAAGAGCTGGAAGAGGTAGAAACAACTTGAAGTTCCTCATCTAATTAATATGCCCCAAAGTTTTTAAGTGATGACTGCGTCCTTGATAATTTGTTAATGTGTTAGCAAGACAGTCACCATCAGGTGCTTTACAACTCTACTAGAGATGAGCAAAGTGTGCTTTATTAAGATCCTATGAAGCAACATACTCGGCTTCTGAATCCCTTCTCCACGGATTGCCCAGACATTGGGATTCAAAAAACGAGCATGCTGCTACATATGAATCTTAACAAACTCATTTCTAAACTCTACCATCAACCCATAGGGAGTTCAGTACAGGGCAAACATTCACATTTGACCCTAGTTACAAGCATTCTTCGGTGTACATTTACATGATTTCCAAGAAAGATATTGGCAGATTTATAAATGTTTTATTTAGTCTTTGGTCTTAGAATGCTTTAAATCAGCCTGTCCTGCTAAAGTGTTATGGGTAAAAGATAAAGTGGGGTCAGTGAACTGTACTGTTTAATCTTCTCTGATATTAACATTGACATTGAATTGAAATCACATAAGAAAGAGCTTCAAAATAATTACTTTGTAATTTGATCTAATGGAACAGCCTAAATTCCACAGCATAATGCTGCCGCCATCAGAGGTGTTGTTGAATTATCTCTTATTAGCACCCTTGAAAATGTAAATATATATACACTACCATTCAAAAGTTTGGGGTCACATTGAAATGTCCTTATTTTTGAAGAAAAAGCACTGTACTTTTCAATGAAGATAACTTTAAACTACTCCTAACTTTAAACAAATACACTCTATACATTGCTAATGTGGTAAATGACTATTCTAGCTGCAAATGTCTGGTTTTTGGTGCAATATCTACATAGGTGTATAGAGGCCCATTTCCAGCAACTATCACTCCAGTGTTCTAATGGTACAATGTGTTTGCTCATTGGCTCAGAAGGCTAATTGATGATTAGAAAACCCTTGTGCAATCATGTTCACACATCTGAAAACAGTCTAGCTCGTTACAGAAGCTACAAAACGGACTTTCCTTTGAGCAGATTGTGTTTCTGGATCATCACATTTGTGGGGTCAATTAAACGCTCAAAATAGATAGAAAAAGAGAACTTTCATCTGAAACTCGACAGTCTATTCTTGTTCTTAGAAATGAAGGCTATTCCATGCGAGAAATTGCTAAGAAATTGAAGATTTTCTACAACGGTGTGTACTACTCCCTTCAGAGGACAGCACAAACAGGCTCTAACCAGAGTAGAAAAAGAAGTGGGAGGCCGTGTTGCACAACTAAGCAAGAAGATAAGCACATTAGAGTCTATAGTTTGAGAAACAGACGCCTGACAGGTCCCCAACTGGCATCTTCATTAAATAGTACCCGCAAAACACCAGTGTCAACATCTACAGTGAAGAGGCGGCTGCGGGACTTTGGGCTTCAGGGCAGAGTGGCAAAGAAAAAGCCATATCTGAGACCGGCCAATAAAAGAAAAAGATTAAGATGGGCAAAAGAACATAGACATTGGACAGAGGAAGACTGGAAAAAAGTGTTGTGGACGGATGAATCCAAGTTTGAGGTGTTTGGATCACAAAGAAGAACGTTTGTGAGACGCAGAACAAATGAAAAGATGCTGGAAGAATGCCTGACGCCATCTGTTATCCCCTTAAGGACAGAGCCAATTTCGATTTTTGCGTTTTCGTTTTTTCCTCCTTGTGCTTAAAAGGCCATAGCACTTACATTTTTTCCACCTAGAAACCCGCATGAGCCCTTATTTTTTGCGTCACTAATTGTACTTTGCAATGACAGGCTGAATTTTTGTATAAAGTACACTGCGAAACCAGAAAAAAATTCAAAGTGTGGTGAAATTGAAAAAAAAAAACAAACGCATTTTGTTTATTTGGGCGAAATGTGTTTTTACGCCATTCGCCCTGGGGGTAAAATTGACTTGTCATGCATGTTCCTCAAGTTGTTACGATTAAAACGATATGTAACATGTATAACTTTCATTGTATCTGATGGCCTGTAAAAAATTCAAACCATTGTCAACAAATATACGTCACTTAAAATCGCTCCATTCCCAGGCTTATGGCACTTTTATCCTTTGGTCTATGGGGCTGTGTGAGGTGTCATTTTTTGTGCCATGATGTGTTCTTTCTATCAGTACCTTGATTGCTCATATACGACTTTATGATCGCTTTTTATTAAAATTTTTCTGGATTTGATGCAACCAAAAATGCGCAATTTTGCACTTTGGGATTTTTTTGCGCTGACGCCGTTTACCGTGCGAGATCAGGAATGTGATTAATTAATAATTCAGGCGATTACGCGCGGCGATAGCAAACATGTTTATTTATTTGTTTACTTTTATTAATAACCTGGGAAAAGGGGGGTGATTCAGACTTTTATTAGGGGAGGGGGCTTTTTACTAATAATGACACTTTTTTTTTTACTTTTACACTTATACTAGAAGCCCCCCTGGGGGACTTCTAGTATAAGTGCTCTGATCTCTCATAGAGATCTCTGCAGCATAGATATGCTGCAGAGATCCATGAGATTGGCACTCGTTTATTTCTGGCTGCTGCAGCCGAAAGTAAACGAGTGCCGAGCCGGGGACGGCGCCATCTTGGAGCGGTCCCCGGCCTGCTTCAGTTACGGAGATCGCTCCTTCGGGATAACATCCCGGAGGAGCGATTTCCCCACTAGACACCAGGGATGACACTGCGTCCGGTAATCGGATGCAGCTGTCAACTTTGACAGCTGCATCTGATTACTGTATTAGCGGGCACGGCGATCGGACCATGCCCGCTAATACCTGCGGTCCCGGGCTACAAGCGGCACCCGGGACCGCCGCGGTTCAGAGCGGGGTCGCCGCGCGGCCCCGCTCTGAATGTCCCTAACGGCATCAGGGCGTAAATATACGCCCTATGTCGTTAAGGGGTTAAGCATGGTGGAGGTAATGTGATGGTCTGGAGTTACTTTGGTGCTGGTAAGGTGGGAGATTTGTACAGGGTAAAAGGGATTCTGAATAAGGAAGGCTATCACCCAATTTTGCAACGCCATGCCTTACCCAGTGGACAGCGCTTGATTGGAGCCAATTTCATCCTACAATAGGACAATGACCCTAAACACACCTCCAAATTGTGCAAGAACTATTTACAGCAGAAGCAGGCAGTTGGTATTCTATCGGTAATGGAGTGGCCAGCGCAGTCACCAGATCTGAACCCCATTGAGCTGTTGTCGAAGCAGCTTGACCGTATGGTACGCCAGAAGTGCCCATCCAACCAATCCAACTTGTGGGAGCTGCTTCTAGAAGCGTGGGGTGCAATTTCTCCAGCTTACCTCAACAGATTAATAGCTAGAATGCCAAAGGTGTGCAATGCTGTAATTGCTGCAAAAGGTGGATTCTTTGACGAAAGCAAAGTTTGATGTAAAAACAATGTTATTTCAAATACAAATCATTATTTCTAACCTTGTCAATGTCTTGACTCTATTTTCTATTCATTTCACAACGTATGGTGGTGAATAAGTGTGACTTTTCATGGAAAACACAAAATTGTTTGGGTGACCCCAAACTTTTGAACGGTAGTGTATATACGTATATTTTCTACTCCTTTCTTTGGGCTTATTATAGTGCAAAAAATTCTGCTTAGATCTCTAAGAAAAATATAGCTTGTTTTTGCTTCTTCAGTGTTCTATACACAGCCTATATAATTGATTCCAGCCTTCTGCCTTGTATCTGCTCCCCCCTTCTCTTTCATGCCTTTTTGACTTGTCATCTAGAGTTTCTCTGCCCCATCTACTATCTGAACCTGGTGTTTAACCCTCCACTGTTACACAGACAGGGCATTCATACGTTCTGTAATTATGGTCCAGGCATGGAAGATGTTCTATATATCAGGATGCAGAACTCCTTTAATTTTCACATTAAGGCATTAGAGCAGAAGTACAAAAGTACAAAAGTACAAAAACAGCAGACAGGCTGGTGGGGGCAGAAAAACAATAAAGAACTGAACTTACCAGTTCTTGTGCCTCCAATGCCCCACTCCTGGGTCCCGTTCATAGCAGATGGCTGTCATCTTCAGCTGAGAACCGGGTACGTCATATAAACGGCTTCTCCAGCTTAAATGTCATGGCCTGGCTGAGTGATCGCCCACTTAGCCCGTCAGTGACTGAGGTAGTGTCCCACCCCTGTCAATGATTGATTGGGCAGGGAATCATTCAGCCGGGTACATGATGTTGCAGCTAACAGAGCTGCAAGTCACTGGCTGGTCTGAACAGGATCTGGGAGTGGTGCATCTGAGGCACGAGAGGGGGTGAGTTTAGTTGTTTATTATTTTCCTTTCCCCTCCAGCCTGCCTTCAGTTTTTGTACTTCCCTGGGACTTCTACTTTAATGCCCTCTTCACACTATCTTTCTGAATTATTTGTTGCCACTAAGTGGCAGAAGGAAAGTTCTGAATGACACAAAACATTAGTTTCTGGATGACTGGAACACAGAAGCATCTTATTTTTTCCCCAAAAGTTAAAAGCTGTTCTATGGACACCTTTGCATATTTTTTAAAATATTGTTGATTTGTTTCCTAAATTTCTAACTTTCTAAACAGTCATCATCATCATCATGTGGTGACAGGTCCCGGCAACCAGCCAGGTAACTTTCACCAGTAGAATGACAGGAGAGGCTGGCTTCTGACAGCTCTCTCGACCCCAATCTCCTCCATTGAGTGAGGGGTTAAGAGCCAGAAGAGAACAACAGCGTCAGCACAGTAGTGTAACGTATATAACACAGAAATTAACCCTTTCCAACCCTGATCATCACCCCATGTCTGAACCTTAGAGTCTACGCTGTCCTCTGTTGCTGTACCTGATAATGTATCCTATACTTCATTACTGTAATTATAGTCACCCAAGTCTCCTGTTTCTGTACCTGATCTTCACTCCTGTTAGTGGACCTAGTCATTACTCCTGTTAGTGTTAGTGATTGTAACCCCTGTTAGTGTCATTGCTGTTACTGTACTTGAAATTTGCTAAATTTTCTGTAAAACTTCTAAGCCCTTCTAAGTACCTGTTCAAAATAATGCCAACATAGAATAGGCATATTGTAAATGGGTATTATGTCATTTGTATTGAATGACTATCTTTGTTACACACAGAGACTTTCAAACCTAGAAAAATGCCAATTGTTCAACGTTATTATGACATTTAACAGTTAAAAAAAGGAAAGGGGGGGGGGGGAGGGTTGTCAATGTGTCAACCAAAATGTAACAGTGACATTAGGTACCATCTATACATTAACTATCTAAAATCTTTTAAATTAGTGGCACAATGTGAACACTTCACTGCTCCACACGTTACTGTTCCACTGTAAAGTGTTCATCTCCTGTCTATGTATAAATCATAATAGTGTGATAGAACATTCAAAAATAGCTGCATAAGCAGTGGAAACCCTTTTTTTCTTGGTCTTATTTTCTTTGCTCAAATATCATATGGGGAAATCAGTATTATACACCACATATTGTAGTTAAAAAGTTGTAAACCCTGTTAATTTATTTTGCTTGGGGAGTAATGGAGTGATTCATTCTTCTGGACACTGGTGGACGTAAATGGGACTGCTTAATGTTCTGTTTAAAGTACATGTGTTCTTAGTTGCATACTCTTAATCAAAATGCTACCCCGTATCCTGCCAAGATTAATATATTTCTATCATGTGATATTTAAATGTTTGAAAATGGAACATTTTAACACAAAAATAAGTTGTGATACCAAGACAAAAGTGGATCTGATTCTGAAGTGTTTGGTGCTTTCCATGCATAAGGGTAACTAATAGCTAAAATTAAGCTACCAAAACCAAATCTTTTGACTTCTGCACTTAAAATAAAGGACTAATTAACCTCTATGGCTTTGATTTATTAATTTTCTTTTTATCATTTCTAACAGAAGGCCCAAGTGAAACATAATTATCCGAGGTGGAACAATCACATTGCCTAAAACCTGCACTCACAAATCCTTCAAAATATCTCCAAAGAGCAGAGCTGAATAAAGCACCAACCCTAATCCCATAGACAGAGGGATCCTAAAGTATACTGACCTTCAATAGGATTTCATTGTTTTTTGAGAACATGACTTACAACTGATGTAAAATGTGACAACGAGAGATGGGGACCTCAGGTAATTACTTCAATATGCTTTTTCCAACAACATGGCTTTTTTTTTTTTTTTTTGCTCAATGCAAAATAAAGAATAAGGTACATTATCTGAAGCTACGGAACAAGATTCCATAGTGAAATTGGTCAATGACATTATTATTGTTACAATTAGTAAAGGAAGAAATGTTTTGCAGTGATTTTCCCTATTTTGTTTATCATGAATCTTCAGGGACAATGGAAAAATGTTTTCTTAATTTTCTTCTAAAATCAGGTTGTGACTATTGTATTGCATTGTACTGTAAGTTGAATTGATAATATAGTGCACATGGAGAATGCAGCAGGTTAGGTTATGTTTTCTTAGTATTATTACATTATTTAATTTTCCATTTAGAATTTGCATAGTAATTGTTAGGAATATGACTTTGTGCTCCTCAGTCCGTGCCAGGTGGTCGAGGAAGCGCTGAGTTTGTCTGTGTTTTTTTTTACACTGTCTAAATTGTGTTGTATTTGCCAGCCACACCCGCTTTTCCTGGCAGACTCCTGGCAGTGCAGGGGTTACTGCTCTGCTTGATCTTCTCAGCTGAGCTTGCTGCTGGGATCAGGGCTGGTCCAATCATCTGCTGTAAGAGAAACAGATTGCTGAACTCAGGGAGAACAGCCAAATGACAACACTGCCGGCTGCTAATGAAAGCGCTCAATGCAGTGAAGTCCTAGGTGCATTGCCCCCTGGGAAACATGAGTATGCAAAAGAGGAGTCCGTGGAGCCTCATTGAAGAGTCTCAAAACACAGGACTAGCCAGATATCCCTCCGGGAAGGACCCAGCCAAGTGGCAGCTCCTGTTAGGAAACCACCAAATCCACCATATTAAGTGGCCCTATAAGTCAGTGTAATGACAAGGGATAAACCAAGGCTAGGTAACCATCCACAGACAGCTGTTTCGGGGTGTTGCCCCTTGGCTGTTGCCCCCTGGCTACTCCTGTGTTTTGAGACTCTTCAATGAGGCTCCACGGACTCCTCTTTTGCATACTCATGTTTCCCAGAGGGCAATGCACCTAGGACTTCACTGCATTGAGCGCTTTCATTAGCAGCCGGCAGTGTTGTCATTTGGCTGTTCTCCCTGAGTTCAGCAATCTGTTTCTCTTATGGCTCTACTGGGCATTGCTCCCACCTAGCCAGAATCCTGCTTCACACTAATGAGGGGCAACACCCCGAAACAGCTGTCTGTGGATGGTTACCTAGCCTTGGTTTATCCCTTGTCATTACACTGACTTATAGGGCCACTTAATATGGTGGATTTGGTGGTTTCCTAACAGGAGCTGCAACTTGGCTGGGTCCTTCCCGGAGGGATATCTGGCTAGTCCTGTGTTTTGAGACTCTTCAATGAGGCTCCACGGACTCCTCTTTTGCACAATCATCTGCTGGACCCAGTCTCTGATCGTAGATAAATAGCAGCAAGTTTCTTTCTTCCCTGCTGACTATTAGAGTTCTCTCGCCTGCTCAGCTCCCTGTTTAGTTACTCTGATCTCTGTATTCTGGACCTTCTGCATCTGACCTCGACTATTCTCCTGTTTGCTGTTTTTATACTTTGCCGCTCGACTGTTGCTGACCTGGTTTGTCTGACACCTCTTATTGTGTTTTGTTAGTCTGTCCGTGCTTTGTGTGTCGCACCTATTCAGTGTAGGGACCGACTCTGTGGTTGTCCAGGCCATTTAGGGCTGTCCGTGGCAAGTAGGCAGGGTCAGTGGGTGGGGTCAGCTCAGGGCTCACTGTCCGTGTCTTGTCAAACTGCCTTTGCCATACTGACCATAACAGTAATTTTGTAAATTTTCCTCAGTATTTCAATACTTTTTTCCTGCCACAACTGCATTATTAGGCGATTTTAAAGAGAATATGTTATGTATCCAATCATTGTACAAGATTTACAATGGTGCTTGAAAGTTGGTGAACCTTTTAGAATTGTGTATATTTCTGCATAAATGTGACATAAAACTAAACTGGATTTTCACACAAGTCCTAAAAGTAGATAAAGAGAACAAAATCAAACAAATTAGTCAAAATATTACAGAAAAATTATTTTGATAAAAATGATCCAAAGTCACATATCTGTGAGTACAGTATGTGAACCTTTGCCTTCAGCATCTAGAATGTGCAGTAGTAGCATCCAATGGAAGTGCGCATTACAGTCTCATTGTGTGTCCACATCTATGGAGACCCAAACTTCTAAATTAACCCCTTCAAGACCAAGCCTATTTGCACCTAAAAGACCAGGCTCATTTTCCAAAATCTGACCTGTCTCACTTTATGCTCTTATAGCTCAGTGATGCTTTAACGCATGCTAGCGATTCTGAGATAGTTTTTTTTTGTCACATATGGCACTTTAAATAAGCGGCAAAATTTGGTCACTAATTTGTGTGTTTTTTGTTTAAAACATCAAAATATCATGAAAAATTTAAAAATTAGCATGTTAAGAACTTTGAAATTCTCTGCTTCTAAAAAAAGAAAGTCTTATCACATAAATTAGTTACTAAATCACATAACCGATATGTCCTCTTTATTCTGGCTTCATTTCATAAACATATTTCACTTTTTTAGGGTGTTACAGGACTTAGAAATTTATCAGCAAATTACCACATTTTCGTGAAAGTTTCCAAAACTGATTTTTTTTAGGGACCAGTTCTTTTTTTAAGTTGATTTAGGAGGTTTATATACTGGAAACCCCCATAAGTGACCTCATTTTGGAAACTGCACACCTTAAAGAATTAATATAGGGGTATAATGAACATTTTAACCCTACAGGGGCTGGAAAGTATTCACCATTAGGCCGTAAAAAATTGAAAAATTTAAATTTTCCAATAATATATACGTTTAGATTAAAGTTTCTCATTTTCAAAAGGAACATGAGAGAACCCCCCCCCCCAAATTTGTAACGCAGGTTCTCTTGAGTACTACGGTACCCCATATATGGGCGTAAACCACTGTATGGGCACACAGCAGGGCTCAGAAGGAAGGGAGCGCCAATTAGCTTTTCCATTGCAGATTTTGCTGAAGAAGTTTCCGAGCGCCAGGTGCATTTGCAGAGCCCCTGTAGTGTCAGCAGAAAGAAAAACACCCATAAGTCACCCTATTTTGGAAAGTACACCCCTCAAAGAATTCATCTTGGGGTAGGATGAGCATTTTGACCCCACAGGTGTTAGAGGAAAGTATTCAAAATTAGACAGTAAAAATGAAAAACAAATTTTTCCAATAATATGTTCGTTTAGTTTGAAATTTCTTAATTTCACGAAGAACAAGAGAAAAAAAGTACCCCAAAATTTGTAACGCAGGTTATCCTGAGTAAAAAGGTACCTTTATATGTGGGCATAAACTACTGCATGGGCACACAGCGGGGCTCAGAAGGAAAGGAGCGCCAATTAGCTTTTTCAATGCAGATTTTGGTGAAGAAGTTTCTGAGCGCCAGGTGCGTTTGCAGTGCCCCTGTAGTGTCAGCGGAGTAAAATCTCGCCATAAGTCACTTCATTTTGGAAAGGGCACCCCTAAAGGAAATAATTTTGGGGTGTGGTGAGCATTTTGACCCCACAAGTATTAGAGGAAAGAATCCAAAAAACTGTAAAAATGAAAAACTCAAATTTTTCCAATAATATGTTCCTTTAGTTTGAAATTTCTCAATTTCACGAGGAAAAGGAGAGAAAATGTACCCCAAAATTTGTAACGCAGGTTCTCCTGAGTAGAACGGTACCCCATATGTGGGTATAAACCACTGTATGGGCACACAGCGGGGGTCAGAAGGGAAGGAGCGTCATTTAGCATCTTCCGTGCAGATTTTGCTGAAGAAGTTTCTCAGCGCCAGGTGCGTTTGCAGTGCCCCTGTAGTGTCTACAAAATAGAACCCCCCCAAAAGTCACCCCATTTTGGAAAGTACACCCCTCAAAGAATTCATATTGGGGTAGGATGAGCATTTTGACCCCACAGGTATTAGAGGAAAGTATTCAAAATTGGCCAGTAATAATGAAAAACTCGATTTTTTCCAACAATATGTTGGTTTAGTTTGAAATTTCAAAATTTCACAAGGAACAGGAGAAAAAAATGTACCCCAAAATCTGTAACGCGGGTTCTCCTGAGTAGAACGGTACCCCATATGTGGGCATAAACTACTGTATGGGCACACAGCGGGGCTCAGAAGGGAAAGAGTGCCAATTTGCTGGAGCAAAACCGCAGCTAGTAATAGTTATTAGAATAGTGCAGTTACAAAAATAAAATAAAAAAATGAGATTACAGGTAATGTGGGGTGGTTACGGACAGTCAGGGGTGGTTACGGGTAATCTGGAGGTGGTTACGGACAGTCTGGGGTGTTTACGGTCAACATGGGGTGGTCACGGGCAACCTGCTGTGGTTACGGAAACCTGGGGTAGTTAGAGGCAACCTGGGGTGATTAGAGGCAACCTTGGGTGGTTACAAGAAACTTGGGTTAGTTACAGGCAACCTGGGGTGGTTAGAGGCAACCTGGGCTGGTTACGGGCAACGTGGGGTGGATACGGACAACCTGCTGTGGCTACAGACAATCTAGGGTGGTTACAGGCAACCTGCTGTGGTTACGGGAAACATGGGGTGGTTACGGACAATCTGGGGTGGTAACGGACAATCTGGCATGGTTACGGGCAATCTGGAGGGAGTCATTGGCAATTTGGGGTGGTTAGAGGCAAGGTGCGGTTGTCAGTGGCAAGGTACGGTTGTCAGTGGCAAGGTGCGGTGGTCAGAGGCGACGTGCGGTGGTCAGAGGCAAGGTGCTGTGGTCAGAGGCAACCTGCGGTGGTCAGAGGCAAGGTGCGGTGGTCAGAGGCAAGGTGCGGTGGTCAGAGGCAAGGTGCGGTGGTCAGAGGTGATGTGCGGTGGTCAGAGGCAACCTGTGGTGGTCAGAGGCAACCTGGGGTGGTTGCGTGCAATCTGGGGGGTTACATGTAATCTAGCATGATTACGGGCAAGCTGGGGTGGTTACGGGCAACCTGGGGGGGGGGGTTACAGACAATCTAGGATTGGTACAGATAAATTAAAGTGCTTATAGGTAATCTGGGGTGGGTACATGTAATTTGGGGTGGTTACAGGCAATCTGGAGGGGGTCACTGGCAATGTGCGGTGGTTAGAGGCAACGTGCGGTGGTTAGAGGCAACGTGCGGTGGTTAGGGGCAACGTGCGGTGGTTACGGTCAACATGCGGTGGTCTGTCACTTTAAATTTTCAGAGTTGGCTGGTTCTGAAGCGCATGCGCACTTCATAACCAGTCAGGATGTTGAGGAGGAAGGAGCTCCCAGGATCAGGTGAGTATATGGATTGGGGGGGGGGTGCGAGTGGGGGGGGGCACATCACTTTTTATCCCCTGTCACCAATCATTTATGGTAACAGGGGATAAAAAGTGCTGGGGAGCACATGGCACAAGCGATCAGCGGTATATAGTATATACCGCTGATCGCTTGTACCGGGGCCCCGCCGGGGGGTTCCCGATCACTGCTCCATGCTCTCCGCTACCTCCTGTGGTGGAGAGCATGGGGCTTTCATTAATTTTTCTTTTTGATCACTGTGAACAGACATTAGTCTGTTCACAGTGTTGGCTGTGGCCATCTTGGATCTGATGGCCGCCGCGGGGAGGGGGGGTTAGTGATCAGGGCACTAGGGGGGCTGATTTGGGGTCTGATTGTACTTATGTCATCTCCCCCCACCATGGATTCACGGTGGGGGGAGATGAAATACAGCGGCGGCACCGGCCCATTAGTGACTGCCGTATCGGTGGTCACTAAGGGGTTAATGGGGGTCATTTGCGGGATCGCAGCTGATTCTCATTATCTCAGGTGCTGTACTCAGATGAGAGCGGGATCGCTATCTCTGCAGCAATCCCGTTCTCATCACAAAGCCCCTCTCAGTCAGGAACGTATATATACATTCCTACTGCACGGAGTATGTGCAATAGGAACGTATATATACATGTTACTGATGTGAAGGGGTTAATAGAGGAACTCACTGCTTATCTGAAAGCTGGTGATTGTGACAGGTAAATTTTAAACATTTCCAGTAATCAATGATTAGTTCTGCACATTGACTTGAAATAGTTTTAGCCCTTTCCTTCTTACAGAATAGCTTCAAGTCTTTTATGTTGGTGGTTTTCTCCCACAAACTGTTTGCTTCAGGTCAGTTTACAACATTTTTATTGGTTTAATGTTAGAACTATGACTTGGTCATTCCAGAACTTTAGCTACCTTTTTAAAACCATTCTGAGAATGAAGATAAGAGGCAAAGGGCCACATGTATCATCCGGCGAACGGATGATTTTCGGCGGAAAGTGCCGATTTGCGTATTTTTTTATACGCAAATGGCCGAGCTGCGAATAAAATATTCACAAATCGGCACTTTCCGCCGAGTACGCCAGGGGGGCGGAAAGGGGGCCTGTAGTGGGCAGAACGGAGGGCGCGGACTCAGAGTCCGCGTGATTTACCATCCGTTCCGCCCAAATGTACGCCGAAAACCTACTCCAGTCCTCAGCTGGCGTAGGTTTTCGGCGGTGCGCACCGACTCGCACGGGATTTATGTAGAGGCAGTCCGCCTCTACATAAATCCCCGTAGCGCCGGAGCTGCGGGTGCATTTATAAGTCCGGCGTAAAAAACGCCGGACTTAATAAATGCCCCCCATAGTCTTGCTGCATGACCCACATTCTCTTGAGATTCAAATCACAGACAGAATTTGTTTCCATCAATTATGGCAAACCATCCCAGGCATGATGCAGGTAAACAGACTGAAACAATACTACCACCACTGTGCTTCATAAATGCAAGCAATTTTTATGTTGGAATGGAATGGTTCCCTTTGTCCAATCACAGCACTTCTTGTTTATACAAGCTATATTGTTCTCACCCTTCCACAAAACATTGTTTTTAAACATATTTAATCTTCCTTGTGGTCTTATGAATGTGAAATACCCCAAAACATGTTACCTTGGTGGACTTGATAAATTCCTAGGTCCACTATACGGTCTGCGCAGAGGATACTTTTTTTGTGATATATTGGCTGCCATTGCTTACCCATTGTTGGTTTACAACGAAATATCACTTCTGCGTCCTGGGATATAGGAGGATTTCATTCTTTGTGAATACTATGCTCTATTAGGGGTTGTATCCTCAGACAACCCACCCACTTTTACCCTTTGCAATGCAAATGTTGAAAGCTGCAGGAGACCCACAGCCATTGCAGCTGGAGCCCAGCAATTACTTTAAATGTCTGTTGTTTCTGCTGTTTTACTGCACTGAGTGAGTTGCACTGTGATGAGGCCCTCTAAAGCTCAACACTCAAGGGCACACAAAAGCCTGGAGTTGGCCCTGGCAACAGTAAATACATTTCTTTGCCTTTGCTCCGGCCTAATATTACTTATACTGTATGTGGAGTTTAGCAATTCTTTAATATATTGAGTGATTTCTAGAGTACTCCAAATCTGAAAATATTTCTTGTCAAAATGAACCAAATTAATTCCCTAATATGTACAAAACTGCATTGAAATGTCTTCAGCAAACATCCTTTTTTCCCCTTCAGCTGCCCTGGTTTTTAAGATTGATGGGAAAGATATGAGAAGCAATATGTTCTCGCTCTTTCTTCATAAAACATTTGAAGACTTATTTTTTTTCTTAGACGCAGGAGTTAGTACAGTACGTTTCAAAAGCAAATCCCACCAGTAATTTATATAGTCTCAACTGAAAAAGAAATGGTTACCTTGATGCAAAGATGCAATGAAACTATTATAAATGGGGCTTCAGCCATCTCCTACATGTTTTTCTAGGATATGAACATCTAAGCTTTTTTGATAGATACTCGTTGTCACAGGAAAAATCCGCTCTTCAATTTTCATGTGTGTTTTAATAGCCACCATAGGGATTTCCGTTCATCTCAATTTGGCAATGACTTCATTTATTTAGGTTGGTTTTTTTTGTAGCATGGGTAATTTTGGCTTTGATTTATGGTACCATTGTTCCAACATTGTTCGAAAAACTACCAACACAATATAGGAGTTCATATTTTAAGCAAATAATGACAGGATTTCCTGAACTAAATTTGGTTTAAAGATTTAGATGCAGGATGGTGTAATACAGACCTATCAGCATAGATAGTATAGATTGAGTACAGAAAGAATACACCTAATAAGAAATTCAATGGCAATTTAGATAGAAAGTTTATAACCCCATTTCTCAGCATAATTATCATTGGACAGGCCTTTTTGGGAAAGTGATTCATAGCCTTATTTTGTTGTATAATAAACCTTGGAATATCATTATTATGTGCTGTGTAAGGCATATCTGTGACTTGTATTCTATCACATAGATTTTATGGCTATTAAGGGATGTCAAATGTACTATAAATCAATTATTTGTATAAATAAAAAGCAACCCATATAGTCCACCAATTATTCCAGTAGAGCTATGTGATAATAACTATGGATGTTGTCTGCTGGAGCTTATAGACTTTCATTTCATATAATTAAGACACAGGTTTAGTTTTATTACCTTTCTATTCTTAGATTGCCTGATTTAGCAAACCCTGCTTTTTAGAAGGGTTGCTGCCCTGGAAGAAGCCTTGAATATTGAAACCTTAAAGTGACACTGTCACCCCCTTTGTGCATTTTGACATCTCTACACAGGTGTAAAGGGTAAATTTAGCATTTTTCATACCTTATTTTATATCATATGTCATGGTGCTTGTTCAAGTAAAAAGTGCCCTTTTATCAACTGCAGATTGTATTAAGTGGGTGTGGCTTCGCGACATTATCAGCCATATGGGTCGGTATCTGCCGATTATGGCCGATAATCGCTTTGTGTAATAGGCCCTTTATGATCGGGTTGAACATGTATAATGTGCTTCTATGCTCAACTAATATATTATCTTGTTAGTAAAATAAAGAATATAATACATCTACAGTAAAGCAGCTGGCTACAAGTCCTTTGTTCATGTGGATACTTTTGACATGGTGGAACTGCAAATGTAGTGGGGCCTTTTAGAGTTTTTGTCTTGGTTTCTCTTCTGTATAAAAATTATGGCTATATCATCAAGAGACGAAAACTGTTTTTAATTCTTGTATTTTATTCATGAACATTCTATAGAAAAATCATTATTTAGCAGCATGGTAGACAAGGCCTCTGGTCACAAGAGTGATTGGCAGGGTGGGGAGCTAAGGGCTTTTCACTCTGTCAATCTGTTGCTGCATTTAAATTATAAGCGCTCATTAGGAGTGCTTACAGTTAAGGCTTACCTGTAGGTTTGCTGACCAGATCAGCTGTGAAGTCCACCCTGTGCCCATGCACATAACTCCCATGGGATAAGAATGGGTGTTGTGCACATTCTGGTCTTGGTATGCTTGTAGTCTTGAATTTCCCAACTTCCGGGTGCAGAGTGGAATTCACCACTGATCGGGTCATTGGATATGCTGACAGGTGCTGACACCATCCCTGAGTGGAGACCCACTATACCTCAGTGCCCACTAGAGGATTCTCAATCAGAGCCTGCTTGATTCCTACTATCTAGTAGTATTTCCCACTACCATCTTAAAAGTAATGGGATCTGTACCATTATAACACTCATGAACTATCCATCTGACTACAATGAGATTTATAGTAGTGTCTTAGACAGGACATCACTACTAATAATTTAATGCATTTGAAGCATTATGCTAATAGTACATCCGATAATGCTAATACTATATCTAAAATGTTGTGATGTTATTACAAAGCTGAACATTATCATTTGCTCTGCATCTGAAAATGGGCTCTATAATATATTTTTTCATATAGACTGTCAGAAAGCTGTCTATAATACACTCACTTAAATGGATGGATTTTGAGTTTTTTACCTGCTATCTAAGTGTTCTATAGGAACACTGGTTGCTAGTGGCCACTGGGGATAATAATAATGGAACTGAAACATTAGAAATAATATGAAATTGAAAAGGTGATAGAAAACCATAGTACACCCTTATTTTATGTAGACTTCAGGGCATTCGGTCAACCCTGCCCTAGTTGTAGGAACACTTTCTCCTACCATTGTATGTAAAACAGAATAACGGGAGGTAAAACTTATACGATATGCATTATTTGGTAAAATAAAAACATTCTTTTGTTTGTGTCACACAAGATAATATTTATTATCCAGGGCTCCTGAAAGAAATAACAATGTGCATTATGAAGATATGTATGTGTTCTCTCAGACATTCCCAGTATAATAATGAACAATTTGCATACCAGAAGAGTGAATAAGGACTCAATAATGGCCCCTTTTCATATACAAGAAATGTATTGAAAAAATAACAAATAAACCTAATGACAATTCTTACACAATATTTTCTTTCCGCTGAATGGGAATGCACTGAAAACCTTCACTATGTCCAGTGATGATAATGGTTTAGCATTTAAAATATTAAATTGGAACAGAACGCAGTAAATGCTGAACTCATTTATTAGGCTTTAAGCATGATATTATTGTAATACTCAAAGCCTATTTTACATAGAAAACAATACAAGGAAAAGAATGCAGTAAATTGAAAAGGGAACTTAATGATCAGCTGTTGTAGAATCAGCTAAAGTTTTGTACCACATTGTTTTTAGTACTGCACAGCACTAGAGCATACATACATGTTTGAGCACTATTCGCTTCAGTATTGGGGTGCACAAAGTACCTGATACTCGACTAAGTACTTTGTGGTGCTCTGGTTAAAATGATAGTCTCCTCCCCGCAGGGGCGTTGCTAGGGTCCAAAAACATCCGGGGCCCGAGCCCTCGAGTGCTGTTGTAAGCGGTTAGTGAAGGAGCCCAGTGCAGAAGCTAGTGACCCCAGTGACCTCTCTATTAACCCAGCTTTATTACCGCCACCATGGTGATTTCTTCCAGCTGCAATTCATCTTCTCAGAACCTGCCAGACAAACACATTAGGCTCCGCAATTTTCCTTTAATTTCCTTCTCTTTTCCCCTCCTAAAGGCTCCCATACAGAAGTAGGTAGGTAAGTGTGTTGCCCCCTGTATGTAGGATCCTCTGCCGTGCCCCATATAGTAATAATGTTCAGTGTTGTACCCCATAGTAATAATGCCTTCTGCTGCATTACCCCATATTGTAAAATGCCCCCCTGCTGTGCACCCTTATATAGTAATAATGCCCCCCGCTGTGCCCCATATAGTAATAATGCCTCCTGCTGTCTTATCCCCACATTGTAAAATGCCCCCCTGCTGTGCACCCTTAATATAGTAATAATGCCTCCTGCTGTGCCCTATATAGTAATAATGTCTCCTGCTGTGCCCCATATAGTAATAATGCCCCTGCTGTGCCCCATATAGTAAAAATGTCTCCAGCTGTGCCTTCCATATAGTAATAATGTCTCCTGCTGTGTCCTCTATATAGTAATAATGTCCCCTGCTGTGCCCTCTAAATAGTAATAATGCCCCCAGTGTGCTCTCCATATAGTATATAATGCCCCTTATTGTGTCCCTATATAGTAATAATGCCCCCTCTGCTGTGCCCCTATATAGTAATAATGCCCCTGCTTTACCCACTATAGTAATTAAGTTCCCCTCCAGCCTGCAATTAACCTGACCGCCACCCCCCACACACACACACACTACCTCACCTGACCTCCACACACTACCCCACCTGACACCACACACACACACACCACCTGACTCCCCCACCTGACCCTCATCCCCTCCATCTACCCCACAAACAAACACACACACACACGCACACACACACACACAACCTCACCAGACCCCCTCCATTAAAGCATACTACACCACCTGACACCCCCCTCACACACACACACACACACACACCCTACCCCACCTGGGCCCCATCTTAACTCCCCCCAACACACACACACACACACACACACACACTACTTCACACACACACAAGTTACCTCACTTGGGCAGTGATTGCCCTGAGGTGAAGAAGCGCTTGCCGGGTGCTTGAAGTCACTTGTCGGATTGGCTGCCCTCAGCGAGCGATACCTGAGGAGGGTGCAGCTTCAGTGACATCACCCGTCACCCGTGCATTGGATGCATGCGTCGCAGTCCGCCAGGGGCGAGAGGCCGTGGCTGCTGCTAATCCGCCACTGGCGGGTGGCGGCAGCAAATAACTTTTGGGGCTAGGCAGAATTCATTCAGGGCTTAGGCACCGAATGATTATGCCTAGTGATGCCACTGCCTCCCCGCATGTTTGGTGGCTTTAATAAAACCAAGGTCTCCTAAAGCTTGATTCACCTATGGTCTGTTAGCTGACATGGAGAGCTCCTGGAGCAGGAAAAGAGCAATTGTATAGCTTAATGTGGTTAGTTAGGTTGGAAATTAGCTTACAAAAACACCTAAGAGTCCTTTCCAGGACTAGTAGTCTGTCAGTGAGACAGAAGCAATGCCAGAAGGTGTTGTTGGAGTAACACCATTAGGTGTTGCAGGAGTAATACCAGGAGGTGTTTAGAGGTATAACCAGGAGATGTTATTGGAGTAATACCAGGAGGTGTTCAAAAGTATAACCAGGAGGTGTTATAGGAGGAATGCCAGACGGTGTTGTAGGAGTAATACCAGGAGGTGTTCAGAGGTATAACCAGGAGATGTTATTGGAGTAATACCAGGAGGTGTTCAAAAGTATAACCAGGAGGTGTTATAGGAGGAATGCCAGACGGTGTTGTAGGAGTAATACCAGGAGGTGTTCAGAAGTATAACCAGGAGATGTTATTGGAGTAATACCAGGAGGTGTTCAAAAGTATAACCAGGAGGTGTTATAGGAGTAATGCCAGACGGTGTTGTAGGAGTAATACCAGGAGGTGTTCAGAAGTATAACCAGGAGATGTCATAGGAGTAATACCAGGAGCTGTTCAGAAGTATAACCAGAACATGTTATCGGAGTAATGCCAGGAGGTGTGGTAAGGGTAATGCCAGGAGTTGTTGCAGAAGTATTTCTATGGAGAGGAAAAAAAGACAAGGCAGCATATCCATACACTTATGGCTGGCCATCTGATTCTCACCACTATATACGACTTACATCAGGAGTTAGTTACAATTTGATCAAAGTGCAGTAAACCACACTGCTTCAAGGTTCATGATTCATGTGGGTTCCTAACTTAAGAAAGTCGCAGCCTCACGTGGCAAGCACCACTGCAACAACAACAGTGCCACAGGAGGGAGTGGCCCAGATGTCAAGCAACCCCAATGCTGCCAGACACCCCCCCTGTGGGCTTTGAGACACACCACCTGCAGACACAGTACCACCATAGCAATGGCCGCCGCATGGAACCAACACCACATAAGCAAAAAAGACACCTTACCCTGTGCTCTCAGCCACAAGACTTAGGGAAGCTAGGCTCTCACCCTTTATACACTTACTAATTAAAACCACCTGGGTCGGTAAGGAGTGCTAAACCAAGGCAAAAAAAGAGGGGGACCCCCCCCCCAAAAAAAAAAGCAAACAAAAAGAAAAGAAGAGCTGTTGTAGAAATATTGTCAATAATGCCCAGATGTGTTGTAATTAGAGATGAGCGAACCGGGTTCGGGTTCGAGTCGAGCCAATGACTATATCCATGATTTCCACATAGCCTTAGGGCTTTATCCAAGTTCAGCAGCCACTGCTAATTAAATGCAGAAAGTTCGGGTTCGGATTGGAGGTTCGCTCATCTCTAGTTGTAATAGTTATACCAGGAGGTGTTCAGGAGTATAATCAGGGGGTGTTGTAGAAGTAATTCCAGGAGGTGTTGTTGAAGTAATTTCAGGAGCTGTTGTAGGAGTAATGCAAGGAAGCGTTGCAAGAGTAATACCAGGAGGCGTTGCAGGAGTAATACCGGGAGATGTTCAAAAGTAGAACCTGGAGATAATGCATAAGTCTTGCTTGAATGTATTGTGGGAGTAGCTTTGTGGCCCCTGACCTGGCACTAATACTTTGATTCTGGGCACAGCTCTTATGTAGTCTTGCAGCACAGGCTGGTCTACAATATTGCTCCATCTCATCCAAAAATCATTTTAATACAGTGACCTGGGAGTCTTTAATGTATCCACACATGCTGCCCCTGCTGTGCCATTTCCACTTCTGTGCTGTTTCCAACTCTTTCTGAGGTTTTCAGGTGCATGAGACACCCTTTACTCTTGAGTCTCCCCATGACTTTTATGGGGTTTGTTACTCAAATTGAGCACTGGAGCATTTGAAAATTCTTGACCTGAGTAACAACCATTCAAGCCTTTTGGTACTCACTTATCTCTACACAGCACCCCTGATCAAGTCACAGGAGGTACTGTTGATAGAGGGGTCTATCATCCACTATCGAACCAACTAGATGCTGTGATAGAAATTGACAGACACATATCGGGTGCATAATTTTTCCAATTCTGACCACTGTCAGTGGGTGTCATCTGTAATACACAACCAGTCCAGCAGCAACAGTATATGGTGCCCACTCCTTATTTTCTTCCAAGTTTTACGATGGACATATACATCAAATGTCGGTAAGTAGTTAGGCATAGGTCATAGGATGCCACCTTTGTCACATGAATATACATTAAATATCCTAACGGCTAAGGCCACATTCACACTTTGTAAGACAATGCCCATTCTGTGCCACCACAGTATTGGCCTGATGAACATAACTTCTTTGGAATTGGAATGTGGGCACATTTGAATTCAATTAAATATAGGAGACAATGTAAAGTGTGGCCATAGCTATACTCTAAATTGTCTGCACAGTCAACTGTATGCGGCCGCTATTCAATGAACAGTGGCACATGTCAGTTTTTAATGTGACAGCATGGAATCCTGGACGTAGTGTATACAGTGTTTATATACTCCAGCCATATTCCAGAGCAAGTAAAGCGATTGGGTGCTGTTATTAAATAATGGCCGTTGTTGCAAACCTGCAACAACAGCCGTTGTTTAATGAAAATATACAATGTGTGAACGAGGCCTAAATCTGCAAGACAATCCGTGAATACGGTTTTTGTGAAGTAGAGCATCTATATATTATGTTATGAAATATATATTATATGGTCTGCTGACCATCCTATTCAACTGGTGGTTGGCACACTACAAACCACTGCTGTCTAACCATATGGGCCTCCCTAGTGTCCCTTACACTAGGCAGGCCATTATACAGTGTTTGATAACCTGTACTGAACATTTCCAGTAGGGATGGTCCGAATCGAGTTCGGTTCGGGTTCGTAAGAACCCGAACCCTCGGTAATGATTCCCGCTGTCTGCCCTAGGCAGGTTCGGACCATCCCTAATTTCGAGTTGTCACAGATGGATGTCTCGCATCATGATGAGCCATCGACCTTATTGTTTAACTAATATCACCATGCATCAAGCTAACAGCCTGTGATGGCCTATTCACCATTGTATTTACTACTGTGGACCATTTTAGTAACCATACCCTTTAACCTGTTGTGTCACTGCAAGCAAGGCCCTCACTGAGTTGTATAAAAGCTGTAAAATAAATTCTATTATGTGAAGATTATTGTTCTAAATTGTCAAATGGAAAAGCCACAAGCCTTACAAAGTCTAGTTCAGATGTAACTCTCATCATCCATTCTTTCACACAGGAATTTGACACGTACACTGTTGCTTTGCTAAAAACAAACAAAACAAAAAGATAGGGATTGTGCCAGCCACAAATGCTTATCTTCCATAAAATTCCTTTAGGGTACAAATACACACAACGTATCTGCAGCGGATTTCTTGCTGCAAATTCGGCAGAGGAAGATACTGTCCTGGGTCCCTGCTCCTGCTTGCTTCGGGGCCTCCCGGCGTCGGTCAGCGAATCAGTGCGCTGCGGTGGGGCTACACACTGATTGGTTGACCGCCGGGGGTCCTGAAGCAAGCAGGAGTGGGGACCCAGGACAGTATCTTCCCGGGCCTTATGAGTTTATGGTGCTGAGAAAAACGCTGTGGATATGTTGTGTGTTTTTGTACCCTGACGGATCACAGATGTGGAATGCATGTACCGGAGTTCCCCCGCGCCCGGACAACATCTGTAATTAGATGCTGGGAGCGGAGGAGACTGTATTCATAAGCGCCGCACTGTAATGAATCAGCTGCGCGGTGCTGTTACTACAGCGCGGCGCTTATGAATACAGTCTCCCCCGCTCCCAGCATCTAATGGCAGATGCTGTCCCGGCGCGGGGGGACTCCGGTACATGCATTCCACGTCCGTGATCCGTCAGGATCACGGAATGTGGGAATGCAGCCTTAACGTTAAGAGAAAATATTTTTCTCCTTACAATAATCTTTCAAAAAGTTCAGACTTTTTTAATTTTTTAACATTCATAATTCTTGTATAACATGAATAATACAGCAATAAAAGTACATTTGAAAACACTTCCACATGCTTTGCCATGGCCAAGGCATATTTCTTGCTTATGGTTTGGGCTCTAAAACTTGTTTTCTCATTTCCCAATCAATGAAGCAAAACATTATAATTAGATACATGTGGAAGAACATTATCAAATATGTGGAAAGTTACATCAAATGTTTTCTCTATCTAATTTTGATTGGGCCTGTATGCATCACCATCTGCTTTCCTTGCATGATCACACAGCCCACTCTGCCCATCTCTTTACATCTTTCTCTACAGCTATTCTCTATGCAGCCATATATTTTCCTTCTGCTTCACTTAGCTCTCTGACTCCAATGTGTTAAAAATTCTTACTGTGATTACAGACCGCATCACAGAGGGGATGTAGAGCAGAAACTGCTAGTCACAGCTGAATAAGGCTTCTTAGGGAAGATGCATACACCTTATTTATGAAAAGTGTCTGAAAGTACACTAGATTCAACACCTATTACATGTAGCATTCCTGTTTATACTGAACATAAAAAATGAAAAGGTTCTTACCTTATATTGATAATTGATTACCTAATGAACTCATAAATTACAGGGGTACCATGATAAACTTTTTTAGGCTGGGTATTAGGGATGGTCCGAACCTGCTTCGGTTCGGGTTCGTACGAACCCGAACTCTCAGCAATGATTCCCGCTGTCTGCCCGCTCCGTGGAGAGTGTGTATACAGCGGGAGGACCGCCTGGAAAACTGTGATACAGCCATAACCATAGGCTGTATCCCAGTTTTCCAGGCGTTCCTCCCGCTGTATCCACCCGCTGCACGGAGCAGCCAGACAGCGGGAATCTGATGCCGAGCGTTCGGGTTCATACAAACCCGAACCGAAGCAGGTTTGGACCATCCCTACTGGGTACCAATACAATGCTCTATGAAATATGAGCCAGCAGGTATAACTCTACTAGGTACCAATCATAGGACTAGAAGACCCAGTCTCTGAAATCTTACAAACAGGATATTTTCTGTGCAAAAAATATTAGGCAAAAATGAAAAAAAAAAAAACCTCCACAGCCATGCTTGTTCTGTCACTGACTACCTTAAACGCCGCTATCAGTGTGCATCACAGTGTTTAAGGGGGTTAATGACAGGCACCTGCGTGATCGTGGCTTCCTGTCATTAGCTCTGCAACTGGCCACACTGATGTACGTATATATATCGTAATCGTATCGTATATAACGTATATATCTGTAATATGGATGTAAAGGGGTTACTAACTAGAAAAGAACAGAAACTGAGAAATAATGATTGATGACACCAATGTAGAAAAGAGTGTAACTTATAAGTAATAACGACAAAGGCTGTATTCACATGGCTGCAGTTACGGATAAACGGCAGACCTATTTATATGAATGTCCCTGTTCACACCTCTCTACTTGTTACTGGGCTGTGATCCATGCCCTAAAGAAACCTGACAGGTCCTAGTATGGACCCACAATTGCAGCACAGATTCTTCTTCTTCTATGAATAGGTCCATACATTGGGAACAACTAAGGATGCACTTCTGTAGTGCTGTCCATAGCAACGTGTCTGTGGCCACAGACAGCACTACTGAATACCACTGAGCCCTACCTCAATGATCATGCAGCCAGGGCAGTATGAATGATTTGTGGATTGTTTGTGTGGCCCTTCACTTTGCAGAGAGATGTGTAGCTGAATTTTTTTAGGGTTGCACCATCATGGCGATCAGCTGACAAATGGGTAATTGCTTGTTCATCAGATCAAAGGTTGTTTTTTTTTTTACACAGGGCAATATTCAACCTGTACAGCTGATGATTGCTATGTATAAAATTAACTTAAACGGGTTATCCAGCGCTACAAAAACATGGCCACTTTCCCCCTACTGTTGTCTCCAGTTTGGGTGGGGTTTTAAAACTCAGTTCCATTGAAGTAAATGGAGCTTAATTGCAAACCGCACCTGAACTGGATACAACAGTAGGGGGAAAAGTGGTCATGTTTTTGTAGCGCTGGATAACCCCTTTAACATTAAAGTAATAGTTAAGAACTTAAAAAAATAAAGTGCAATAAAAAAAATGCAATGTCAAAAATGGTAGCTAAATATTAGGGTAAGTTGTCCCCACACATTTCCCCATACTCCAACTTCATCAGGGAACCCTTTTGACTCCATTGTTAAGGTTCATGACAATTTTCTTATTAACATAAATGGCAATCTATATTCCAGCTCTGTGGAAACATTAGGAGGCTTTATATGTGGTGAGATAGTGACCTCTAGTTCACTGCAATTTGTGCACTGGTAACATACTACAGTGTAAAAAGATTGATTGAGATAGAATTCATTTAATGTACTGTAACAGCTGTTGAGCATGTGCAGCATAGGGCCCATCACCAGTCTCTAACAATAATTTGTAACTATACGTGTCCCTATTGACATGAATGTCAGTACGGTTCACTTACTCTGTCTGTTCCACTTGATGGCAAGTTATTATAGTATATTCTCAGAAGTGCAGTGTGATCAGTCAATCATCATCAATGTAACAACATGGCAGATGTATCAATACATTTATGTTGTCAGTCTTTTAAGCGTTGTTGGTAGTTTATATGGCTAATTTTTGTATTTAGTAGTATATTTCAGACTGCTAATTCAAGCGTGTGCTATAGAAAATAGTCATTTTCTCCAACAAATTAACACAAGAAACGGGAAAACATCAAACCAGGGGAAGGACTGAAAATTTCAGCAACAGATTTGCTACTTATTCCTGCAGGATTAGTCACCTGCAATCAGTTGGTCTCTGGGACCGCTATGATCCTGTAATTTTGTGATTAGGTTTTGCCTAATCAGGGCTGAGTGTTTCCTCCATTTAGATAGGGGGCTTTCATGAAAGGGCATCTAGGCTGGGTCGGAAGCTGACTAAAAATGGTTTCTAATAAAATCTTATTACTTGAACACAAAAAGTTGTGGTACAGAGGCCAAGTTAGCTCTGCTGCGGCCAAATATACTCAAGCCTATTTACTTAAGGTCCTGGACTGAAGATCCCCACCAGCAGTAGAAATGCTGACCCTTTTCTACATGTGTAAAGTGTATCTGATGAACTCTCTCTGCAGTCTTACCTCCATCTGTCTTCCCCTCAAAAGCTCGACTCTTCCTGTCATAGTTGTTTTTTTTTCTGGAGCCTTTTAGAGTAGCTCCACCCACCTACTGGAAAGTACTGCAACTAATGCTGCGTTTACACAGAACGATTATTGTTTGAATTTTCGCGATAATGATTGCATTTGAGCGATAATCGGCTCGTGTAAACACAGCGAACAATCAAGCTACGAGTGAGAAATTGTTCATTTCGTTCTTTCAACATGTTCTCAAATCGTCGTGGGTCGTTCGCCAAAAATTAGCAGATCGTTTTGTGTAAACAGTCTCTCACCGATTCACCCTATGTGTGAGATAGGCTTAAGCAATCTTAAAACGATCGCAATAACAATTTTTCCAGACAATATATTGTTCCGTCTGAATGCTGATTGTTATAAAAAACAAATAGTTATTTCAAAATCGTTAATCGTTCAATTGGGCGAATTATAGCTCAGTGTAAACGCAGCATAACTGTAACAGTACACTTAGGAGACTGTGGTGGCTGCCTAACAATTAAGTGTAGGGGTGCAAGAGACAGTATTTAACCCATTTTCATTTTGGGACATATTGCATGTGTGGTATTTGAACAACATTTTGTATTTATTCTGTTCAGCATACTAGAGCATACTGTGGAGTAGCACTTGCACTTTATTATTTATATATGCGTTTATGCTGACAGGTTTACTAAATGCTTGTCCAAGTAGTGGGGTCTCCCACCTTCCAGGCCTTGTTTTTAGTGTTTCTTGTGGTAGATCTAATAAAGTTTTGTCATGTTTCTAAATACATTGGTGTGAATTTAGTCATTGTGGGTTCCTTATGCTATGTACGTGTTTTTAACCCATTTTCTGCCTGCCAGCAACAGTGGTAGGGCGGGTTCACACTACGGAATTCTTGCGACAATGTCCGCGGAATTCCGTCAGCTGTCCGCCCGCACGGGCACGCGCTTTTCCGCCGGCTCCATAGACACCATTCTATGGGCCTGCGTATTCCGTGATCCGCTAAAAGAAGTGACAGAGAATATATAAACAACTTAAACAGATATGTGTTGTTGAACGTATAATTGGTGGGCAGGCACCATTCTAAGTCCAGCTGAACATTCTGAGCTCTGGGCATAGCACATTTTGATAGTAAAACTGTGTCTTTTAAAAACAGTTTACCGTGTACCCCCCAGAAATAGTTCTTTACACTGTGCCCTTAAATAAAACCCTTTCAATAAATTGTATGCTCTTCAATAAGTACCTCAATATACTGGGTCTCCTGAATAATGAAAACAATATATTGCACAATACAACTAACTTAAATGATATTACATCTCAAACTAGATTTGCATTTCCAGGGAAATACATAGTGCTTGAAAAGAGCGCCCCTTTACCAGTGACTTTCTTTTAAGAGAAACTTTAATCCTGGGTGCCGTCTCTTTAAGAGCATCTTGGGTCCCACCCCTTTAAGAGCAACTTGGCTCCCGTCCCTTTAAGAGCGACCTGGGTCGCTTTAGGAGCGACCTGGGTCCCTTTTCTCTCTTTCGCTCTTAAAGGGACCCAGGTCGCTCTTAAAGGGACCCATTTCGCTCTTAAAGGGACCCAGGTTGCTCTTAAAGGGACCCAGGTCGCTCTTAAAGGGACCCATTTTGCTCTTAAAGGGATATATTTCGCTCTTAACGGGACTTAGGTCACTCTTAAAGGGACACAGGTCCCTTTAAAAGGGACCCATTTTGCTCTTAAAAGTGACATATTTCCCTCTTAAAGGGACATATTTTGCTCTTAAAGGGACCCAGGTCGCTCTTAAAGGGACCCAGGTCGCTCTTAAAGGGACCCAGGTCGCTCTTAAAGAGACCCAGTCCGCTCTTAAAGTTACCCAGGTCGCTCTTAAAGGGACCCAGGTCGCTCTTGAAGGGACTCAGGTCGCTCTTAAAGGGACCCATTTTGCTCTTAAATGGACATATTTTGCTCTTAAAGGGACCAATGTGGCTCTTAAAGGGACCCATTTCGCTCTTAAAGAGACCCATTTCGCTCTTAAAGGGACCCAGGTCGCTCTTAAAGGCACTCAGGTCGCTCTTAAAGGCACCCAGGTCGCTCTTAAAGGGACCCATTTCGCTCTTAAAGGGACCAAGGTCGCTCTTAAAGGGACCAAGGTCGCTCTTAAAGGCACTTAAGTCGCTCTTAAAGGGACCCATTTAGAGCGACTTGGGTCCCTTTAAGAGCGACTTGGGTCCCGTCCCTTTAAGAGTGACTTGGGCACCGTCTGTTTAAGAGCGACTTGGGTCCCGTTCTTTTTAAGAGCGACTTGGGTACCGTACTTTAAGAGCGACTTGGGTGCCGTCCCTTTAGGAGTGACTTGGGTACCGTCCCTTTAAAAGCGACTTGGGTACCGTCCCTTTAAGAGCGACCTAGGTACTGTCCCTTTAAGAGCGACTTATGTAATTCCCCTTACACAGCGCCTTGGATACCGTCTCTTTAAGAATGGCTTGGGTACCATCCCTTTAAGAGCGGCTTGGGTGCCGTCCCTTTAAGAGCGGCTTGGGTGCCGTCCCTTTAAGAGCAGCTTGGGTACCATCCCTTTAAGAGCGGCTTGGGTACCGTCCCTTTAGGAGCAGCTTGGGTACCGTCCCTTTAAGAGCGGCTTGGGTACCATCCCTTTAAGAGCGGCTTGGGTACCCTCCCTGCTACATGGCTGCCTCAGCTCTGCTATTTTACTGACTGAACTCTGCTACTTATAATAGTAAAGATCATTGCTCGGTTACCATTGTTCGGTTATCTTACTCATGTCAGTGAGACTAAATCGTTAAGGACCTTCCATATATTACATCTTCTATTGGCCAATAGTGGACATGTGACTGTGGATGTTGTGATACATTGCCTGACGAGACCTTAGAATTTCTATTGGCTGCTATATTTCAGCTATTTGCATATGTGCTGTGATTGGCTGTTAGTGGTTAGAGTGTGGCCATTATTTCCAATGGGCCATTATTTTCTATGGGAAATTCGGGGTCTTTAAATGTAAATTTAAAAAAAAAAACGACAAATCCGATCGAAGCGAAAAATAGATAGCACACCTCATACCGCCGAGGGCTTCAAAACTCAACTTGAACGGAGTCTGTGCGCAAAGCGGTTCGGGCTGTATTACGCGCAGAAAAATGGCTGGAAGAAATGGAAGAAGAAGAAGAATACGGATTACAATATAGTGCTTTTCAAGCACTATAATTAAACTATACACTTGTAATCAATAGAATATTTTGTGATCCTGTCCAAGCAAAAGGTACACATCTGTTACAGTTTCAACCTTAATATCTTTTGTCTAGCTGATGCATGGTATGGCTAGGGGAAAGTTTAGGTACTGGTGCCACTGGATGGCGTCCTGCCAGAATTCCCTAGATTTGGCTTTAACCCCCTCCCGAAGCTGCACTGAAAATTAATATAGCTGCAGCCTATGCCCAAGACTGCATCAACCTTAATTTATGATACAGGATTACACAGGCACAGGAGCTGTGACTGTGTCATTCATAGCGAGTCCCGGCTGTCAGTGATAGCAGGGGAACCAGCTGCAACTGTTAGCCGCGCTCCGTTGCTGACAGTTAACCCTATAGATACTGCGGTCAGTGTGACCGCAGCATCTATAGAGCTTCAAACAGAGAATTCTCCCTTTTTTAAATAACTATCAGAGCTCTGCGATTTGATTGCGCAGCCCCGATTATAGTCATGGAAACCGGAAACCTCAGGATTCTGGTTTCCTAGCTATCAAGGCTAGCGGGGAAGGAAGGGAGGTAAGGCCGGCATGTGCCCACTGTCAACGCACGGACACAAGTTCTGCCCCCTCCCCTCTCTCCCCTGCCGCTGTTACAAGCTTCTAACAGCAGAAGGGGACAGAGGAGAGGGGGCAGAGCTATGGACATCAGCTTATGGGATCATTATGATCCCATAAGCTGAAGTCCAAAACAACCTGGGCATTGAGGCATCACTGACCCATGGTCTTAAAAGTGTTGACATGTTATTTAAAGCGTAACTGTCATGTTTTTTTTTATTGCAGAAATTAGTAGTATAAGTGATTTTAGGAAACTCTGTAATAGGTTTCATCAGCCAAAAAAGCCTCCTTCTGTACTCAAGAAGCAATCTCCCAGCCTCCCCCCCTGACTTCTTATCTGTGCATTATCAGGCAAAAACGTCTTCATTACAGAGAAGCCAGTGAAGACGGGCTCTGCTCTCTCCATTGTAAGCCTATGAAGAGGGGAGGGGCCGAGGGAGATGAGGGAGCAGGAAGAGGTGACATGAAGGTCAGCTGTTTGTAGACTCTCTGGGAACCTAAAACGCTAAATTCAGGTGTCAGAAAGGTCAGTGCTTATCTATGAACTTACTGAGAGAAGATTGCAGGGTGTTGTGCTGTGCAAGACTGCTCCGTGCTCAGTCACTCCTAACAGCCCCTCCCCTCTCCATAGCCACATAATGGAGACAGAAATCCTGCTTCATTTGATGTGAGGGGGGAGGCTGGGAGATTGCTTTTTCAGTACAGAAGGAAACTCTTTTAGTACATAAAACCTATTACAGAGTTTCTTAAAATCGCTTGTACTGTTGATATTTAATGTTTTCAGAAAAATGACCCTGAAATGACCGTTACGCTTTAATGTTATGTTATTTATATCCGGCTCTGTTGAAGCACCTTAATAAAGCTGCTGTTAAAGCCAATATTTGAAACTTTTTTTTTTTTTTTAGAGCCCTTAAAGCGGCTCTGTACCCACAATCTGACCCCCTCAAACCGCTTGTATCTTCAGATAGCTGCTTTTATTCCAAGATCTGTGCTGGGGTCCGTTTGGCAGCTGATGCAGTTATTTTCCATTATCGTGCCAAACAAGAGTTGCCTAGATTGTGTATGCATTAGGCTGACACACCCTCTCTGTCCCTCCTCCTCACCCTCTTCTTGATTAGGAATGCTCCATGCAGATTGTCTCCTATTCCTCAGCTGTTTAAGGTTGGCACATGGGCTGGATCGTTAAGCACCTGTGCAATGTTCAGACAGGAGAAAATGTTCCAGTGGCATTCCTAATGATGATGAGGGTGGGGAGGAGGAACGGAGGGTTGGTGCAAAGTTAGGGCACAGATACTCCCGTTGGGCACGGGGCTGCAAGTTTAAAAGTAGTTTTTTAGGACAATAACTGCATCACCTGCCGAGCGGACCCAGGACAGATCTTGGATTAAAAGCAGCTATCTGAAGGTACAAGTGGTTTGGGGGGGGTCAGTGGTTTGGGGGGGTTGTGGGTACAGAGTTGCTTTAAAATTTAATGGGATGGTTGGAAGGAGGGGTAGAAGAGGGGGAGATTGGTGTGGGGTAAGAGAAAAGGGGGCTAAGAATAGCCGTAGTGAACTCAACACAGCACTATGAAAATATACTTCTAATCTACGTCTAAGTATAAGGTAAATTTGCTGTTGTATAAATAGTACCGGATTAAAATAAGTTATGCTATGTTCACTTTTGCATTGAAAACCCATTGAAGGCGCCTAGAGGTGTATTGAAAAAGCTTGCATGTAAGGGTTTGTAGCATTAACCCTTGTTTTCATTATGTTTTGTATGCGCTTGAGCATAACAGCTTGTATTGCAGCTGTACGTGGTTTTCTTTCTTTCTTTTGGACTGCACATGCACTGTGCCTTTAAGTTATGACATTACAGGCGCATGCACCTTGACCTTTGTGGATGTAGATTGTGTGGTGCTGATATGATGGATAGTGAATACAACAGTGTGACTGTATTTCCAATTGAATTAAGGCATGTAACATGTTACTTGCCTTTTGACTACACTATAGCTGCCTGGCCAACCTATTTCACATCACTCCACAGTTCAGGATGGGTCATCAAAATAATTTCTTGCCTTGGTACTTTGAGAACCTTTTAGACACTTTATTATTCAGCAATATATTTTTTTATACATGTACATTTACTTTCTTGAAAGTGTTTATAGTCAGTTTGGCTATAAAAATATTTTTTGGTATCACTTCGCACTTTATGTTATAATTTGGTTTTAAGAGTATATGATTTAGGCTAGATTCACAGACAGTAAAACAAAAGCAAACTGTTGCCAGTTCATATCTAGGCATACATTGAAAAAAAGTTTGTTGTTACAATATGTGCAGATATTTTTCCATTATTAGATAATAAAAAAGTCCATATTTCTTTGTTTATGGCCACACTTTATTTTAATTTTTTTTTAACTGTGTGTGAATCCAGCTTTACTGTCCTGGTTCATAATACATTGTTCTATGGATGCAGCAGTGTGCGTTTCAAGCAGGGGACCGACACTGTGCTATTCTATGGGTTTTAATCTTTTTAAATTGTATATGATTTAGTTTTTTTTTTTCAATAAAGGATATTATCATGCATAATTGTTGTGGAGGTACAGCCATGTGTTTCTTTGTGTTTGCTTCTGACAACAGTTTAAAGCTTTTGGCACAACTGAAATACGATTTAAAGGCATTCATCAGAAATAGACTTCTCTTTTAACTTTTAAGTTTTGTGTTAAACATATATTTAGGAATTTTTAATACTGCATTTTCTGGCATGTAAGACGACCCTTGACTTTGAGGGCACAAACTCACTGGACTCACTGTTGCTGTCTCGCTGAAGATCCCTGCCCTGTACAGTCTGGCCAGACAAACCCGCTGCAGGATGCACATTTCGGTGCGAGTTTGTCAGCAGTTCGCCCTGTTAACCCCCGGCTGCCGGAGCGTATGCATCACCTGGTCCCTGCTCTGGCTTGCTTCGGGGCTCCCCGTGTCTTCACGTCCTGCACAGCCAATCAGTGCGCTGCGGCGGGGCAGCGCACTGCTTGGCAGAGCGGGACGAGCCGGGAACCCCCGAAGCAAGCCGGGACGGGGACTAGGTGATGTTTGTACCCTTAACCCCTTAAGGACCGGGCCTGAAATGGCCTTAAGGACCGGAGCAAATTTTATGAATTTGACCAGTGTCACTTTATTCATTAATTACTTCGGGATGCTTTTACCTATCCGGCTGATTCTGAGATTGTTTTCTCGTGACATATTGTACTTCACATTTCTTGTAAATTGGAGTCGATACTTATAACGAATCTTTATGAAAAAACCCAAAATAGCGTGAAAAATTGTGAAAAAATGCATTTTTCCAACTTTAAAACTTTTCTGCTTATACAGAAAATGGTTATACCACATAAATTATATATTAAATAGCATTAGCAACATGTCTACTTTATGTTGGCGGCATTTATTAAACTATATTTCATTATTTTTAGACAATAGGAAGCTTAAAACATTAGCAGCAAATTTCCAAATTTTCAGTAAAATTTCAAAATCAGATATTTTTAGGGAACTGTTCAGGTTTAAAGTGTATTTGAGGGGACTGTGTGTTAGAAAGCCTCACGAAGCACCCCATTTCAGAAACTGCACCCCCTAAACTCTGCAAAAGCACATCCAGAAAGTTTTTTAACCCTTTAGGGGAGTCACAGAAATAAAAGCTAAGTGTGTAAGAAATTTGAAAATTTTAATTTTCTGTGCAGAGATTTTATTGTAATCCAATATTTTTCATAATTATAAACCTATTACCAGAGAAATGCACCCCAATATTGATTGCCCCGTTTCTGCAGTTTATAGAAATACCCCATATGTGGCCCTATTGCGCTATTTGACGCAACCACAAGCCTCAGATATAAGGGAGCGCCTAGTGAATTTCAATGGCTCCGTTATTTTTGGTCATTTTTGACTGTACCACTTCAGGTTGGCAGAGGCTCTGGGGTGCCAAAACCTAAAAAACACCCCTAAAGGGACACCATTTAGAAAACTACACCCCTCAAGGAATGTAACAAGGGGTGCGGTGAGCATCTGGACCCCACAGGTGCTTCACAGATTTTCCAAACAATATGGCTTGAAAAAAGACTAAAGTATTTTTTACACTAAAATGTTGTTCTAGCCTTCAATTTTTCATTTTCACAAAGGGATAAAAGGAAAAAAAAAACACAAAACTTGTAGCACAGTTTCTCCCGAGTACGGAAATACCCCACATGTGGACATAAAGTGCCAAGCGGGCGCAGGACGAGCCTCCAAAGGGAAGGAGCGCCAATTGGCTTTTGGAAGCTGGATTTCACTGGAATGGATTTCAAGGGCCATGTCGCATTTACAGAGCCCTCGTGCTGCCAAGACACTGGAAACCCCCCACAATTGACCGCATTCTGGAAACTACACCCCTCAAGTAATTTAACAAGGGGTGCAGTAAGCATATGGACCCCACTGGTGACGGGCACAAATGTGGAAAAATGTGACGTGAAAGTGAAAATTTTCATTTTTTCACTTTCATGGCACAAATGTGCCCGTCATCCAGGGGTCCATATCCTCACTGCACCCCTTGTTAGATTCCTTGAGGGGTGTAGTTTCCAGAATGGGGTCACTTGTGGGGGGTTTCCAGTGTTTTGGCAGCACGAGGGCTCTGTAAATGCGACATGGCTTTCATCATCCATTCTAGCCAAATCCAGCCTCTAAAATCCAAATGGCGCTCCTTCCCTTCGGAGGCTTGCCCTGCGCCCACATGGCGCTTTATGTCCAGATGTGGGGTATTTACGGACTCGGGGGAAATTGCTCTACACATTTTTTTTTTTTTTTTCTCTTTTAACCCCTTGTGAAAATGATAAATTCAAGGCTAGACCAACATTATAGTGTAAAAAATTTAATATTTCATTTTCACGCCACATTGTTCCACATTTGTGCCCGTCACCAGTGGGGTCCATATGCTGACTACACCCCTTGTTACATTCCTTGAGGGGTGTAGTTTCCATAATAGGGTCACTTGTGGGGGGTTTAACTGTCTTGGCAACACAGGGGCCTTTTGAATGCAACATGGCCCCTCGAAATCCATTCCATCCAAATCCAGCCTTCAAATGGCGCACCTTCCCTTTGGAGGCTTACCCTGCACCCGCATGGCGCTTTATGTCCACATGTGGGGTATTTCCGTACTCAGGGGAAATTGCTCTACACATTGTGTTTTTTTTATCTTTTAACCCCTTGTGAAAATGAAAAAATCAAGACAAGATCAATGATTTAGAGTAAAAATTAAAAAAAAATTACACTAAATGTTGGTCTAGCCTTGATTTTTTTCCATTTCCACAAGGGGTTAAAAAAGAAAATGAACACAAAACGTGTAGGGTAGTTTCCCCTGAGTACGAAAATACCCCACATGTGGACATAATTTGCCATATGGGCACAGGGCAAGTCACCAAAAGGACAGAGCGCCATTTAGAGGCTGGAATGGGGGATGGAGGCCATGTCGCAATTACAAAGCTCCTGTGCTGCCAGAACAGTAGAAACCCCCGACAAGTGACCCAATTCTGGAAACTACACCCCATAAGGAATCTAACAAGGGGTGCAGTGAGCATATGGACCCCACTAGTGATGGGCACATGTGTAGAACATGTGCCGTGAAAATAAAAAATACCATTTTTTTCATTTTCACGTCCCAAATGTGGCCGTCACCAGGGGGCCATATACCCGCTGCCCCACTTGTTAGATTCCTTATGGGGTGTAGTTTCCAGAATGGGGTCACTTGTGGGGGGTTTCTACTGTCCTGGCCGCACAGAGGCTTTGTAATTGCATCATGGCATTTTCTAATGGGAATGGCGGCCATACCTATTTAGCTGGGGAAAAGGGACAATTCTAATTTATTTGGGGGTATTAGGCCAATTATTAGTTTATAAGGTTGAAAATGACAGGTGTCCATCAAATTCAACCTCGATCCAGAGGAAGGCAAAAACCCCTCGTGAGGCAGACGACAGTAGCCTCATCACAGGGGAAAAATTCCTTCCCGACTCCATAATGGCGATCAGAATAATCCCTGGATCAACGTGACCCCTGAAATAGGAATAAGGGACGGAATTTAGATAATGTAGAACCCCAGTGACGTGTGGTGCGTCTTGGAGCGATCCAGTATGCAGAGGCCGGGGGGATCAGGACAGGTGTCACACTGGTAAATGGCGTCCTTCCTGATCCCCCTGTTACCCCACACTCTGCACTTCTTCTGGGGTCTCCCGTTCTCCAGTGTGGGGGACGTCACCTGGAAAATGTTGCCCTGGTGCGATACGGGGTCCTTCATATCCAGAAGTGCTGGGTCCGCTCCATGGCTGCTAAATATTAGGGCGCTATTACTACTTCTGATATGTTCGGATCGTGCCGCAAGCTACAGTAGCTCGGGCAGCGAGGGATCGGAAGAGGGGGTGCTGGTATAAAAGTTATCCCCGTACAGGTGGTGACCTTTATCCAGCAGTGGGAAGATCAGTTCCCGGACGATGTCCCCACTAACTCCGAGGATGGGGGGGGAGGGGGCATCTGGGGGCTGGATTCGAGTGTCCCTTCCTTCATACACTCTAAGGGTACGTGCACACTGCGGAATCGCGAAGGATAACCCTTTGTGCATTCCGCAGTTGGCACCCGCCGGCGGACTGATGCAGGCGCACGTCTCCGTCCGTGTCGTAGACTCCATTCTATGCAGGGGCGGATTCCGCTCTGCGTCCAACGTGTTGATGGAATGACGGATGATGGAATCTGCCCATGCATAGGATAGAGTCTATGACACGGGCGGAGACGCGCCCCTGCATCAGTCCGCCGGCGGGTGCCAGCTGCGGAATGCACGAAGGGTTATCCTTCGCCATTCCGCAGTGTGCACGTACCCTAAATCTGTAAGTGTACCCTGAGGTACTCTCACAGAGTTTGTAGAATTTCACGCCATACCGTCATCTCTTATTGGGACGGTACTGGCGGAAAAGACGTGTCTGGGGGGCAGCGTACGCTACGCTACCCCCAGACATGTCACTGGATGATGAGGAGGATGAGGATGAATGGAGGAACAAAGGACCCCCCATTCATCCTCACTGGCTGTTTTGGTGTCGGAGGCAATAATAATGTATGCGTCCAATACCGAAAACACCCTGGGGGCCATCTTTATATGGGGATTGGTATATGGGGTATGTAGTGGTGTAGTGTAAAACTTTATTCAATGTAGTGTGGTGTAATGTAGTGTTTTTTTACGTGTTTTTTACAGTAAGTATACAAAAAAAACCTACGCCAAAAATGGTGTTGCTGATGAATGCCGCACTTATGTTCGGCACTTATCAGCAGACCGTGGCAGTAGGATATTAAAAAAAACACCCTACGCCAAAAAGGAGGAGTTGCTGATTAGCAGTGCACTTTCGTGCAATGCTGATCAACACTCAGCGGCGATAGGGTGCGGAAAATAGAAAAAAAAAAAATTGGGAAAAAAAATTTTTTTTTTAGTACATTCTGAACATCCCTGTAGTGGCTGATACGTGTATTACACTTATCAGCCGCTAGGGGGCAGCAGAGAGCAAGATCCGAAAATAGACGACGCTGGAGCCGGAAAAATACGAAAAAAGACGACGCTGGAGCCGGAAACAGACGATCGGGACTCACGGAAGAAGCCGAAGTCCCGACAAGATGAAGAGGACGCCGGGAACCCGGAAGACGCCGATCAGGACCCCGGGACAGGTGAGTAATGTACAAATACCTGCTCCGGACCCCTCAGCTACCTAGCTGAGGGGTCCGGAGCAGGTATTTATTACTTGTGGGGACTTTGATCGGCGTGAATGGCCGGCCGGCTGGCCGGCCGTTCACGGCGATCGGGACGGTGGTACCGTGACCACCATTACTTTTTACAGTAATGGCGGTCGGTGCCGTCCTCGGACAGCACCGACCGCCATTTTTTTCCGGGTCATCGGGCCACCGATGGCCCGGAAAGGTTCCGATCGCCGCTATGGGCTGATCAGCCCATAGCGGCGATCGTCGGCATGGGGGGGGTTAACAACCCTCCATGCCGACAGGGAGAGATGGCCTGCTATGTATTATAGCAGGCTATCTCCCCCGATCGGGACCCGGCCGGCCGCGGCGCCCGTTTAAAGGGCTGATGTACCGGTACGTCATGGGTCCTTAAGTGACAGTGATCCATGACGTGCCGGTACGTCATGGGTCCTTAAGAGGTTAAGAAGACTTTCAGGGGTTTATCTTATACAGCGGAAAATGTTAACCCCTGCCTGACCGCAACAGGGTTTACTAGCTGGAGCCCTGCTGCGATCAGGGAGGGGTTAACTGAAGTTGAAAAAAAAATTAAATAAATTAAAAAAAAATAAATAACTCACCTGTCACCTTTTCCTGGCAGCCGCATGTTTCTTATCATGTTCCCAGGGCAGGTGTGTGATGCACACTGCCTGCATCGGAGGTCCCTGAAGCTCTCCCAGCATCTGAGCGTTTCATCGGAGAAGCTCGAAGATGCTCGGTTGAGTAAAAATGTCCTTCGGCCTTGGGGACTTCCGGTGCTCCTGCCATTCTCCTGAAGCTCTCCCCGCAGCCGAGCGTCTCCAAGCTTCACCGATAAGACGCTCAGCTGCCAGGAGAGGTTCGGGGACCTCCGGCACAGCCAGTGTCTCTGCATTACATTGCCTGCGGCGGGAACATGACGGGAAACGCGTGGCTGCCGGGAACGGGTGACAGGTGAGTGAAATTTTTTTTTTTTTTTTGTTTTTTTTTATAGCGGTCGCCGCCACTATACCTGGTCTATAAGACGACCCCCGACTTCTGAAAAGATTTTTCGAGGTTAAAAAGCTGTCTTATATGCTAGAAAATACGTGTTTTTTTTAAAAATGTTATTTTATATTTTACAATTTTCATACTAGCCACTAAGCTGAATAATAAACTGATACTTCCTTTTCTGTAAATATCACTCTTATCGGTGTCCAGCATGGTGGCTCAGCGGTTAGCATGCTTGCGGAAGGTTTAGTATAAGGTGTATGGGGCTCTCCTGACTGTCCAATGGCAGATGATGTTGGTAAAAAGGGGATGGATGTTATGGAAAATCACTGCCTGACCCCTTTGTTTTCAAAGAGATAAGCCGCAGAGCCAGAGCAGATGATACATTCACCTTAAGTGCTATGTGCCGTATTGGAAAGGACAGGATGTGCCATATATGCTGGCCATCCTTCACATACTCATTTATCAAAATCATACCCCAGCATTTTGATTGGATAGGCTCCTGTTATTTTAACCTTGTATTGGCTACATGCAGTTTGACACATACCCTTATTATGCTTCGAAGAAATGTGGTGAAAGTGGTTAAATTATATTACAGATGCCGATGATAGAACACTTCCTGAGCATATTATAAGGGAAAGGTGCATACTGTTCTTTTATTTTATTGCACAAGATTTCAATTGAAGTAACAAAACAAGTGGATCATGACAATATGTTTTATTCAAGATGAAGTAAACACAAATGTCAAGTCCCCAGAGCTCTGCCAGCCATGACATAAGGTGTTGTATGCCAGTAGGATCTTGTGAGGTGTAACATCCCAGAATTATTTTTTTTACTATTTTCTGAACTGTCAATGTGAAATGAGGGATGGCTATTAAAAGAAGCTCTTGTTACCTGAAAGGAAGTGTAGAACTAATGAGCAGCTCCAGCTCCTACAGAGATATAAAGACCAGTTTAAGCCGACCTTGTGTACCTTTCCTGTCGGGATCACAAAGTCTCCTAGGTGACATTTGTATTGTTTCTTCAGTTGCCTGCCCTTCATTTATACTATAATAGATTTCAAACCAAAAGGGAAATGCAGGAAGCTCAGACACCAGAAAAATTTCACTGAGAAACCAAATCAAAGAGGAGCAACCGCCACATATTTATTTAATTCTGTGTAAAAATGCTGAACTATAAAATAAAGATAATTTTGTTTTGACAAAAAAGCTAAAATAAGACTTATGTCATTGAAAGTCACTTGCTATAAAAATGTATACTTTTCAAGATATGCTCAGAACAAAGAGACTCCTAAACAATCTGAAGATTTTAAACTTATTAACCCCTTAATGACGGAGCCAATTTTCGTCTTTACTTTTCGTTTTCCCCCTACAGACCCACATGAGCCCTTATTTTTTGCGTCACTAATTGTACTTTGCAACGGCAGACTTAATTTCTGCATAAAATATGCTGCGAAACCAGAAAAGAATTATATGCGCTGTGAAATTGAAAAGAGAGCCTGCAATTCTTTTTATTTGGAGGGGGGCTTAATTTTTACACTGTTTGTGTATATATATTATATATATTTCTCAAGTTGGTACGATTAAAACGATATGTAACTTGCATAACTTTTATATTATTTGATAGCTTTTTAAAAATAAAACCTTTTACAGAAAATAAATGTTCCTTAAAATTGCTCTATTACCATGCTTATAACGCTTTTATTGTTTTGTCTGTGGGGCTGTGTGAGCTGTAATTTTTTTTATTCCCCTGGGGGACTTCTAATATAACTACACTGATCCCTTATAGCAGGGGTCCCCAAACTACGGCCTGCGCATGCGTCCGCCCGAGGCTTTTTATCCGGCCCCTGCCGCACTTCCACACCGCTGCCTATCCCTGCCCTTGCCCCGTATCAACGCTGCCGTTGTCGTCATCCCTGGGCGGGCTGCAAAAAGCAGGTCATAACTAATGAGCATGGTCATTGTTTGGACAGTCATAATCAATTATGACCGGTGTGCTATACGGTCTATGCACTCCTGGCATACAATTGCCCTTTGGCTTCAATGAAGCACAATATTACATTACAAATTATGGCCATATTTTTACCTCAAAATCATAGCCATATTTTAGCTATTATTTACAGTCAAAGAAAAATTAGGTTGGCTTTCCTACAACATTATTCACACTAGGCAAGTTGCCAAGGCTGAAATTGTAGACGCACAAAAACACAAAAATTGCAACAGCTCACCGCAATGGCAAGATACAGACCCACCAATGAATATGATCACTGGCGGGCCCTGGAAGAATATATATTAGGAGGGGCAGGTCGGTAGGGAAGGATTGGTGCACCAAGGGCAGTAGTCCTGCCCCCAGTGCACCACATTGCCTAGTTTGCATATGAATAAAATGGTGCTGCGGATTAAGGCAAAAAAAATAATATTTATCCATCGTGTGCTATGAGGACATAGCTGCACTGCATGTAAGATGCTTCTAACCTGCTGGTAGTTTCCCTTAAACTTATATAGAGGAGATACTCTTAGATTAAGGGCACAGTAAGTTCTATTAATTACAGGAGCACCGTATTTATTAGCTAATTCTTCACACTATCACTCCACTTTCTACTTGCACACGAATAACAAATAGGTGTCAATATGTCAATTTTACCTTAAAGCCATGTTCACACTTTGTAAAACATGGGCCATTCTGTGATCCGACCGAGTCACAGAACAGCTGATGTTTGAGAAGATCATTCCAGTATCGGCCGAATGATCTTAATTTCTGATGAATTGGGATGTGGGCGCATCAGTGTGCGCCCACATCGCAATTAACTGCTGCACACAATGGATTCCCTCTAGCTGCAGCACAATGTTAGTAAAGTGTCAATTGATTAATACTTAACTTACGTTGTGTGAACATGACCTAATACTGTACCGAGAAGGAACTCTAGTCATTATGACATGAGTCTGGGTTTCCCCGCAGTACACAGCTTTATGCAACCTTATGTACTGCATGGCCCCAGGAGGTAAGAGGTGATGTGAGGCATCACCACCTTCTTCCTTAGGTATGTGGTGGAAAACATACATACCTATACTTCTGCAAAGAGCTGCAGGCTGTCCACCTTCTTCCCCTGATTAATTACATCATTGCACCTGCATTGGGGCATAGGTCACAATCTTCTGTCAGTGTAAGTTCATGTTTACACAACGTAAAAAAAAAATAGAAAAGGAGTCAGTTTTTTTCTATTTAAAAGACGTCCGTTATTGCTGTGATTTTACTGACTGTAATGCAATGCATAGAAGTCGATGAAATGAAGGACGATTAATGCGTACAATGTATAAAATGACAGACATCTGCGTGGATGTCAAAATAATGATCATGTTAATTATTTTTGGTCGTCTATTGCAAACAATTGACATTATTCTTTAGTTGTTCACACAGTTTTCCTTTTTCACCGTCCTTACACCGTTTTTACTATGAAATTCAATGGACTTTTCAACTAAAGACACATCCAAAGGCCAATTAGTCCACATAAACTAGAATAATGTGCCAACAGCCTTCATAACACTGATGGGCAGCCAAACAGAGAAATGACAGACGTAATTTTTGACTCAAAATGACGGACATAATTTTAAACGGAGCTGAAAAAATGTTGTGTAAACATAGCCTAAGCCGCATACAGCCCACAATGATCTGAATATCTTTCTGTGATCTCCTTTCTTATTATAATATGTATATCAAGTTGTCCATGTGTTGATTCAAAGCAGACATGTGTGTCTAATGTTAAATAGTATATATATAATATCTTATATTGTTATTAATAAATTTAGACATATAAAGGAGTTGTACAAGGTGAGGGGTATGACCTTGAGAGTTACCACAGATGCCTCTTCCAAACCTGTCTCTTAAGTGACAGGCCCCTTGGCCAATCACTGGCCGTGACGCTGCCCTGTCTTAGCCAATAATTGGCTGAGCGGCTTGTTACTTCAAAGATGGGGCCAGAAGTGTGAGCTGCAGCTGTGGTGACTGGAAACGTGGGCAGGTATGTATACCTTTATTATTATTTTTTACATTTAAAGCAAAGACTGCACAAACATTGCTAAAGATTACTATGCAGCCCTTGTTGCACAATAATTGAGCCACATAATAGGCTCTGTAAGCGAGCGCCGATCTGCTTAACCAAGGATATTGAGATGTTTTAAACGGCCCCTATTAGGCAAAAAATCTTGTCCCCCCAAGGCTGTGTTCCCTCCTGCTCCAATCACTTCTTATCTGTTCATTATTAAGAGAAAACTGTCTACAGAAGAGAGAAGCAGAGTGAAGTCGGGTTTGCATTGCCCATTATAGTTTATTGAGGGGGGAAGGGGTCAAAGGGCATGAGTGAGCAGGGAGGGCTGAGACACAGCTTGTGTAATGTGCAGACTTTATGGTCACAGAAAACACTTGATTCACATGTTAGACTGCTCAGTACTGGTCTGGGAAATTCTGAAGGTTTGCTACAGTGAGGTAGGATTGCAGGATGTTGTTGTTAGTGTGTATATATTGTATAGGAGCCATTACAGAGGCCAGTCTGAGCATAGAAAAGCTGAGCATAGAAAAGCAGACACAGATAGAGACTAGTGATGGGCAATCCCCATGTTCGGTTCAGATCCTGAACACAAAAAATAAAAAAAATATTGTGATCAGTTCGTGTTTGCTGAACATTCCTGACCATAATGCAAATGCGCAGAGATTATGAGGTGCAAAGTGTGAAATATGTAATAACAAAGCAATTAGGTAGCATTAGCGTATCTTTTATTCGCCAGTGCGTATATGTCACACAATCGAGCCGCATGCTCCATTGTGTGAACTGACAGGGTTTTCTGCAGCCAATATTCAATGAATAGCGGCCGCAGAAAACTGACTTGTCAGTTTCTCGCGGCGCTGCTACAGATCCCGGCCGGAGTGTAAACTATGCGTATACACTTCAGCCCGGATTCCCTCAGCCTTCAGCACAATGTCATTTCCATACTAATCATGGCCGTTACAGCAACGGCTGTGATTACTACAGGACTAACGTTGTGTGAATATGGCCTTATAGTGCTTAAACGTTGTATTTTGTCACCCTCCCTGCACTGACAATTTCACAACGTTCTACGCCCTACTCAGTCAGCTCTCCCTCCCTTGACGGACTAACTACCACTGTGAAAATTGCTGCCTAACTAAATTCAGATGCTGTCCCTGCTCGTTTCACTCTCCCTACTGAACGACACAAGAATTAGGAAAGACTGTGAGAAAATCGAGCATTTATAGCATGTACGTAACATATGTTATGACGCTTATCGTACAGCCACTCACAGTAATGCATTTTCATGATGTGCCCTTCTTTCCCCATATGTTCATTGGCTCTTTCAAATTAGTGGCAGTTGTGTACATTCGCATGTTTGAAAATGTTCTAAAAAAAAATGTTAAAGCCATTCCGATTATCAAAGAAATTGTTTGTGATTGATAAACCCGAACAATTAGCAGCATGTTCATATGAACATATAAACATTTACGAACATGTTTGCTCATCACTAATGGAGAGATGGTTTTCAGGGTGGTAATCAGGGGAAAAATGCCATATACTAGTTACAGAATGAGCCGATATATCCCTGCTTTAATTCCCAAGGATATTGTTGACAGTTAATATATAGGTATGTTATAATGATAGACTTACATCAAACAATCAGTCCCTGCTATACACTATTTTTGTACTTGTTTTCTGCATCACATGTAAGCATTAATTCAATACAGTGCAACCTATATTGTACTTTAAGCTTTGCATTGATTACTGTGTCAGATGTACAAAATGGCAAATCTCAGGAAATGTTCTGCATAGTAGTTACATGGAACATGAGGTTGGAAAAGATCAAATCCATCAAGGTCAACAAACTGTATGTCAAGTCAATATGTCAAAAACTGACATTTCCGCTGAGTAGTGATCCTCAAGAAGATGTGTATGCATAAAGAATAAGTACGACATTATATGCTAGGTCTTGATGAATAGAAAAAAAAAATTACTTGTGCCTGTCAAATTTATCACAAAATTTTTAGTTCTATTATAGTTGTTCCTAGCTAAAATATGTATATACTGTTTAACCCCTCAAATCCAGGCAGTTTATGTCTCACTAAAGCATTTTGCTTTAGTCATGCCTATACCTTCAGAAATAACAAAGTAACCAGATGGGCGCAACTTCTTGTCTTGGGCGTAATTTCTTGTCTTTATAAAAAAATATATATATATGGAACGATTTTAAAAATGAAAAAGTAAAAGCAGATTTTATTTTATTATCATACTGATAAATTTTACAGCTTATCCAGGTTTAGAAAAGCATGGCAGATTTTTTTTTCAGAAAAAGCATGACTCTTGTCCCCAATTTGGGTGTAGTTTTGCAGCTCAGTTCCATTGAAGTGTATGGAGCTTAATTTTAATACCACACTCAACCTGTAGACAAATGTGAAGCTGTTTTTGCAAGAAAGTAGCTCTGCTTTTTCTAATCTTTTATAACCCTTAAAGAGCTCATTCAGACCATGATTTATGCCTCTGAAGCACCGATACATTGAGAAACTGTCAAAATGGCCTGCTCATACAGGAAAGGCCCTATTCATTTCAATGGTGGTTACCTAGTGACTTGGTTCAGGTTATTCACCAACCATACTTGAGTTTTGTCTCGGACTCAAGTCTGGTTTGCAGCACCTTTTAGTCCAAGACATAACTTGCATACTTAACATAGTAACTAGTTCATTACACTCAAGTCATTGAATTGATTGGGGCATGGGCCTGTCTAAGCAGCCATATGTCGGCATTTTGACAGTTCCCCAAAGTATTCATGCCTGGGAGTAAGAAATCATGGTGTGAACCCAGCCTGAGTGTAATTTACTAGTGATCACACTAGTTGCATGCAGGGAGAGTTTTCATCAGTTCTTAGAGGGAAGTGTTGAACTGAGTGATCAATATACTGTAGTTTTCCATAGCTTTCAAAAATGTCTTACTATGACTTCTAGTAACAGTACAAATCAGAAGTACAAAAGCAATTATGTTTTATCATGTAGTTGGAGAAGTACTTGACCTGATCCAGACTTATTTCACTTCACTTAGGCTACGTTCACACTGCGTTTTCAGCATCCGTTTGTGTGCATCCGTTTTTGATCCGTTTTTTTTTTTATAATGGAAGTCAATGGAAAAACGGATCAAAAACGGATGCACACAAATGCATCCGTTTTTTGCAAAAAACGGATGAGTTAAACGGATGCTGAAAACGCAGTGTGAACCTAGCCTAAAATGGATGCATTTTTTTTTACGCACAATAAAGTACTGTTGACACTACTTTTTTGACCGTTAAAAAAACGGATCCGTTAAACGGATTGCAAAAACGCAGTGTGACCCCCCAATAATATACCCAATAATGAGATACTGGGTATATAATATGATGACTGTACTTACAAATAATAATCTTAATATGTAGCATAACAGTAAATAGATATCTCACACAAAACATTTCTTCCTAAAGGAATCTTAATTTATGATAAAACTTATACTGCTGCAAGGATGACCTGAGAAGGGAGGAGAGGAGGGCCAGGAATTGGTGAGCACAGTTGCCAGATTATCTCATCATTTCTTGATTCTATATTCCATTGTGCTACAGGTACCCAGGAGGACTGGAAATAAAGGAGCAGTAGGTATAAGGAGGTATCTAGATCTAAAGCCTGAAAAACTCTCCTTAACACAATCCAGGGTGCAGGGGATTATTTGATACTAAACATATGTACTGTCAATTCTTTTCCTTCCTCTGTACTTACTGTACTTACTAATAATAATCTTACTATGTAGCATAACAGTAAATAGATATCTCACACAAAACATTTCTTCCTCTCAATAGAAACTGCACAAGCCAAAATAAAAAAAAAAACGAAAAAAAAAAAAAAAACCTCAATTAAGTGACAAACACATCACTTACATTCTATTTATTATTCCATATTTTGGGTAGATACTGAATATATCTATGACTACTTTCTAAATGTTCCCAAAACTCAGTGCTGTCACAGATACTGCTATTTTAATATAGTTTTTACCTCATTTTATATTTTATTCATGGAAACTGTAGGTCAAGAAATCATGCACAAAATAATAGGTGAGGGAGGCAGCGCTGTTATAAGCAATGCCTATACACTGTATTTTACCTATAACTCTGTGCTTGACAGATTTCTACTTTCAATAACATATACAGCAGCTGCCACAGAATTTCAATCATCTGCTCTGTCACCAAGAGTCGACAAAATGACTCGGAGGAACAAAATAAATATATATATTTTTCATGTTTTCCAAATGAGCATTACAATGTCATGGAAATTAGGTTAGAAAAAGCATAAAGCATCTGCATAAGATTCCGTGTCCTCAGTACTGTCAAGGTCACATATATTACATTCATACTGCATTATATAATGTTTGACCTTCCTGTTCCAATAAAAAGTATGATAATAAAAAAACAATGATGATAATAAAGAATTTCTTCTGTTGTAGCCACTTACATTCTGAATTATTACAAATGCAAATTTAATGAAATATGAGGAGGATATTCATAAAATAACTTTGCTAGCCATGCAGGGACTTTCTGACTGTACTGGAGTTATCTACTAGTATCTACTTTTAAATATAAGGGGGATACAAATGAAGGATGTATATAAATTTATTAGTTCTTTTGGTTCAACAGATATAGAATTTCTAAAAGTGGTTATTACTAATAGAAAATATAAATGGATACCGTGCTACTTATGGTAGGTACTTTATCCATTGTATAAAAAATAAAAAACAAATAACAATTTAAGAGTTTGTAGGAGCCAAGAATCCCTTGAAGTATCCATTTTTCATTTGGTGAGCCATATCTATACTATTGACTGAGTATGCCAAAGTATCCATCTAGGTATCCATTTCTCATTTGATGAGCTGGAGCGTTTGCAAGCTTAGAAAGGAGTAAAGTAGCATCTTCCCTACACTACACAGTTTGCAGCATCTTCTTTACACTACGCTGTGAAAAAAAAAGGGGTCAGTGGAGCCTCGGTTGCGAGTCTCAAAACACGTGAATAGCCAGATATCCCTCCAGGGAAGGAAAACCTGTTGCTAAGGGGTGCGTCTCAGTGGGCAGATAACAGTGGGCAGATAACCAAACCACCCTGATAGGTAGCCCTTAAGTCCCACTCAGTTGAAAATATTGGAACATAAATAGGGAAATACCAGGGTGGACCCTTTTGAGTCAAAGTCTAACTCAGTTGCTAATATTGCGACATGACAGACAGCTGTTTCAGGGTGTCTGCCTCTCATCAGTTTGGAGCAGGATTCTGGCTAACAAGAGGCAATGAAAAGTAGACCAACAAAACTCAGCAATCACTGAGATCAGTGAAAAAATTCCAATAAAGTACTCACTCAAGAGTCTCCATTGATATATTGCCCCAATAAATTTAAAAATGCAAAAAAAAAGGGGGTCTGTAGAGCATTTACACTACACTGGCTTAATAACCGTACCCACAGAGTGGTGGTTTATGATTCCTACTATGAATGGTCCCTGGTTATAAGTGGTGTACCCCAAGGCTCAGTACTGGGCCCCTTTTCTTTAACTTGTTTATTAATGATAATGGGGTTGGAATTAACAGCAATGTTTCTATATTTACAGATGACACCAAGCTTTGTAGTACAGCACAGTCTATGAAAGATATGCAGATGTTACAGGCTGACTTAGACACACTGAGTGTTTCTACATCTTTTCCGCAAATGAGGTTCAATGTGGATAAGTGTAAAGTTATACACCTGGGTACTAATAACCTACAAGCATCATATGTCCTAGGAGACACTGGTAGAGAAGGATCTGGGTGTACTAGATAATAGACCACAGACAAGCACACAATGTCAATTGGCTGCTTCTAGGGCCAGCAAATTATTGTCATGTGTTAAAATAAGTATGGACCCTCGGGACAGTGATATAATATTACCGCTCTATAAACCATTGGTGTGGCCTCTTCTAGAATATGCTGTCCAGTTTTTGAACACAATTGATAGAAAGGATGGTGGGCAACTAAACTAATAAGGGAAATGGAACATTTTAGTTACGACGATAGATTAGTGGAGTTAAATTTATTTAGTCTTGAAAAGAGAAATTTAAGGGGAGTGTTATGATCAGTTACTCGGAGAGTAGAGTAGAAGAAAAAGACAGTGAACCCTAGGCTCAAGCCCGCCCAGTGTCTCTGCCTACTTGCCACGATCTGCCCTAGGCGGCAGTGAGCAACTTGTCGACAATCCTTATATTGTATAGGTGCAACACAAGATATGGACAAGACAAACAATACAAAAGCAAGGTGAACGGTCTGGGTCAATAATTAACAGGCGGCACAATACATAACAAGATCCAAAAAGCAGATTCCAAGGGAATAGCAAAAGGTCAAGGCAGGCAACAAATAGGAACGGTCTAAGAAGCACAGCATGGTCAGAAGCACAAGGAAATAGAAAAGGTACAGTATAGTAGCAAACAGACTAACAAAGTAGCTCAATAACCAGCAATGGGTCAGATCAGATCAGCCCCTGCTAAATGGTGCACCAGAGGTCCAGTCCAAAGGCTGATTGGACCAGCTAAACTCATGACATAGAGAACACCTGACAGGCTGGAGAATGAGTGGCCAACAAGCATTTCATTAATCCCCCCTGCAGCACAGCTGCGAAATACAGCATCTACGAGATAGGCCTGGTTACCAGGGACACTGTTGGGTCTCTGTGACGTCATCCGGCCTGGTCTAGTGAGACAGGGATGTGCTACAGCCAGGACCAGCTGCAGACACGAACCCCTTCACTGCTGGAAAGTGGGTGGCGGCGCCAGAGCGGCGAAGGAGGTATGAAATGAATAATTTATTTAAATATATAAATGGCCCCTTCAAGAAATATGGGGAAAAGATATTCCTGGTAAAACCCCCTCAAAAGACAAGGGGGCACTGCCTCTGCCTGGAGAAAAAAAAAGGTTCAATCTCCGGAGGCGACAAGCCTTCTTTACCATGAGAACAGTGAATCTTTGGAACAGTTTACCACAGGATCTGGTCACAGCAACAACAGTAGAGGGCTTCAAAACAGGCTTAAAACAAAATAACATCAACTCCCCCTCATCCACCCCCTCCTTTGTTGAACTTAATGGCCATTTGTCTTTTTTTTTTCAACCTACTATGTAACTATATACATATAGATTGCAGAATCTTCTTTACACTACATACAGTTATACACTACATAGCCTGCACATAAACTCCCTGCACAACATATTTAGGTGAACAGTATTGTTCTTTTTCTCCTATTCACCAGATGAAGCACCATTGTCTATTTATTTATTGGTTTCTATATTACCAGTTATTTGTCATCAAAATCACAGCACACTCAATATATAAAGATTTGGCATTTTACGAACTAAGAGGAGAGACAAATTGAAGGCATGACCCAGTCATTGTTCTCTGTAACAATTAAGTGTGCAACCTTCACCTGCCACAAACTAACCTTTTCCTATTCTCCCCTGCCATGGTACAACAATCGCAATTTTCACTCACCAAAGAAGAAAAGGAAAAAAAAAAAAAAAAAAAAAATCTCTCTATATAATGTATCAATAACCTTATATCTTAACAATCCTTTTACTCTCTTCTCTTACCTCCAAAGCCAGAAGGAGCGTCCCATCCGTATTCCTCCTATTCACACTTATCGGCTACCTCAGCCAAATGCACACCCCCATCCGGAGCGCCACATCTCCCTGAATCGCCGATCATTTCACTCACGCCTCAGAAAAAGTTAACCCTCAGTGTTACCGAGGATCCTTCTCCATTAGACCCTTCAGTGAGGATGGATCCACCATGATGGCGATCCAACCCCCTCAGGTCTACCCGATACCACTCACCCAACACGCATGAGACACTCCCCTCGCTATTCCAGAGAGGACTTGAAATATTGGTAAATTCGGTTTTCACAACAAAAAAAAAAAAAAAAAAAAAAAAAAAAAAAAAAAAGAAAACTTTTACCATACTCTCACCTTATCCATATACTCTCACTCACCTACCAGGCAAAGGAGACCACCCCCCTTAACCTTACCCTAGTGGTTACTACCTAGTACATCTAACAGGACATCCGAGGTCTCCCCTCTCAGTCACATCATGACCCACTGTGTTTATACTCAATTTTATCCAATGCCAGGTCTAACCCCTTCCCACCCCTGTTCGGCGAAGCACTGATATATAATTATAACCATATCGTTCTCCACCCATCAATTAGGTCTCTTCCAATACGCATTCCATTCGTCCACACATCCCTTCAGGGTCACCCACCCTGTCTTACCCTTATTATACCAAACCTCATATCGCAATATTCTATCAACCACCTCTTTCCACTCTTTCACAGATGGCGCATTCTCCCCCACCCAATTCCTAACTATCAACCATCGTGCAGCAAAAAATATTTTGTATATCACTCCTTTTACCACTTTACCAAGCTTTATATCAGTAATATTTCCTAATATTGCATATGTGTATTCCCTCCCTATATCCACCCTATAGACTGCCTCAGTGATTGTAAACACTTCATTCCAAAATTTACTCATTTTACTACATCCCCACCAATGGTGATCTATATCCGTTTCTTCAGAGCCACATCTAACACATTTCGCTTCCTGGATTCTTTTCCATTTCATTATATCCCTAAGTGAATAATAAAGTCTGTGCGTGATAAAGAATTGAATAACCTTGTGCCTTCTATCCGTGAGATTCTTTTCTGCCAAACTATAAACTTCAGACCAAAACTGCTCCGTTCTCTGCCCAATCACTCTTTCCCACTTCCTCTGTGCAATTATCTCAGTTTTCCCAGCCATCACATCTCCCCACCACTGATAGCTTCTTGTTAACTTCCCTTTTTTCCCTTTAGTGTTCTTTATATGTGCTGTAAACGTAACATTATGAGATTCCCATTTACTTGTCCCCACCACCCCTCTAGTTGCACTCTGCACCTGCATATATCTGAGGGGACATATCCCTCCCTCTACCATCTGCGATATCTCCCTAAAGCTCTTAAGATTATTACCATCTTTAAACTGCATTACTCTAACTAGACCTCTACTCTTCCAATAATACATATCTGGGATAGCATCCAATCCTAGGAGTCTAACATTCCCTAATAGCGGAGTAAAATCATACACCCCATTCACCCCCTCAACATTCCTCACATGTTCCCAGGCCTTACAAAACATATATTCCAGTGAGTACCTAGGGTACTGACCACACTCATTCATCTCCAACATCCCAAAAACATCATCGGCAATCCCCTCCTGCTTTCCCACCCAGCAAGTCAAAAAAGGTACTCTATTCCAGATAATCATCCAGGACACCAAGGCAGAAACATAGTACCCAAAGAAATCCGGAAGTGCCAAACCCCCCTTGTCCTCCGGGAGGACAAGGACCCTCAGCTTAAGACGGACTCTTTTCCTATTCCAGAGTAATTCATTTATCACCCTTTCAATCCTTCTAAACACCGCTTTTCCTAACCAGACGGGAGAGGCCTTTAGAACATATAATATCTGTGGAACCCATATCATTTTTATCAATCCAATTTTATCCGCCCTTGATAAATTCATTTTATTCCAAATACTGACTTGCTGTCTCATTTTATTTAACCTGGGCTCAATATTAAGTTCAGCAAATCTCCTTGGATCGGCCGACAGCCAGATCCCCAGATACTTGCATGCTCCATTACACCCCTCCACTCGGAGTCCAGTATCCACCGTTACTTCACCCCTAATCGGCAATAACACGGACTTCTCCCAATTTATTACTAGGCCGGAATGGTCCCCAAACTCCTTCACCTCCTTCATGGCCACTTCCAAGCCACTCCTTGTATCACCCAAGAATAGCAGTACGTCGTCTGCATATAAGGCTATCTTGTCCTCTCTCCCGCCCACTCCAAAGCCCACTATATCTTTGTTACTGTTTATCCTTCGCGCCAACGGCTCCATGACTAAAGCAAAGAGTAAGGGGGAGAGAGGACAACCCTGCCTAGTTCCTCTTTCCAGTTGAAACATCTCTGAGACCTCCCCATTAACAATAACCCTAGCCCTAGGATGCTGGTATATCATCTTCAACCAACCAATAAATCCTCCCCCAAATCCAAATCTCTGTAGGACTGCCCACATATAGGGCCACTCCACACTGTCAAACGCCTTAGCAGCATCCAAAGACAGTATGGAGTGGCCCCCCACATCACTCCCCCTCTGTATGTTAGCCTGAGCTCTCATAATATTATCATGCGTCGACCTCCCTCCTATAAACCCGGTTTGCTCAAGTCCTATCAGGTCCTCCATTACTCTTGCCATCCTAAGTGCCAAAATCCTTGCCAATATCTTAATGTCCGTATTTATCAATGATATTGGTCGATATGCCCCCGGCTCCGTGTGATCCTTATCTCCCTTGGGTATCAACACAATATTTGCATCGTACATTGTTTCCGGCAGGGATCCCTCATCGCATGCAGATCTAAGTACCGCAAAAAGCTGTTTCAGGAGCACATCCCCATAACACCTATAAATCTCCAGAGGCAGTCCATCTGGGCCTGATGCCTTACCACTAGCCATACTCTGCACAACCAGATTTACCTCCTCCTGCTCCAACGGACGTTCCAGCCAATCCCTTTTCTCAGGGTCGAGCACCGGCACCTCTACTCCTTCTAGATACTTCAAACAGTTCTGCCATGTGATCTCCTCTCTAGCTGAATATATTTTCACAAAGTACTGCCTGAATACCTTCAAAATACTCTCTGTGTCCCGTACCATTCTTCCATCTGTATCCCTAATCTCTGCTATCAACCTTCTTCCTTTATTACACTTAATCAGGTTAGCTAGGTATTTACCAGGTCTTCCCCCCTGTGTATACTGCTCAGCCCCTCTGAACCAGCATTTATTCTGAGCTTTCTCCTGTAGAAAGCCTTTTAGCGCCTCAACCGCATTCTGCCATACATTCTGGTTTGTATCTGTCCTATCCTGAACATATTCGTACTCTGTTTTTTTAACCACCTCTCTCAACCTACCCTCCTGCTCCCTATATACCTTCTTCTGCCTCCCAACCTCCCTCCTCAGCAACCCTCTCAGATAGGCCTTAGCAGTGTCCCAGACCACGCACAGGTTCGCTGTACCGATGTTAATATCAAAGAATTCCAACATCTCTTTCTTTATCTGATCATTAGTATGTAATAACTTTAACCAATGTGGATTGCACTTAAACTCTCTGATCCCACCACCTTTATCACTAGCATCCACCTCCACCCTTACCAGAACGTGGTCTGAGACACTGCGGGCCTCATAGACCATTTTTTTAATTCTAACAAGTGCTGCCTCATTGGCGAGGGCCAAGTCAATTCTTGAGAACACTTTATGCGTAGCACTATAGCATGAAAACTCCTGAGCTTGAGGGTTCAAATAACGCCATACATCCGTCCATCCATATTCATTTACTATCTTACTTAATGGAGAGTTGCTATTCCCACCTCCCCCTCCTGTAGCCCTCTTTCTGTCTCTCCCCTCATCCATTACTGCATTCAGATCACCCATAATTATTAACATACAATTCACATACTTTGCTGCAAATTGGAAGCACTGAATCAGTACATCCGCAGCGAAGGGTGGGGGTATATACACAAAGGCAAGCACCATATTATGCCCCTCGATTTCTGCAAAAATAAATACATAACGTCCACCTGGATCTATTCTTGTGTCCTTTGGTACAAAATTTATACCCTGGTGCACCAACACACTAACTCCCCGCGAGTACACAGAGTATGTAGAATGAAACTGATGCGTCACCCATTTATGTGCTAGTATACTAGTGCGGTCTGGCTCCAGGTGGGTTTCCAATAGGCACACAATCGCTGGCAAGTGTCTGGATATCTCTCTAGTTACTACAAACCTTTTAATTCTATCACTAATACCTCTAATATTCCACACTACTAACTTTACCATTACCCTTTATCTTTTACAGGAAAAAATAGAGGAGGAGAAAACCTCAGTTGAGAAAGATAAATAACTAATACTTCGCCGTAACTACCCCCCCCCCCTCCCTCCCCTCTCCCTCCCCCCCCCCCCCCCCCCACCCCATTGCTCACATACCACAGTGTGTGAGCCTTAACTAGTGGATTAGGATGTTCGGCCCGCAATCACCCAAGATGTCCCACTATGTCAACTACTCAACACAATAACAAAATACAAAAAAACTCCCTACCGCATCCCATTCCTATCTAACCATTCAGAAGCCTCCAATGGTTTATCAAAGAAAATCACCTGCTGCTGGTGGACGATCCGCAGCCTAGCTGGATACATCATCGCATACTTAATATCATTTTGTTTGAAGCGTCTCTTTATGTCCAGAAATTTCTCCCTGGCCTTTTGTGTAGCTGCAGAGTAATCTGAGTAAAGGAAGATCTTGGACCCATTGATCTCATGTGGCGGCTCCCCCCTCAGACTCCTTAAAATAATATCCTTGTCCCTCACACAGTGAATTTTTGCAATGATGGACCGGGGCTTATTCCCTGCGACTCCTCTTCTCACAGGCAATCTATGGGCCCTTTCCACACAGAAATGACTAGATAGCTTCCCAGCCCCCACTCTTTCCACCAGCCACTCCTGAATGAATTTTGTACAGTCCGCTCCTTCCACGCCTTCAGGGACCCCAATCACTCTGACATTAGCCCTCCTATTTCTATCCTCGAGATCGATCACCTTGGCCTGTAGTTCATTATTCTCTTTACAGACCCTCTTCAGGTCTGCATCCATTCTTCCCACATTGTCCTCTAATGTACTGATTCGGTTCTCAGTTTCTGTGACCCTTTCTCTTATTTTATTCATATCACAACGGTGAAGTGGGATTAAGGGAGGGGAATAGAGGGTAAGAGGTTACTGAAATAAAGACGTAAGTGTTGGATGGACATCCTGGGGGAACCTCTCTTGGAAGGGCTTCATTTGTTGAGGCACTGAAAGGGTTGTGGGGGGGGGATAGCTAATTTTGATTGTATAGTGACCTTGTATAAATGGAGGTGGTATAAGCCGGGTCTGGATTGGGGGGGGGGGTTCTTTTTGTGTCTTTTTTATGGTGCTTTATTGTATTTCTTTTTTTTTTGTATTCAATAAAAAATTTAAAAAAAAAAAAAAAAAAAAAAAAAAAAAAAAAAAAGTAATTCACTTATCTGTTCAGCATTTATATCACTATTTTATGCTGCCCTCATTTAAGGCGGCATTAAGTTAGTGACAGATTCCTTTTTTATAGAGATAAATGGAGATGAAAGGGGGTCTGCAGACAAATAGGTGACAACTCCGACTCTAAAAAAAATAGTGGTTCTACTGTCTATTGCATCACATGTAGAGGACTATGCTCATTAGCATTCTACACGTGGCCTGTACTGGTGATAACCTCCTAAGGATCACCATCAGCTACCTGCACCTAACAAGTTTATAATGCAGATACAAAGAGTAAAATATGCCAGTGATTCCTATTCTACACCCTGATATTCCATCAGAGAGTATTATACATTGTCAATTGTTTGCATTGCATCAAATAAAACATTTTATAAAGAATAAAAAAAAAAAAAAAAAGTGTGCAACCTAAACTGCTAGAGCGGCGCATGAGGCAACTGACACTGGACCCAGGTCAGATAAGTTCCTGATATGATTAATTTATTTAAACATATAAATGGCCCCTACAAGAAATATGAAGAAAAAATGTTCCAGGTAAAATCCCTTCAAAAGACAAGGGGGCACTGTCTCCACCTGGAGAAAAAAAAAAGGTTCAATCTCCGGAGGTGACAAAGCCTTCTTTACCATGGGAACAGTGAATCTGTGGAACAGTCTACCCCAGGATCTGTGCTTTAAAACAGGCTTAGACAAGTTCTTAGACCCAAATAACATAAATGCATATTTAAAGAATCTACCCATCACCTTCCCCCTTCCCTTCATCCATCCCCTCCTTGGTTTAACTTGATGGCCATGTGCCTTTTTTCATCTAATTATATGACTATGTTACTATATACATATAGATTGCCTAATCTTCTCTACACTACATACAGTTTGTAACATCTTCCCTACACTACATATAGATTGCAGCATCTTCCCTACACTACATATAGATTGCAACAGCTTCCCTACACTACATATAGATTGCAGCATCTACCCTACACTACATATAGATTTCCACATCTTCTCTACACTACATACAGTTTGTAACATCTTCCCTACACTACATATAGATTGCAGCATCTTCCCTACACTACATATAGATTTCCGCATCTTCCCTACCGTACATATAGATTTCCACATCTTCTCTACACTACATATAGATTGCAGCATCTTCTCTACACTACATATAGATTGCAGCATCTTCCCTACCCTACATATAGATTGCAGCATCTTCCCTACCCTACATATAGATTGCAGCATCTTCCCTTCGCTACATATAGATTGCAGCATCTTCCCTACCCTACATATAGATTGCAGCATCTTCCCTTCGCTACATATAGATTGCGGCATTGTCCCTACACTACTTATAGATTGCAGCATCTTCCCTACACTACATATAGATTGCCATATCTTCTCTACACTACATATAGATTGCCATATCTTCTCTACACTACATATAGATTGCCATATCTTCTCTACACTACATACAGATTACAACATCTTCCCTACACTACATATAGATTGCAGCATCTTCCCTACACTACATATGGATTGCAGCATCTTCCCTACACTACATACAGATTGCAACATCTTCCCTACACTACGTATAGATTGCAGTATCTTCCCTACACTACATATAAATTGCAGCATCTTCCCTACACTACATATAGATTACAGCATCCTCCCTACACTACATATAGATTGCAGCAGCTTCCCTATACTACATACAGACTGCAACATCTTCCCTACACTACATATAGATTGCAGCATCTTCCCTACACTACATATAGATTGCAGCATCCTCCCTACACTACATATAGATTGCAGCATCCTCCCTACACTACATATAGATTGCAGCAGATTTCCTATACTACATATAGATTGCAGCATCTTCCCTACACTACATATAGATTGCAGCATCTTCCCTTCACTACATATAGATTGCAGCAGCTTCTCTTCACTGCACATAGATTGCAGCATCTTCTCTACACTACATACCGTAGTGTTAAATACAGTATATTAAGATTTGAAATTTTATGAACTAATAGAAGAGATAAATTGAAGGCATGACCCAGTCATTGTTCTCTGTAATACGTCAGTGTGCAACATAAACCTAAGGGAAAGTGTCCAGTAAGTTGAAGTATACCTTGTAAACTGTTGTAGTGACATGTCAAAAGTTTTGATTGATGGAGATCTGAGTGTTCAGACCACCAGTAACCTCTAGAAGAAGCATAGATAGCTCCATTTCAGAAGTCAGACTGGCTCTGATCTACGACACACTAGTAAGTGATACTGTACCCCTTTAATTAAAAACTTTATTATAGTAATAACATAAATTTAAAAAAAAATTGCTTTGGTTTGATGTGTTTCTCCACTGGAACAATGAATCTCACAGGTCACTTGACTTTATTTTATTTCTTATGTTGTTCTCTCTAAAATGAAAACTTGTTAAAAGTCCTTCGCTGTTCTTCTTTCCACCAACACAATTTGCAGTGAAAAGAAGGAATCTATAAGAAACAATGCCACTGGGATCCTGTGTGCTAAATAAAATTATAAAGAGACGGCTGCCATTATATAAAAAGATAGCTTATAAACAGCCTTGCTAACCTTTCGAGGCATTGTATTTCAGATGCATTGAACACCCATCAACAGCAGCTTTTTATTATTTTACGCCTGGCGACAGCAAAACTGCTTCACTCTTTTTTTCTGTTTTGTTTTACTCTTTTTTGCCATTTTTCTTTTCATTATGAGAAAGCTGTAAAAACTATTGTCTTTTCCTCACAGTCCATAGAGTGTTTGATGTTGTTGGTTATATGTGCTCCAATATTTTTTCGGTTACTATGAATTTATTTCTGAAGATCACGAAGGAAAAGAAACTTCAGTAGCCTGTGTAAAATTTATTGGCTTAGCTAAGAAAATATAATTTTTTTTTCCTGAACAAAAATGAGTAATAATTTCTTCCGACATCACAAACTTGATGGAGAAGTGGCTAAATACAAGGCAGATTCTTTTTAAAAGAATGTCCTTTTCGAATAAAACAATATGTTTATCTATGAACTTTGTGCACAGTATCTTAATATTCTGTTCAAACATTTACAAATGTTTCTTCATCTAGAAGATCCATGGATGAAGTAGCAGGCAAGCATAAGTAGCAAGTAGAATTTTTTGGCAGAAAAAATAATAATTGTTTTCCGCTTTACACCATACCTTTGCTTTTCATAATTGTCTACAGACCTTAAAGAGATCTTATTACATGTCATAGTAATTATATGTGACACCTTGTAGTAAACATTGATTCCCCCCCCCCCCCCCAAAACTAACAAAAAAAGCCTTGAAAATGCATTGAAAAAAACATGTTAAAAAACTTTTTTATAACACTAGCAGCCTCCAGCTACCACTAGAGTAGTTTTGAGCAGCTTATTTATGGAGGCCTGCTAAAATTTGAAAAATACTGTAAGAGAGCCATACAAACAGGGCCGTATTAACAGCTGCTGCTGCCCTAGGCACTAAACCTGAAGATGCCCCATCTTCACTCCCCATCACATTGATATCTGATCAATCTTAGGCTGCGTTCACACATTAACTGTATGTCACCATATGCAGCAGATACCAGACACTCATGCGGTAACCAATAGGCATATGGTCAACAATCCTGGTAACAGCACATGACTAGTGGGGAAGAAATGGGAGCGTGGTTTCCGCCACATGCATAACACCACCACACCACCACCACCTTGAAAATACACCAGATTTACTGGCATCTCTGAAGGGGAGGTGGGAGAGTAAAAAAATAAAACAAAAGAAAAGTTTTTTTTCTTCCCCCCTGCTCCCTGGTGCTGCCCCCCTGAAAGCTGCTGCCCTAGGCACCGGACCACGAATGCCTAGTGGTAAATCTGGCCCTGCATACAAAGACAGAAAAACGTAGCTGCTTTCTTCTAACAACAGCGCCACACCCGTCTTCCAGTTATGTATTATTGCAGCATGACCCCATTTATTTCAAAGGAACTGAGCTACAATACCTCACATAAGAAAGTCGATATGTTTTCCCAATCCAGGATCACCTCGGTTCTTACATTTAGAAGAGGTGCTGTTTTTGAGCGCAAATCTAATAATTGAATGAAATGCCAATAGCAGATAAGTAAATTCAATGCTATCAGATATTTACCTGAAAATGATTGCTCAAAAATCTATTATTTAATGTATTCCATAAAAAAACAAGCCTTAAATACCACTAAAGACCTAAAAAATATATAGTTATTGGCTTTCTGAGGCAAAAATAAAGCCTTAAGTGTCTGCTTAGATACCTTTGTATGTTTTATTTATTTACCCATTGGAGTATATTAATATCTGGAACCTATTTATACTCAACATTATTCAATCCACAGTAAAACCCACTGGCAACATGAACCAGTAAATTCCCTCAAACAATTCTATTTTAACCCAAAATGCTGTGATTTTTTAGATAAAACATAATTTTAAAAAGAGCTGGGTAGGCACAGGCAGAGGTTTCCACTGGATAACTCCTCTCCAGCTTGATTGGCGGGTCTTTCCCTATAGCATTTCAGAGTAAAGTCTAGTTCTTCTAATGAAGAAGCATGTTGGTATTCAGACTAAGGTTATGTTCACACAACATTTTCTATGCTCTATTTAAAATGATTTCTGTCATTTCGAGTCTAAAATAACGGACGTCATTTAGCAGCCTGGCCTGGCAAAAACGTCTGTTATTCAATACAATATGTGCATTGGACGTCCGTCTTTTTTGTTGACTTCAATGCATTGCCATTGCAGTTAAATTGCGGCAAAAAAGTATGTTATTTTAAATTTCAAAATCTGCCGCCCTTTCTCTAACATAACCTCAAATGTATTTATTTGTAGTAAGGTAGTCTGTCTATATTTTATACTTTTTGTTATTTCATTTAAATAGTACCACTGTATTGACAAACCCAATTCTGCTTCATCTGTGACTGTAATTTATAATTGTATATTATTATTATTATTATTATTATTATTATTAGACATAATTTTTATCTGTAAGTGATTTTGCATTGGCAACTACTGCAGTTTGAATTTGTGTTCCTGTTAAGACACAAGCAAAAACTTAAGAAATACATTTCCTGTAGGAAAGTTTCTGTCATTGACTTCAGAGTTTGTTCTTTATCTCTCCTTCCGAAAACAGATCTTAGATTTCTGTGTTTTAATTTCCTCGGAGCATTGATTGAATTCAATTAAGAGTTTCATTTTCAGTCTTTGAGTGTATCTTTTTTTGTCCTTGTTCACGTGTCCTTGGCTCTGTATGTTTGCATGGTATTTTGAGTTGTAAAATACAAAATGCCCTTTTACATAGACAGGACGTAGAATTCGTAAAGGGGCAGATCACTTAAAATGGAATTCCAGTTGAGGTTTTAAAAAATCTGCTATTCATTTACATCAGTGGAAGCTTTTACTTTTGTTGGGCCCTTTGAAGACTCAACTATGACAATAGACTGCACAGGAAATCTGGGGTAGTCTGAAACATGTCTCTCTGTGTCATCAATGGCTCATAATGCTCTCATGTTTTACTCGAGAACTAAGCTGTCAGGTGGCACTTTTTCAATCTTGAATAGCAAATGGGATAGTATGTCCAGTATTGTACATTAAATGCAATCAATTTCTATTGTGGATATGGTTTTCAAATGCATTATACAGTGAAACCTCTCCATAAATCCATTATTCAAGAAAACTACCCCTATATCTAGATAAGATTTCCTTTGACATATTTTAGACTCCAACATATTCTGTGTATACTAGCCTTGTTTTTTTGTTTTTTGGCAGAGACAGTGCAACAGTACTTTACTACCAGTTACTAAAGAGCTATTTCACAGATGGCAACCAATATGTTGGTCATTCACAGAAGGACAATACATCAAGTTGTTACTTTTCAAAAATAGCCGCTAAAACTAGATAATAAAATGCCAATAAATCTCTATATTTAACTAAAACATAATAGGACATAAATGAACAATATATTTCCTATTTTATGGTTTGGCTGGAAAGCCTTTTTAAGAAGCAATGGAGCAGAAATTACATGTAAGGCTATGTTAACAAAACATCCCCGATGTAGAAGACAACTGTGCTTGTCTTCACAATGGCATAGAAGCCTATGAAGTAGTAATGGCTCCATGGCAAAAATCACAATGGTCGCCACGTTGTGTTGCTGACTTTTGCTGCCCAGTTCAGAAGGGCCTTGTGTTTATTTTCTTCACAGCGGTGTGCCTTTCGAGAAGAAGACCTGCATAAGTAGTTATCACCTAGTATGAAATGCAATGGATTAGTCAAGGTTCAGCCCTTATTTCCAAGGATTACATGGCAACTTTATGGTCTGCCTCTTTGATACTACCGTTTTCCAGAAAATAAGACGCCCTCCCACAATAAGACACCCCAACTACCCTACTAACTAGCCTAAAGGAAGGCATCACCCCCAAATTAAGGCACCCCTACTCTAAACTAGGGCACCCCTGAAAGTACAGCCTCCCGTTGTCACCCGCAGCCACCCAGGACTCACCTAATTGCCTCGTGGACGATCACAGCTGCCGCAGGCATGCTGGTCCATGGCCCCTATGTCCTCCGTACGTCCTGATGCACGCCACTGCACACCGCCGCATGCTTGACGCACACCACCACATATCCTACCACATGCTTGATGCACGTCCCGCTGCTGATCCCTTCTTGGTCCCATGTCCCTGCTTCAGCAAGGATGTGAGTATTCCGAGGAGGTCTGAGGGGGAGAGAAATAAGAAATACCCCGAAAATAAGACATAGTGCCTGTTTTTGAGCAAAAATTAATATAAGGGGGAAACACAGTAGGTAGCCAAACAAACTTATTTAGTTGCTATCTAGTAAGCTTAGTTAGCTTGATCATCCAATAAAAATTTTCAAATGGAAAACTCCTTTTCAGCGGTTTTCTTATTATTCATTGTAAGCTGATAAAGCAAAAAATTTAAATTCAAGACCTCAAAGTAAGGAGTACATTGCTAATATAAAAGGCAGCACAAAGCAAACATGATTTTATACATTTTTTATATGAACACTGAAATTTAAGACATTTTAAATTCAATATCTATACCAAGGCCAAGCAAGAACTTGCTTTATTACTTAGGGTGAATGGAGCACGCTTCTCAGCAGGCAATGCGTGCTACTCCACATTTAAGATCACTGTTGGTATCATACAAAATTCAAGTAGTAGAAATAAAAAATGATGTTTTATTCATCAATGTATAAAAGAAATAACAGAATGGCAGCCCAGGGGGGGAAATAATAACACTAGAAACCTGAAAATGCACAGAGATTGCCATTGCTAAAAGACAAGGCTTTATCACAAGTTACTTAATGTTTATTTAATCTCTTGCTGATTAAATTATTTTATTATTTGATTTTTTTGCAGCAATGTATGTGCTGTTGGTAAGAACGTATATTAGCAAGGCAAGATCTTTCTAACAATATGTATTTACCCAATATGGATGCAGCCAAATGTGGCCTTAAGGTATATAATAAAGTGACACAACTGACACAATGTAAAAAAAAAGATGTTATTAAAACATAACCTTAACCCCTTAAGGTCAAAGCCAATTTTCGTTTTTGCGCTTTTGCTTTTTCCATTTTATGTTTAAAAGTCCATAGCGCTTGCATTTTTTCACCTAGAGACTTATATGAGCGCTTATTTTTTGCGAAACCAATTGTACTTTGCAATTACAGGCATAATTTTTCAATAAAATATGTTGTGAAACCGGGAAAAAATCATTTGCGCTGTCAAATTGAAAAAAAAAAGAATTTGTTTTGATTTCGGGGAGTTTTGCATTTACGCCGTTCGCCCTATGGTAAAACTGACTTGTTATGCATGTTCCTCAAGTCGTTACGATTACAACGATATATAACATGTATAACTTATATTGTATCTGATGGCCTGTAAAAAATTCAAACCATTGTTAACAAATATATGTCACTTAAAACCGCTCCATTCCCAGGCTTATAGCGCTTTTATCCTTTGGTCTATGGGGCTGTGTGAGGTGTCAGTTTTTGCGCCATGATGCGTTCTTTCTACCGGTACCTTGATTGCGCATATACGACTTTTTGATCGCTTTTTATTACATTTTTTCTGGATTTGATGCGACCAAAAATGCGCAATTTTGCACTTTGGGATTTTTTTGCGCTTACGCCGTTTACCGTGCGAGATCAGGAATGTGATTAATTAATAGTTCGGGCGATTACGTGTGCGGTGATACTAAATATGTTTATTAATTTATTTATTTATTAATTTATATTTATAAAATGGGAAAAGGGGGGTGATTTGGACTTTTATTAGGGGAGGGGATTTTTTATTAATAAAAACACTTTTTTACTTTTTTTTTTACATACACTAGAAGCCCCCCTGGGGGGCTTGTATATACATAGCACTGATCTCTCATAGAGATCAATGCTGTGTATATACACAGCAAAGATCCATTAGATCGGTCATAGATTGCTATGGCCTGCTGCAGGCCATAGCAATCTATTGCGGAGCCGGGATCAGCGTCATTCCGAAGAACGGATGCGATCGCGGGGGGGGAGATCCGTGCCACTAGACACCAGGGATGCACGGAGGAAAGCACTTCAATGCAGCTGTCAGGTTTGACAGCTGCATTGAAGGGCTTAATTAGCCGGCGCGGCAACGGGACCCGCGCCGGCTAATAGAGGCACTGCCCGGCTGCAGATTGCAGCCGGGATCGGTGCCGTTCAAAACGGGGTCCCGGCGGGACCCCGCTCTGAACACCCCCTGCGGCACCATGACGTATCAGATACGTCATGGGTCGCTAAGGGGTTAATGCATAATGATTATTTATTTATTTTTACTTTTTTTTTTTTTTGCTGATTTCACTGTAAGTCATGCAACTTTTTTTTTTTTTTTTCCAAAGAGGCAGTTTTGGCAAAATTGTTCTATTGCATTTCTGCATGTGAAAACCGAAATCTACATGGGAAAAATATGTGATAATGCAGATTTGAAATTTACTCAAAGTATGATATTAGGGAATATCACTAGGATATATCATAACTTTATTATATACTGTATAAAGGACAGACCTTTATGAACCCCACCAATTACAACAACATCTTCAGCTTACTTTCTGTGCAGCAAAGTGGTTGCCTGGTACTACAAAATGTGCAGTATAGGCTCAGGCTGGTATAAGGATGGAAACAAAAGAAATTATAGTCGGGTAGAGCAGTGCTTCCTGCTTTCATTCCACCTGCAGGAAATCATCAATTAGTGGACATAATGGTGACCTGCCTCAACCAGTGATTGGCTGAGCAGGCATTTCCTGCTCATTTTCCTCCAAACAATGGGAAAAAGGGACAGGTGAGTATACCTTTTTTTTTTACCAGCCTGAGCCCATAATGTACAACTATGTGGCCCTGGAGAACCCATTAAGTGATGCCATATACTAGAAATATGCCAACAATTATAATTAGCCAATATCTGAACACTGTACAGTGGTGCCTTGGATTACAAGCATAATTCGTTCCGGGACTGCGTTTGTAATCCAAATCCACTCTTAAACCAAAGCTAATTTTCCCATAAGAAATCACTGATATGCAGACAATTGGTTCCACACCCCAAAAATAATGATTTCTTATTCTGAATAACATGTAAAACAGATGAAACAAACATTCAGAAACATTCAGAATATGTGATATTATAAGTTACTGTACAGTAATGGAGAGGATGGGAAACAAAAGGACTGACAGAGACTGCAGGGGGTATGAAGGACTGAGCAGGGCAGATGTGGGCACATACATGCAGCACTCTCTGTCCAGGGAGAGAGGGGTTACAGTTATGAAGAGATTACCTCCACAGTCCTGTCCCCCAATGGCGGATTATAATGTGGGCGGTTTGGGCGGCCGCCCGGGGCCCGAGGCCCCCATGCCACGCCGCCCACATTATAATGAGGCTGCGGCCCGGCCCCCCCTCGCCACTGCAGGCTCTTGTGACCGCAAGCATTGTTTTGCTTGCGGTCACAAGAGTCCTGCTCTTACTGTCCACGGCTGTTGTGCAGCTGCCGGAGGTGTCCCGTCCTATCCCCCGGCAGCACGCGCATCAGACAGCTCCCCGTGCGCCTGTGGCTGTGACTTCCGGCGCACGGGGAGCTCTGTGATGCACACGCTGCTGGGGGATAGGGACACCTCCGGCAGCTGCGCAACAGCCGGGGGACAGACGGAGCCTGCAGGACAGGAGAGGATCGATGGGGGAATGGGTTGTAAGGTGAGTTTTCTTTTTTTTTTTTTTTTTTTAAATCTGCCTGCATGGGGGAAAGGGGGGGGACCATCTATTAGAGGGGGGAGAGGGGGACCATCTATAAGGGGGGAAAAGAGGGGGACCATCTATAAGGGTATAAGGGGGGGGAAGAGGGGGACCATCTATAAGGGTGGGAAAGGGGGGACCAGCTATAAGGGGGGGGGGGAGAGGGGTACCATCTATAAGGGGGGAAGAGGGGGACCATCTATAAGGGTATAAGGGGGGGAGAGGGGGACCAGCTATAAGGGGGGGAAGAGGGGGACCATCTATAAGGGGGGACCATCTATAAGGGGGGGAAGAGGGGGACCATCTATAAGGGGGAAGAGGGGGACCATCTATAAGGGGGAAGAGGGGGACCATCTATAAGGGGGGGGGAAGAGGGGTACCATCTATAAGGGGGGGGAAGGGGTACCATCTATAAGGGGGGGAGAGGGATACCATCTATAAGGGGGGGAAGAGGGGTACCATCTATAAGGAGGGAAGAGGGTGACCATCTATAAGGGGGGAAGAGGATGACCATCTATAAGGGGGGAAGAGGGGGACCATCTCCTATAGGATTAGCACCCTCCTTTCCTGACATCCTCTGTGCTGCTGTGACCTCCCCTATAAGATCAGCACCCTCCTCTCCTGACATTCTCTGTGTTGCTGGGACGCTGCAACCTCCCCTATAAGATCAGCCCCCTCCTCTCCTGACATCCTCTGAGCTGCTGTGACCTTCCCTATTAGATCAGCACCCTCCTCTCCTGACATCCTCTGTGCTGCTCGGACCTCTTCTATAGATCAGCACCCTCCTCTCCTGACATCCTCTGTGCTGCTTGGACCTCTCCTATAGATCAGCACCCTCCTCTCCTGACATCCTCTGTGTTGCTGGGACCTCTCCTATAGGATTAGCACCCTCCTCTCCTGACATCCTCTGTGCTGCTAGGACTCTCCTATATGATTAGCACCCTCATCTCCTGACATCCTCTGTGCTGCTGTGACCTCCCCTATAAGATCAGCACCCTCCTCTCCTGATATCCTCTGTGCTGCTGTGACCTCCCCTATAAGATCAGCACCCTCCACTCCTGACATCCTCTGTGCTGCTGTGACCCTGCGACCTCCCCTATAAGATCAGCTCCCTCCTCTCCTGAAACCAGGTGGCAATATGTTTATTGGGGGCAGTGGAGGTGGGGTGGACAATGCTTACTGGGAGCAGCAAGGGACCAAACATTATGTTTATTGGGGCCAGCAGGGAGGGGAGGCAGGCAGTGTTTATTGGGGACAGTGTGTGGAGGGGGGCAGTAGCGGAGTATAATGTGGGCGGATTGACGGGGGGGGGGCCAGGTTGGGTGGACAGCTCTTAAACCAAAACGCTCTTAAACCAAGTTACTCTTAAACCAAGGTACCACTGTACCTATTTTCAATGTTAATATAATGTCAGAAAAATAGATACAATTAAGGCACAAAAGTCTCATGATTGATTGATTGATTGATTGATTGATTGATTCAAGATTGAAGACAGGACATTCAGCATCTCAGAAACCGATTTCAAAACTATGACTGTGTACTTGAGTGAATATGCAGAGACAGTTCAACAGTACTTTACTACCAGTTACTAAAGAGCTATTTCACATGGCAACCAATATGTTGGTCATTCACAGATGGCCAATACAGATGGACAATACAAGATACTGCAATGCCAATAAATCTCTATATGTAACTAAAATATAATAGGACATAAATGAACAATATATTTTCTATTTTATGGTTTGGCTGGAAAGCCTTTATAAGAAGCAATGGAGCAGAAATTACATGTAGGGCTATGTTTACAGAACATAGTTCTGTGGCTGTCTTTTTTTGACGTCATGATTATTTTTAGCAGTCATAGTTATCTTTTGGCTTCAAAATGACGATCCAAAGAGACGTATGCAAAACAATGTGTGAACAAAGCCTTATAATGGTTATTTTTTGTAGCTTTATTAACACTGCAAAATGTGAACAGTGTGTAAGGGGGAAAAAATTCTGAATATTTCTTGAGCTGCACCTGCATGTGAACTGCACTGAATATGCAGTGATCAAGGAGTACATCTGTAAATATGATGACTGTTGTGGCTGCTCAGCACAATCCATCCAGCCAGGTCTGAAGCTTTTTAATAACAGCTCAGATTACAAAATCATTTGCTGTGGGTGAAACAATTTCACAGGAGAAAGCCTGTTGTTTTCAATCATGCAATGTCTGCAGTGCAACATCTCTCACTGTGGTGTCCAGGAAGCAAACTGTTTTATTCCTCATTGAATATTTTACGTATTGTAACACTCTTGCTGCCATTTTCAAGATGTCAGTTTTGTTTTAAAGAACAATGTGACCTTTAATATTTTTTTAGGTTTAAAAGTGTCAGAAAACTAAAACATGCCGCAGTAAAAGAACATGTTAACTTCTTAAGGGCTTTAGGGTTTTGGCATCTAAATGTTTTTGTTTTCAATAAAATTACAAGACTGTAGCAAAAAATGAACGAGCATGACAATACTATATTCGGGCTGTATTTTTGCAATGTTAAAATATTAAATTATAGGTTTACACAGAAATTTCACTCTCTTCAAATTTGCTATATTTATTTGAATGGGATTGTTTTGGCAGAAAGCTCATGGATTGGGACAAAAAAAAATAATTGCAAACATTTGGTCAAGAATGCTGAACTCTTGGTCAAGAATGCTGAAACTTCTTGACATACACCAATCAGAAAGAATGGCACTGAGCTAGGCAGTAAGTGGATGGGTTTGGAGAAACGTTTCTCAAATACCTGTAAGAGTAACATTTGTGAAGTGAGAATTCTGATTGTAGCTGAGTTAAAGTTCTCAGTATATTTGTCAATATCTGTTAGCATATCTATAGTACATATTCAGTCCCAAGAGATTTCTAACTACTGAGAGTCATGTCTAAGATAAGGAGGTCCAAAGTCAACAGTAGGGTTTTAGCTGGCTAAACAGAAGATCAGATGTCAGTGAAGTCTCCCAGTGCTGAAAAGGGTCTGTTATACAGAGCTTGTCAATTTCGCACATTTATCACTACTGACTAAGGTAAGACAAGACAAGAAGGATTAAAGAGAGTGAAATAAAAGTGAATTTCTCTTTATGGACACCCATCTATTAACTCACCAAGGTAACAACTAGTTTTTAATATTTGATCTATTAGAGAGGCTCTGAGATCACGACCCTCCCTCCCTTCAGTACAATAAGGCAGTAAGTCATCAGCTTAGCCATTGCCCGAAATACATAGAAACAAAATATAAGACAGTGCTCCATAGCGTAACTCAGACAGGGCTGAAGTGGTGAAAGTAAGCACATAGAACTCTCACCTGAGTAGGTTGTGCTGATGTAAGGCACAGCTCTTTCTGATGGCATGTGAATGAACCGCAGCCACTCCCGACTAATCCCCACAGGGATTAAAGACAGTCAGTATCCTCCTCCACTCCAAGGCGGGTAAAACAGGCGCAGGTCCAAGAGGTGATAGTGATATAAAATATCATAAAATTTATTAAAAGAATTATGCCAGCGACACAACATGTTTCGAGACCGGTCCAGTCTCTTTATCAAGTGTCTAATGACACTTTTATCAAGTGTCTAATGACACATTAGACACTTGATAAAGAGACCGGACCGGTCTCGAAACGCGTTGTGTCGCTGGCATAATTCTTTTAATAAATTTTATGATATTTTATATCACTATCACCTCTTGGACCTGCGCCTGTTTTACCCGCCTTAGAATGGAGGAGGATACTGATCGAAATACATAGAGGTGGTTGGGAACCTAGCTGTACATCACTGACTGAGACAGATCCATGGCCAGTGATTGGCTGAGGAAGCTGTCACTCTAGGGAGTGACAGCCTGCTAAGTGAATCACTGTCTGTAGTGCTGTCCCATCTCAGTCAGCGATTGGCTGAACAGGTTATCACTCCCAAGATAAGAGTGACAGCCAACTCAGCCAATCACTGACTGCGGCGCTGTCTCAGTCAGTGATTGAATGCCTTGGTAAGGTGGCTACAAGGGACACTGTAGACACAAAAGAAGACATTGGACAGTGGACAGGTAAGTAGGGATGAGAGAACTTGCTGAACCGCACTAAAACAGCTAAACACCTGCAATCATTAACTGTTTTAGTGCGGTTTGTTTTAAGGTTTGGTTCCTATAAACCTGAACTTTAGAGTTTGGGGAACCTGCCATACTGAACTCTTGAAAAGTTTGATCATCTCTAGTTAACAAGTGTGGCACTTGGGTGAATGAAATCAAGCCAACAATAGTTAATTGTGTTGTTCCTCCGTTAAGTAACAATTTTTAAGTCAAGAAGTCTTTAATTTAAGAGGTAATGTTAATGCTAACCATCTGTAATCTGGTAACATTTAGTTTCTAACTAGAGATGAGCAGAACTTTCGGACTTCGGTCCGAAAGCCGCTCACTCCAATGCGATCCCGGGTGCATAGTAGCTTTTGGGAATCTGCGGGCAGGATCTTCCAGGGAATTCAAGATACATTCAAGACCAAAAGTCCTACGGTTCGCTCATCCCTATTTATAACATGGTATATATTGTTATTGTTTTCCTAGCAATGGACACATGAATGGATGTTTTTAAAATGTGATGTACACAATTCGCTACATGTCATGTGGGTTTGACTTAAAGGGGTTGATTTTATTACAGACAGGCTATATTTTTGAGTTGTATTTTGCTTTTATTTTGTGAAAATAACCTCCAATATTGAGTTGTGTTACAGGACGGGGATCATTCAGATAGAACAAGTAAAAGCTTATCAGTCATCCTTTTAAGCTACAAAACACAGGCATAAATTGTCAAATAGGACAATATAGCCCTGTAACAGATAATTTTATGGCCTTTATTCGGAACTTAATAAACATCTGTCTTTTTTCAACCATACTGCCCTGAATTTACTTGATTGGTAGACAATTTATGCTTTTGTAGCTTTATCCAACTCCACACATCTTAATATTGAATGTTCTAAGGCCACATCCACATTCCATAATTCCCTGAAGCTGCACGGCAGAATCACAGGCCTGTGCGCAGCTGTGTCAGTACAGTCCTGCAAAGAGTGAAACACTTTTGGCACTCCTGGCATCATCATAATACAATTCCCGAATGTCTGTGACTCCATCATGGTTCGCAGCCTCCGTGATTTATGGAATGTGTACATGCGGTCCAAGGCCTTATGAACACTATTTGCTTTGAGGTATGGTTAACACTCAAACTTTCTTGAAAACAACAGATTTCTTAGTGATCCGACTTTGAGTGCCTTAGGGGGTATTACAGTTTTAGGAAATCGTATTTAAAAAAACCAAAAGCTTTTGTGACATGGTTATTTTTTTTTCCTATTGAAAGAGTATTCCTATAATGGGCAAAGCACCTGTGAAACCCTCCGCTTCCAATCGCAATGCAGTTCAAACCTCTTTAGCCAATGAGCTCTTATCATTAATGATGTGTTTACACAGACAGATGTATCTGACATATATCTGGCACATTATTGAAGCCAAAGCCAGGAATGGATTTGAAAAGAGGAGAAATCTCAGTCTTCCCTTTATGACCTGTTCTCTGTTAATAGTCTGTTCCTGGCTTTGGCTTCAATGACCTGTCAGAAGAATCTGTCTGTATTAACACACCCTAACACAGAGGTTCACTTTCATTTTCTCCTTGTACTGTGGATGCTTAGTAAAACACATTAAACAGTAGATCTGGTTTGTGTTATTAGTTTAATCTGATTGTGTCAGTCCATAATGGTTACTTAGATAACAATCAGACCACATTTCATTACTAATCAATGAAAGAATCCAGGAGCCAAAGGATTCTCATTCTTTTTCCTGCAACTTTTTTAGGCATTACCATAACAAAATGTGCTGCACAGAGAACCATATTATTCCGAGGTGATTGAGTTGAGCTTGTTTCCCTGAATGCAGTTGTTCCTCTCTTGACAGAAAGTCGATACTTTTAAACCTTTGTAATATTGAACTGTAAAGAAATATGTAATATAAGAAAAATAAAGAAATATTAGCGCCCAAGACAGCTTTGGGGTTTATGTCAAGATACACTACATGATTAGCAGGGGGAAAAAAATCATCAATACCTCGAAGCAGCTTCATAGTTGTTGTTTTTTTCTAACCAGTGAAGATTATACTGATAAAAAAATTAGCAGTTCTTGATGGTGTGGATAAAAGAGAAAGGCTAAAAGAGAAAGCCAGGAGCCCATAGGTAACTATATATATACACACACACAGGAGAGAGCTGTGGCGGTAAGTGGCCAAAGCACCACCCTAAGTCTTTTAACCAGCTGTCAGAGGCGGCGGTGCGGTCCTATAAGGTACTGGGGGAAGACCAGCCCAGGGGGCAAATGCCCCCCTGCCCCCGGACCAGCCAGCCAATATATATATCATTATACAAATTAAGATATTTTATAACTTTATTTAAAAATTGAAAGGCACACTACTAATGGCAATATTATCCAGGTCATTTTCTTAGAACTTTTTCTATAGGGTAAAAAGACTGCAGATACACTGGTATTTTATTTTTATAAATGGAACATGCGCTGATGCACTGTAATAGCATTGTCTGAACTAAACGTCAAGAAATGCAGTGTGTAATTTAGCCTAGGGCTATAGTCAGACATAATTCTTCTACTACTATGTATGGCCCAGGTGTCAAACCTGCAGCTCTCTGCTGCAAAACTACAATTCCCATCATGCCTAAACTGCCAAAGCTTTAGTTTTCCAGGCATGATGGGAATTGAAATTTCTAGCTACAAAGTACCATATTTTCCAGTGTATAAGACAAATGGGCGTATAAAATGACCTCTGACTTTTAAGATTTTCAGGGGTTCGTCTTATACACTGGAAGATGTTAACCCCTGTCTGACCACAGCAGGGTTTAACAGCTGGCGCCCTGCTGCAGTCTCCCCTCATGTTCCCGGTGCGAACATCGTGATGCAGAGACACTGCCTCCCTTAAGCTTTCCCGGGCAGCCGAGCGTCTCATTGGAGAAGCTCAGAGATGCTCGGCTGCTGGAAGATCTTTGGGCAGAGGTACCGGAAGTAACCAAAGCCTCTGCCATTCTCCTGAATCTCTCCTGGCAGCCAAGCGTCTCTGAGATTCTCCGAAGAGACGCTTGGATGCCCAGGAGAGATTTGGGGGCCTCCAGCGCAGGCAGAGTGTCCGCAGAGTGTCTTCGCCAGGAACATAACGGTAGACACACGGCTGCTAGGAGGAGCTGCCGGGAACAGGTGACAGCCACATACGGTGGGGATGCGTACGTTTTAGAGCTCCCCCATCATATGCCGCAACCATCCCTCCCATATAAGACAACCCTCAATTTCTGGGAAGATTTTTGGGGGTTAAAAAGTCATCTTATACGCCGGAAAATACGGTAGCACCATCAGATGGACCTGTCTGTAATGCAAAAATCATAATGATATAAAAAGTCAACAGACAGAATGCAGAATAAAATATTTTTAAAATTCTGCATTCTAAATAAATAAATAGGTAAATATAATTGTAAATGTTTCATCTCATCTCCTAGGTCCAGAAGCTGTTCTGCTATGAAGTGGTTAAAATTTGGAAAAAGCAGACTAGTATAGCTTCTTGTTGTGCTAAAGTGTGGGCTCATTTTATCACTCTGGTATTATTTAAGTGACTCAATCAGTATTTATTATTCTCTATTATTGTCTTACTTGGCTCAAGGTTGGGAATAAGCATTTGCCAAAGTACATTTACTAGTGTGGAAATCAAAAGCTTTGTCAATTTACAAAATACGGCAAATTCATGGATTTTCATTCATGTACAATTTGTACACTGAACTTGTTCTTTTATTCTATGTACTGTAAAATCAAGTATATTTTGCTGTCTGGGAATTAAACCAACATTTTTATATATTTGTTTAAAGGGGTTGTCAGGCAATACCTGGGGAGAGGGTGGGTGAAAACAATGACATCCACTTAATTACCTCCACCACCACCCTCCCTAGTGCTGCTATCCACAATTCACTGCACTGGTCACCAGCAGCCTCCAGGATTCTTAGATGTGAAGTGCCAGGCCTGCTCAGCCAATCAGTGGCAGAGACGGGACACACCTGCAGCTGCTGACTGGCTAAGTGGGGGCAGGCCTGCCGCATCACGTCTCAGAACCCCGAAAACGGTCGGACATCGGAGACTAAAGCAACAGAATGTGGAGGTCAGCGCTGGAGCCTGGGAGGCAAGTGGATATAATTGTTTTCAACCACCCTCTCCGGCTGGACAACCTCTTTGGATCTCAAATCACAAAATGTAAGGAAAGACCATGATGTTGATGAATTACTGTCATGATCAGGTAGGAGGGAACCACAAGATTATATTATTTAACTTGAAAATTTAAAAAAGGAGCATACCTGTTGCAATAATTGAATAATTATTATGTAATATGTTTCTGCCTCATTACAATGTATGACTTGTCAAAGAGAAAACGGGGGGGGGGGAGTTGCTCTGTTTTGTGTTTCTATTCTTCCTGGTTTGGCATTTCCCAGAATGCAATGCTTTCCCTCGTGTGATCATCACAGCCCCCACTCATAACAATCAGTAAAATTAGTGCAGCAGTTGCTTCTGACCGATTAGAGATGGTGAATCAGTCAAGGGATTGGGTTATCCAGCCAAGTCTCCTGTTACATCACGCCCTGCCCGCTGTATGCATCATCAGCAAACACACACAATGTGAGACAGAGGCATGTAAGATTTGTCTCCTGGGGGGGGGGGGCTAGCAGCAGGAGCAGGAGACAATGTGAATTGGCACAGAGGCCATTTTTTTTTACTTTTTTCCTGGATTTCTATCAGCTACCAGTGTGGCAGAACTGTACAGATACAGTAAAACATTGTATAGACACATCTATATCACTTTTAATGTACTTTAAATAGAAAAAAAAGTTTTTCTTATCTGGAGTTCCCCTTTAAGATAATGAAGCTTATCCAACTCCAGTGAGAGAATTTTACAAAAAATTTCTGATTCTTTATTATTTATAAATTATAAGTCTTGTTAATTGATACAAATCCATTCTCCTAGCATTTGAGCAAATTACACTAATGAATCTTCTGGGTGAGACATTATTTATAATGCTAAATAACTTATAAGACACTTTATTTAATGTGTCATATAGCAGTAAAGGCTGTACTTTTTTTCTGTATGAGAAGGAAACAGTGTAGTTTTCTGCATTAAATTGCTGGATGAGAGGGGCCATGGATGTCTGCCTCAGATTTTGTGACAAATAGACCTGCAGAAGGATGATACCTAATGACAACTTGAATTTAAAGTGCCTCAAAGTGTCTGACATATCAGATGTCAGACATTTTTTTCACAAGTTGTTTTTCAGTATTCATTAAGTTGTTTGCTAGCCTGTGGTATACAAATCAGAGAAAACCACACTGCTGATTTTTCAATCTCTAGATACTAGCATTTATTCTCCACTTGTAATTTAAAATAGAGAACCCTTATCTGCATTCATTTCTTACATCATTGCTCTAGCACTTTGCAGATTTTATCTGAGTGTGGCTTTTATAACCTTTTGGAAATTGCTGTGATAAAGGATGCATCAGCAGTTTGCAATCCTATTGCCTTTCTGAGTCGCACATCAAATCTCTCCTAACACATTAATGGATGGACCATGAGGCTTTACTGCCTTTTATTTTCAAATCAAGTGTTATTTGTTTTGTCGTGTACATGGAGGACCAGATAAAAAAAAAATCCCATGCTATCCTTTAACCTGATTTACTTTAGAAGCGGATATTATGAGCTGATCAGTATGGTGTCCTATGTATTGGTATTGCTTGAAATATAAATGTCCCCGAAAAATAAAGTTCCCAGTAGAAACGGAACAGTGGTAGAATGGGAGTTGTTCCCACAACGTTAAAATTAAAGCCATCCGGCTTTCAGGACAGCTGTCTTTATACTGCAAGAGGACGTCTATCTATCAGTAATGGTGGATGAAAATAATGTTCATTAAAAAATTTTGTGGCCATCATTACTCATAAGCAGAAAAATTACTGCCGTCCAAAAAAACTGACATCATTTTGATGGCATGTGAACACGAACATGACATTCAGTGACTGGTGCCATTTTCAAATAGCTTTCCTTTTCTTCTCCATCCAGTCCAGACAGTTAGGCAGTTGGGATCCCACCTCTCTCTGCTTGTTCAGGTTGCTTGCCCCTTCAGTAAGGAGTGTTTACTCCTGGCAGACATGTTTCATAAATATTAGTGATAAGCGAGTAGTAAAATATTTGGAAGCTCGAAATTTGGTTAAAGTAGACCGTGATTCTTAATTATTCGATTGAATATCAATACCCATTGAAGTCAATGGTAGATAAATGTTCTCTTTTTGGAAACAAATTCAACCACTTGAAGGTCACAAAGTCCACAATATCACCTCAGACATTAATTCAAACACCTCTGGAATGCAACTGGGACAGCAGGGAAAGCATGCCTGGGTGCATCTAACACACCCAAGTTTTACACCACTATCACAGGCTGTGAAAAGTACACTCCAAACACAACATAACCTCTACCTCTATTTAGAGTGAAAAAAGTAAAAGTAAACCTTCTTTCCTCTACATTAGCATGGACAGAAAGCCAAATTGTAATCAAAAGAAAATTTTTCCTTCACCCCTTTGAATCATGTTGCCTATAAAAACCACAGATGGCATATGCAGGGGGGGGGGGGGGGGGGGTCGAAGAACACCCACTGTCATTGTGTGTGTGTTTGTGTGATGTGGTCAGACACATCGTATACATAAAGGGGTAAGGGTCTGATGAAAACCATGTAAAAATTTAGTTTGAGGCCCTTGAGGTGACCCCTTAAAAATTGTGTTTTATGTAACAGGCAGGTGATAAGTAAAATACTTTTTATTTATTTAAACCTTGCGCAGAGCGCAATAAACTGTCCTGTGACAATTTGTATGTAACAGAAACTCAACTAAGCCAACACCGGCGTATATAGTATGCTTGTAAAGTTTATGGCGGCAGGTGATACATAACAGGTGTCCTGCAAGAATTTGAATGTAACACAAAATAGGCCAATGCAGGTGTATATAGGAGAATTATAAATGGTCTGCCTGTCTGTCTAAGTAGCTGATGTCCTCTATTCTATGCACTGTATGGATGGAGCTATATGCTGTGCTGTGTAGTAGCCCTGACAAGGACTTTTGCCATTTTGCCTGCCTAAAATCTGTGAACATCCTTACTGTCCCTACTCCAGGATCTCTCCCTCAACTTGTCCTGCAACAATTAAAATGCAGGAATAAATAGATCATCTGAAGCCTATTCTTCACAACGAGCAGCTGCCTGTCTGTGTGTGAGAATAAGCAGCTCATGTGCTGGTAGCTGGCCTATACACTATATATCCGGAGCTCTATTCTGTGCTGTGCAGTGTGGTAGCCCTAAGAAGGGCTTTCGGGGTCTTGTCAGCCTACAATCAGATAAATCCTAATGGTCCCTACTCCAAGATCTCTCCCTCACTAAGTTCACAATGACATCTGATAACAAGCACCAGGAGCTAAGTTCTTATAGTTTGAGGTCACATGAGTTAGCCATCCAATGGCTTGTAGAAATTGTTCTTACAATGCCTGCATGCTCCTAGGGTCTGTCAACCCCCCCTCCCCCCGCATAGTTATTGGCTGGAAAAATCGCCAAGCATGGTGGGAGAAGTAACAAATTTTTACAGTGTTTATGCTCGGATACTAAATCGAAAACAAATATATCAAATAATGTAATAATCAATCGAAAATCTACTCGATCAAGTACTACTCACTCATCTCTAATAAATATTTTAGTTTAAAGTATGTGTATTGAGCTTTATAAATTCAATAAGAAATTGGACGGCACTGCACACAATGTTAACCCCTTAACGACACGTTAGCCTTGGCTTTGGTGCAAACAGCATAAATGTACACCCCGCCGGGGTACCAGGCTATGGAGCGGGCTCAGGAGCTGAGTTCGCCCCATAGCGGGTTAGGACCGGCTGCTATCAGTAGCCGGGCCCTCACCCTCAATGGCGGGCCGCTGTTATCGCGCGCCCCGCGCCGCCATTAATCCCCTAAACGCGTCGTTTAAGTGTAACTGACCGGAGCATCTCCGGTCACTTACTGATCGGTGTCCCGATCACACTGCCCGACTGCCCGACTCCTATTGTATACATAAAACACATAAAAATAATAAAGCTAATTAACATATAATATACCGTAGCTTGCGTAATCGTCCGATCTATTAAAATGAAACAATATTTTTCCCACACGGTGAACGGCGTGAACAAAAAGTGGTAAAAAAAGCAGAGATAGCTTTTTTTTTTAAATTACATTTTATGTATAAAGAAAATTAATAAAAATCAATCAATAAGTCTGATCTAAAAAAAAAATTTTTTTACTAATAAAAACTAGAGATCATGGCGCAAAAAATGACACCCCATAGGTGAAAAAATAAAAGCGCTATAAGAGTCACAATAGGGCCATTTTAAATACATCTATTTCCAAAAATAGTTTTGCTGTTAATAAAAGTAGTAAAAAATTAGAAAACCTAGAAAACATGCATATCGCTGTGTACAGACTGACCTATAGAATAAGTAAAAAATGTCAGTTTTACTGGAAAGTGTATCATGTAAACACGGACCCCCACAACCACAAAAAATTGGTATTGATATTTTGGGGTTTCCGTCATTCATTTTATGGCAGATTGAAAGATGCCATTACAAAGTACGCCTGCTCCTGAAATAAACAAGCCCTCACATGGCCCTGTAGGTGAAAAATTAAAAGTGTTATAGGTCTTAGAAGGCGAGGAGAAAAAAATGAAAACGCGAAAGTGACAATTGGCCCGGCCCTTACGGTAATTTCAGGCTCTGTCCTTAAGGGCTAAAGTGTACCTGTCAATTATTAATTTTTTTTTTATTGCAGAAATCAGTAGTATAAGCGATTTTAAGAAACTCTATAATAGGTTTTATTAGGCAAAAAAGCCTCTTTCTGTACTTAAAAAGAAGTTTCCCAGCCTCCCCTCCTCACTTCTCATCTGTTCATTATCAGGCAAATCTGTCTTCATTACAGAGAAGCAAGTGAAGATGGGTTCTGCTGTGTCCATTATATCCTATGGAGGGGGAAGGGGCCGAGAGAAATGAGTGAGCAGGAAGAAGAGACATGAAGGTCAGCTGTTTGCAGACTGTCTGGGCACCTAAAACGCTGGATTCAGAGGTCAGAAAGGCCAGTGCTTATCCAGGCACTTGCTGAGAGAAGATTGCAGGGTGTTGTGCTGTGCAGGACTCCTCCGTGCTCACTCACGGCTGTAATAGATTACAACTCATACTAATTATTTATTTATCTATTATTTACTTTAACAAATAATTTCTATTTTAATTTGAATTATTTAATTTTTTTATTTTTCTGTCTATAAATCTATTACAAGTAATAACTAGTGATGGAACACATGGGAAACTTTATTTATTGTCTGTATTTACCTGTTTGAGTGTATTATGCATTCCTCCGGCCGATAATTCATTATCGGCCGTGGTAACATAATTTTCCACCCAAAGGGGTCTGCTGGGCAAATGGGTGTGAATGAAAATCAATTAACCATTAACTTTCATTCACACTATGGCCGGCAGGACGGCCACACAGTGTGTGAACTATTTTCTATGGTTCATAGACTGTGGCCATAGAAAATAGACATGTTCATTCAATTACACAGCTGCAGTAAAAAATGGCCGTGGTTGATGTACTGTGTGCACAACAACGGCTGTTCTTCTATTGAAATCAATGGAAAGTAATGAATTCGAAAATCTACTGCCATTGTGTTCAATGACCACTACAGCCGTAGGTTTTCCGAATTTATTACACTTTGTGAATATAGCCTAAAACTAAATACAGTGGTCCCTTAGTTTAAGAGTAACTTGGATTGAGAGAAATTTGCAAGAAGAGTTCACAGTTTTTCAAAACTGTAACTTGGTTTAAGAGCATAGCTTTGGTTTAAAAGCTCCCTGTACTTGGTGGGAGGGAAAGTCAGGGAGGGGCATGGTCTGCATCGCATCATCTACAGCACTGTACTCTGATCCAGGAAGGTCTCCCTCACCTTCAAAATCAGAGCAGATCCACTTCAGGCTGGTGGTTGCAGGACAGGACTGTGGAGGTAATCTCTTTATAGATATAACCCGTCTCTTTCCAGACAGAGATTGCTGCATTTATGTTTCCACATATGCCCTGCTTATTCCTTCATGCTTTCTGCAGTCTCTGTCAGTCCTGGTGTTTCCCATTCCCTCCATTCCTTTTGTACTGTGCCTGCACTAACACTCAGCTATGCATACTGCTTCTATAATGTGCCTTCACTTACACTCAGCTATACAAACTGCTGCTATAATGTGCCTGCACTCACATTCAGCCATTCACACTGCTGTATAGAAAAGTTTCTGTCACTGTCCTCCTGCACAGCTTTGTGATTCCCCCTTCCTGATTGGTCCATGCTGAACAGACACCCCCTTTAACATTGTGATCAAGTGACCACACAGACCTCTGACAGCAGCCCTGCTTCTTCTATTCTATTTTATCGCTCCTGGACAAAGCGGTAGCGAAACGCGTTGGAGTGTGGAGAAGTGGAGTCAGGACGCATGGCCACCGGGTCGGTACAGGGTGACATGTGGGGAGAGTTGGGAGGTATTTGGGTCTGACTGGGGTCTTTATCATAGACTTCAGTACTTCAGCTGAGCAGTAAGGGATAGGTGCAATTTTACCCATATGATTTGTAGGCTGAATGGTTTTGGTGCAATATAGAGTGGATATTATCCATGTGCAATAGATTGGGTATGCAATATAGCTTGCTCTTGTTCCCTTGTTTTGGACTTGATGAATTCTACCAGTATTATATTATATACACTGTTTTGTATTACTAATTTATATTGATACCTCTCGATCCCCAGTGCCCTAAGCTTGTGCAATATTTTGTTTACTATTTTTGTTTCCATTTGTAAACTACCTCATTGTGATTAGATGTTCCTGACTCCCGATTTACATGGTTTTAAATGTCTGTAGTGTATATGTTTTTTATGGGGGGACTGGTTTTGTCTGAAATAAAATTTATGAACTTTTTCATTCATCATTGTGGACATTAATATTTCTTGGGGGATTTTTTTTGTAGGGGTTACATGCATTTGTAAAAAATCTCGCATTGGAATACGGTTTGGAGGTTGATGTTCTTATGTAGGTTTAACTGCTTCTCTATTCTAGCCTGATGTACTACGCTCCTGCATTATGGGGATCTGCAGTTCCATCCCGTATCTACAAACTGCTACTGTTTTTCCATTTTTATGCACTTACTATACATTATACACCGCGTGCTGATTGCTATACTCTACAGTAACCTATGATATGACATATACAGCTTTCTAAATGTTTGTTTTACCTGTTATTTAGAATAAAACATTATTATTGGGGTGTGGAACCAATTGTCTGCATTTCAATGATTCCTTGTGTGAACATTTTCTTTGGTTTAAGAGTGTTTTGGATTACAAGCACAGTCCCTAAACAAAATATGCTCGTAATCCAAGGCACCACTGTATTTGGTACATACAGTGGTTGTGCTGTACTATAGTATATTTTTATGTTTTATTTCATATAAAAGCATTTCTAGTCAAAAGCAAAGAGGAAGACTTGAAGAAAAGCAGAAATAGAAATTCAAACAGCTTTAGTATAATGCGTGCATAAAAATTCGGTAAAATCTTCTATTTTCGTCTGACAGGCAGTTTATATTCCATCTACTGACATAAAAGAAATGTCCTCTTTACTTGGAGCTAAGGTTTATAGATTATATGCTTGTTGGATGTTACATTTGCAACACTTTTCAGTAAAGTTTGGTGCATTGTAATTTAAAGGGTATGTTTACCTATGAACACCATCTTAGACTTTATGTATAGGTATAATTACATGAAAAGCGAAGCTCATTTGTAAATACATGACTTATACTGCAAAAAACGAGAGAGGTTTTAAATTAAAATCTAAGAAATGATACAGAGAGAAGAAAAAGATAAAAGATAAATGTATACTATACAAAACTTCTTAAAAGCCCAGTTTTAGGGAAAGATCCATAGTAATTTATAGAGTAAGATATTTGTAGCCAGTGTGATTAATTATTTATGGAAGAACATTCCTTTGACTATAAAATACTTAATGGATTGGCCACCTTTTCAGCTGATTTTAGTAAAAATAGTTACTTATTGATATACAGTGCAGTAGCTCTGCTTCACAGTGTTATGTACAGTAGGTCCACTCCCTCCTTCTGCACCTTTGTGGAAAGGAGCTCCTATCTAGACAATGGACAAGGGTTATGATGTGACTAAACTATGTCACCCTGCCTCCACCATTGAATCCGTGCTTGTTTACCAAGCCCAATAGTACCAAGACATTTTTCCTGCCCCCCCCCACCAACAAGAAAAGTCAAGTTCTCTTTTTTTTTTTTTTAAAGGGGCTCTGTACCCACAATCTGCCCCCCCCACCCACCCACCCAAACCGATTGTACTGTTGGATAGCTGCTTTTAATCCAAGATCTGTCCTGGGGTCCGTTCGGCAGGTGATGCAGTTGTATAGCCCTGTGTCAAATTGGCATGACCTAGAGGGTCTGTGTTCTAGCCTTTCACCTCTTCTCCGTCCTTCCTCTCTGCCTTTCTCATCATTAGGAATGCCCCAGGCAGGATTTTTCCTAATCATCACCTGTCTGAACACTGCACACGTGCCGCAACAAGCCAGCACATGTGCAGTGTTCAGACAGGTGACGAATAGGAGAAATTGTTCTAGGGGCATTCCTAATGGTGAAGAAGGCAGGGAGGAGGGACGGAGGGACAGGACAGACCTTGGATTAAAAGCAGCTATTTGACGGTACAAGCTGTTTTTTTTTTTTGGGGGGGGGGGGCAGATTGTAGGTACAGAGTCGCTTTAAATATTGAGATCTCAGTAGAGCTGGCAGGCAAGCTTTTCCCTCCTAGGACTCAATAAAGAGCTTTTACACAGGAAGCCACTAGCAGAGTGAGCTGTTATAGCAGTTAGAGACAAGCAAACTGAACTTCACAAACATTCATTACGAATCTTTGCATCGTTCCTTTTTTTTTTGGTCTTCCCTTAGTTTTTCCTTTTTCCCTTGTTATTACTAGAGATGATCGAACAGCGGGAATCTTCAGGTTTGTTCGAACTCGAACCATCGGATTTTGATTTCTGCTGCCTTCCCGTTCTGTGGGAGAGGTGGAGACAGCCCAAGTAACGCCTGGAAAACAGGGATACAGCCTATTACCTAGGCCGTATTCCTGTTTTCTAGGCGGTACTCGGGCTGTCTCCACCTTTTTCACAAAATGGGAAGGCAGCTGAAATCAAAACCCGATAGTTCGAGTTCAAACAAACCTGAAAATTCCTGCTGTTCGATCCTCTCTAGTTATTACCCTTCCTTTCTCTTACAAAGTGCTGTTATTATTAGAGATAAGCGAGCATTTAAAAAATCTAGTAGCTTTTCGATCGAGTACTGCAATACTCAAAAGATTAGTTTTTGATCAAGAAATTTTTAATTTAAATGAACTTTACTAAAACAACTAAACAACATTTTTTTTGTATGTTTCTCCCTGGTGTTGGTATCCTGAGGATTATGTCAGATTTTTTGGACTACAGTTTGTCTATGACCAGCGTTTTTTGGGATTTACTTTTTAAATAAAATGGTCAATGAAAGGTTTGGGGTTGTTTTAATTTGAATAAAAAAAAATAAATCACTTGTGTCTTTGTGTTTATTTCTTTACTTTCAGACTTAGTAGTGGAATCCATTACTTAATCGGGGCCTAGTGTTATCCAATATAAAATGGCTAACACTAACCCCCCCCCCCCCAATATTACCCCAGTACCCAATGCCACCAGAGGGGTTCTGGGAAGAGTCGAATGTCAGTTGTCCCAGAGCGTCAAAATTGGCGCTTGTATGTGTTTTTTTTAAATAAATAAATAATTTGAAAAAAAAAAAAGAAAGAAGTGCATAGGATCCCCCTCCACCTCTTTTTTCTGGAGTGACAGTCTTCTCAGCCAATGACTAACTGAAAGGTGACAGCACATTGAGCAGTGATTGGCTGAGCAGGGCTGACACTTCTGAGATGACAGTGACACCCCACTCAGTCAATCACTGACTGATTGAGATGGGACAGTGATTGGCTGAGTGGGCTGTCACTCTCATCTCAGTAAGGAAGTGCAGGCAGCTGTGATAAGCTGGGTTCACCAGGGGAGGGCAGACAGGTAAATATTAATGAGGGAACTTGCTGAACTGGATTAAAACAACTGTACGCTGCAATCATTTCTTTAAAGTTTGAGGAATCTGCCGAACCAAACTTTTGAAAAGTTTGCTTATCTCTAACATAAATTTTCCCACTTAAATATTGGTGACAGGAAAGAGACCTATGTTACCCCTTACTGCTACAACTCAACCGAAGTTAACATATAAAGAAAAAAGTACATTATTTTTTAAATGAATTAATATTACAAACCCTTTAATTACTTACAAAAGGCATTGGGCCATGTAACATAGCTCTTAAATATAGGGAATCTGTGTCAGAATTATACAAGAAAAATATCGGCAGGATAGTTCGTAGAATCTAGCCATAAAATTTGGGTTTGTCCAAAACTAACCGTAAACAAACTGCATTAAAACATCTACATTATGGCAGCTACACTAGTAGTACTATTGGGGCTCATTTGTAGCAAAAATTGTATACAAAATGCATACTTTGTGACAGAAAAAAAAAATCATTTTAATGTCCCATAGGAATGGTTCTTTGGTAAATTTTTTCTTGTGCTTCTGCGGCATTGCCCCCCCCCAAAAAAAAAACAAAAAAAACCAAAAAAAACCTTAAAACTGGTAAAAGAAAAGCCTGCTAAACACCATAAGAATGATGCATCCCAGCCCCTGTGTTTCCATCCCTAGGGAGCTGCTTACCTGAAGTCTGGTGTCCACAGATCCTCTTGAGGTGGTTTAAAGAAGAAGTCCGGTGAAAATTTTTATTAAAGTATTGTATTGCCCCCCAAAAGTTATACAAATTACCAATATACTCTTATTATGGGAAATGCTTATAAAGTGCTTTTTTCCCTGCACTTACTACTGCATCAAGGCTTCACTTACTGGATTAAATGGTGATGTCACAACCCGACTCCCAGAGCTGTGCGGGCCGTGGCTGCTGGAGAGGATGATGACTGAGGGACACCGGGCACTGGAGGGACACTGAGCATCCCCCTGCCATCATCCTCTCCAGCAGCCACAGCCTGCACAGCCCTAAGAGTTGGGTCGTGACATCACCATTTTATCCAGGAAGTGAAGCCTTGATGCAGTAGTAAGTGCAGGGAAAAAAGCACTTTATAAGCATTTCCCATAATAAGTGTATATTGGGGATTTGCATAACTTTTGGGGGGCAATACAATACTTTAATAAAAATTTTCACCGGACTTCTCCTTTAAGGGAGAAGAATATGTCCCCATGGCCCTTTACACCACCTGCCAGCTACCGGGAGGCTATCGGGTCTAAGCTCGTTTGCTTTTCTGAGCATGCAGCCTTCCCACTGAGGCTGGTCGGCGTTCCTAAGCGGGCAGCAGTGACATTGAGGCTGTTATGCTGGCTTGAGCCTTCTTAAAGTACCCTTAAAGGCTGATTCTCAACTGCTCCATCATCATCTCCCCTCAGACCACCTTTGTCTTATGGGAGATGGTTCCAGAAAATAACAATGGGAGTGGTACATCAAAAGACGTGTTGAGAATCCATACCCGGGTGAAGCATTTCCTGAGTGGAGGAAAGCAACTACACAGGAGTTTGACAACGTGAAAGGTTATTGCCATACCTTGTTGGTGAACAGGAGCTCCATAAATAGGGACTACTTCCCGGGGTTTAGGCATAATCTTGAACCCGGTGAAGAGGTTAAGTACACTCCTATGCAAGGGTGGCGTGGATGGGTGGTTTCACTCACCTAGAGCTTGCTCCAGGGTACTCTCGGCTCTAAGCAGGAGTGAATAATATCTGGGATCGAGGCTCTTCTGTATGGACCTTGCGCAGGTATTGGGGTGTCATTCTGGGCAGTTACTCATCGGCTTGATGACCATGTGAAGGGCAGCTACAATTGCAGCAACGAGACCAAACTTCAGGTTGAACCAAAAGATAAAAAACGTTTATTAATGCAATGTGTTTTGTTGCTATATTACATGAGCGCCTTTCTAAGGCATACAGTATTTCCAAATAAATTAACTTACAGAGCTATGACCTTTGTATGAATTCCAGGTCAAAACAACACCCATACAGAACACAATACATATATTTAAATTCCTCGAACATAATACTTTACAATCTACCTAGAAATAAAACCGCACCTTAGACCTGTCTCAATTTGGGGAGAGCAAAGGTCTGTTTATATGTATCTCCTCCTTGTTGCAGCTACAGAAAACACTGCAGCTGAGGGCATAGTCACAGGACATCTGAGTCACATGATTGAAAAAGCCCACATGATTGGAGTCACATGATTCATGTCACAGGATCAGAATAGCCCAGCTCATGTGATTGATGCAGCTGAGTACTAAGTGCTATTCACAAAGACAGATACGTACTGCTACTAAGTGAAAAGTGCATCTAATCTGCTCATTGTAGGAGCATTACCCTTCATTATATGGCAATCTAAAAAAAATAGCATGAAAAAACTTTTTTTTTATATAGCCTAATCTGAAGAGGGGTGAAAAAATGCAAGTGCAATAAGAACCTATGCTCAGTTGCAAAATCCACAATACAAAAATTTTACATATTGATATTTGAAATATTTGAAATTGCCTGTGGATTTTGTGGACTGAGCATAGGTTGTTATTGCATTTTTCCACCCCTGTTCAGATTAGGCTATATATATATATATATATATATATATATATATATATATATATTGTAAGGCATTTTTAATATTGAGACACAAAGTTTTGTTGTTGACACGTATGGGGGCTTGAACCTGAAAACAGGACATGGAGGCCACCTAACAGAAGCAGCCATCCCTGCAGAAGTTGGTCAAATCTATAGCTCCTCCTATAAGCCATGGAGTCCCTCAAGGAGCTGACACCATCTCACCTTCTCCCATAGTGGCAGTCCTCCCCCTGGAACCCGCCTCTACATTCACAGGTGCCAAACTAAAAGAGTGTCCAGAAGTCTCAGGGGGCAGAGGTTGAACCTATATGCTGTGACTCTAATGGACACTACTTGCTATGTGCTAGAATACGTCTATCTACAAAAAAGGATTTCTTTTTCAAAGGACACTATACAGATATTTTAGTTTCAGAACATTAATACGGGTGCTTTGTTAAGTGACTGTTAAAAATTAAGGGTGTACTCTGTACTCTAATGGATGCTGTTTTCAAGTGCTCTTTACAAGTGCCTTATAAATGACTTTTACCCCTTAATGACCCATGATGTACTGGTACATCATGAGATCCTGCCACACCAAGGGTGTCTCTGTGATCACCTCAGACAACAATATTAAGGAGTTGGCCCCAGATGAAAACAACAAGATCCATGAATATCACTGACACCTAGGTTCAACCCCCATCAACCGAGGCCGATCTCTCAACATACTCTCTTCTTATTAACAGGGTAACTTCACCTAGGAGAGCTGTGGACAGTATTTATTGACACAGAAAGTAACAGGACAGGAGTGATTTCACAGCTAAACAGATTACACCTTCACACTATTCTCTATTGGCCTTAATACCTAATCAACCTTATATAACCCCCTTTAACCCTGCCTCTCCCAGCCTCTATCTATATGTCTGTAATTTGTGTTCAGTTCACTTTACAGGAGCTGACTTTCTTAAAAAAAAAATTAATTATATATATATATATATATATATATATATACATAGTGGTACCTTGGTTTAAGAGTACTTGGTTTAAGAGCGTTTTGGTTTAAGAGCTCACAGTTTTTCAAAATTGTGACTTCGTTTAAGAGCATTGCTTTGGTTTAAGAGCTCCCTGTACTGGGTAGGAGCGCGCGTGGGGGAGGGGCAAGGCCTGCATAGCGGGGTCTACAGCACTGTACTCTGACCCAGGAAGTCTCCCTCACCTTCCAAATTATAGCAGATCCACTTCAGGCTGGAGCTTGCATCAGGGGACAGGACTGTGGGGGTAATCACTCCATAGCTGTAACCCCTCTCTCACCGGACAGAGAGCGCTGCATGTATGTGCCCACATCTGTCCTGCTCATTCCTTCATGCTACCTGCAGTCTGTCAGTCCTGATTGGTCCATGCTGAACACACACCCCTTCCCCATTGCTGTCATGTGACCACACAGACCTCTGACAGCAGCCCTGCTTCTCTATTCTAGCCTGTTGTACTATGCTACTGTATCATAGGGATCTGCAGTTTCATCCTGTATTTACAAACTGCTGCTGTTTTTCAGGTTTATGCAGTTACTATACATTATACTCCACATGCTGATTGCTATACTGTACAGTAACTTATAATATCACATATTCAGCTGTTTTTCATTGTTTGTTTATTTGTTTTACATGTTATTCAGAATATTAAATCATTACTTTTGGGTTGTGGAACAAATTGTCTGCATTTCAATGATTTCCTATGGGAAAATTTGCTTTGGTTTAAGAGTGGATTTGGATTACAAGCATGGTCCCGAAACGAATTATGCTCGTAATCCAAGGCACCACTAAATATATATATATAATGTTGCGGGGTAGCCTTTTGCTGTGACGTGGAAAGAAGGATGTCCAAGGATACCAAGTATCAAGTTTAAGGGCATGTAGCCCGAAACATGTCGATCCTTTAAACTAGGAGTATCTGATTCATCTTCAAATAAAGTTTGCTTTTATGGGACTGGATATCTGTAGCCGGACATCCTTCTTTCCTCGTCTCTGCATTTGCTGTGTGCCAAACAGCTGTCCCCTGCACCATCCAGGTTTTCCAGTGGAGATTTAGTGAGCTGCCTTACTTTTACTCCATTTAGCCTTTTGTTGTGGCCTTTTGCTCCAATGTAATGTACAAAGTGCGGCCATTATTTTGAACTAACTTTTTGAAAAATTTGGTGAGTTCACAAATAGAATTTTTGGCAAAGTTCAGAACGAATCTATGTTCAGGAAGTTCTGTTTGTTCACTCATGTCATCTCTAATAACAATAAAGGAATTCACTATAACCTTCTCTACTATTTCCTGATAGCAGAGAATAAGACAACATCTTAGGGATGACATTTCCTACCATGTAATGAATAGCATTAGTTCTGACTTTAATGACAACTGGAACCATTGATTTCTGTAGTGATATCTTTACTAAGATAATGAGCAACAAAGATACAACTTTTTATTTGTTTGCAAACAGGTAATAACTTTGTCTTAAACCTAATGTTCACAATAAATAAACCTGATTGTGTTACAACCCTGTTTGTACCGCTTCACCATAGTTTATAATTGTAATTTCCCAGCTCAATATAGATCTATTGGATAGTTTCCATATAGAAAAAACATCTCCAAGATGCTGGGACATCATGCACATTGATATTTATTTCCTCATGTAATAAGCTGACTTAGGTCCCTAAACTGAAAATATATTATACTGTCTAGTTTGGTTTTATTATCCATTTGATTTTTCGAGTTATACAATTGACAATTGAAAAAGTGGGATTTAGATAAGACAGATCCTTTTATTGCAGGACTGTTCCTCTTCTTTTATATAGTTCTTGAGATGAATGTAGAGAATGATCTTTTCATAAACAAGTTTGTAAAATGATTTCTCTCCTGTCTACATAAAGTCCAGCGAAGCCCCTTGCGTTGTGTAGCCTTGTATGAATAATTAGATATTATTCAGAGACATCTGCCCTTTTATTTTACTTATCAATCCAGCAGCTTAGACGTTTGCTAGTGACACTCGAAAGTGAACCTTGCATGAAATGTTAAGGATTTTGCAGTTCATTTTATTGGTCTGATGATTTCAGTTTAAGAAATCCAATATGGGGAATTGTGGGCTAAGCACATTCTAAATGGACTCTTAGCAGCTCAGATGTTTTATAAGCCTCTTGTATCATTTAGTTTAGACAGGCTGAGAATATGGTCCAGAAGTCGTTCATTGTAACAGAGCATTTTACATGTCAAGATTATATTTTAGACATATATTTAAGCAGAATTTTAAAAGCACCAGATGTTAATGTTCTTTTATAGGATTTTTTTCTCTGGGGCGAAATAGAAGGAACCATCTGTAAATTTATTCAAAAAAAATTATTCTAGTAAGACTTCCGCGATTTAAAGCAAATAAACTTTTAAGGTTATTTCATATAAATGGACCTCTGTGGATATGTATCATAATAAACATGGTTTCATATTGTAAAGTGACACATATGCTTTAAATTGTGCATATCATCTGGAGAGAAGAGCATTGCTCTGCAACATATGCCTGATTCTTGGTAAACATGTAATAAAATAAGTTTATATTACCACATATTCCCATCATAAACATTAATCATGGTTCAAACATATGTGTGTTCTTCAGATAAACATTATACTGATTTTCCGCTTCTTCCAGTTGTAGCAGTCTGCATCAGTGTAAGCTGTTTCTTGGTAAATTGGAACTATGTCTAGGCCTAGTTTAGGTAGAAAAGTGCTCACTGAGCCAAAAATGCAAGGCCGGGTTAGTCTGTCTGATCTAAAACTTAACCACAAACAGCGATTCTGAAACACTGGATTGGCTCATAATAGCACAAAGAAATTTTGGCTTTCACTAATGACGTCTATTTCTTCTATTTTTGCCTTCTGACCTAGCCTTCTGGATTCGTTGGCCAAAAAAGGACAAGTCTTCTCCCTGGTAGTACACACCATCTGCATCTGGGACAAGTGGATATTCAAACATTGTAACTTTAAAGGACCTGGACCTCTGACTCCTATGCTGGGAATACTGTATAAACGTTCCTGTCTTTGAATGGGTATTAATGTGTGCAGAGCCGTTTCAATGCGATTGGTCATGCACACATTACTGTCCCCTGACCATAATGACAGGCAGCCCGGAGGGGACTTATATGAGCAATACAAATTGTTTAAAAAACAAAAGTTTTAAAAACAAAATCCTTATAAAATGCCCCAATAAAGATTTATAGTAGTCCCTTTCCCATTATACAAATAAAAATATTAAAAAATCATGAAAAATAAATGTATTACATTTCGTAGCATGTGGAATTATTACTTAAGCTTAAACTATAGGAAAATTGTTCCTGCATGGTGAAAAGCGTAAATGAAAAGCGGGGGAAAAAAAAGAAAAAAACAGGATTTCCTTTTTTTTTTTTTAGAAAAAAATAATATATTTTTTTTTCTCTTACACTAATATGATAAAAGGAAGAGATCATGGGGCAAAAAATGTCACCCCAACCAGCCCTGTAGGTGGAAAAGTAAAAGCGCTATGGCTCTTAGAAGTGACCCTCTTTCCCCTTTATAGATGGTCCCCCTCTCCCCCCTCCCTTTATAGATGGTCCCCCTCTCCCCCCTCCCTTATAGATGGTCCCCCTCTCCCCCCTCCCTTATAGATGGTCCCCCTCTTCCCCCCCCCTTATAGATGATCCCCCTCTCCCCCCTCCCTTTATAGATGGTCCCTCTCTTTCCCCCTCCCTTATAGATGGTCCCCCTCTCCCCCCCTCCCTTATAGATGGTCCCCCTCTTTCCCCTTTATAGATGGTCCCCCTCTCCCCCCTCCCTTTATAGATGGTCCCCCTCTCCCCTCTCCCTTATAGATGGTCCCCCTCTCCCCCCTCCCTTATAGATGGTCCCCCTCTCCCCCCTCCCTTATAGATGGTCCCCCTCTCCCCCCTCCCTTATAGATGGTCCCCCTCTCTCCCCTCCCTTATAGATGGTCCCCCTCTTTCCCCTTTATAGATGGTCCCCCTCTCCCCCCCTCCCTTTATAGATGGTCCCCCTCTCCCCCCTCCCTTATAGATGGTCCCCCTCTCCCCCCTCCCTTATAGATGGTCCCCCTCTTCCCCCCCCCTTATAGATGATCCTCCTCTCCCCCTCCCTTTATAGATGGTCCCTCTCTTTCCCCCTCCCTTATAGATGGTCCCCCTCTTTCCCCTTTATAGATGGTCCCCCTCTCCCCCCCTCCCTTTATAGATGGTCCCCCTCTCCCACCTCCCTTTATAGATGGTCCCTCTCTTTCCCCCTCCCTTATAGATGGTCCCCCTCTTTCCCCTTATAGATGGTCCCCCTCTCCCCCCCTCCCTTTATAGATGGTCCCCCTCTCCCCCCTCCCTTTATAGATGGTCCCCCTCTCCGCCCTCCCCGTCAGTAAATAACACAAAAATAACAAAATACAACTCACCTACCCTGCGTTCCCCCGTCGATCCTCTCTCCTTCTGCAGTCTCCGGCTGATGCGTGGCTGCCGGGGGTGTCCCGTCCTCTCCCCGGCAGCGTGCGCATCACACAGCTCCTAGTGCCGCCTGGGCCCTGACTTCCGGTACGTGCGCTCCCAGTACCGGAAATCAGGGCCTCAGGCAGCACTAGGAGCTGTGTGATGTGCACGCTGCCGGGGAGAGGACGGGACTCCCCCGGCAGCCGCGCATCAGCCGGAGACTCTTGTAACCGCAAGCGAAACAATGCTTGCGGTCACAAGAGCCTGCAGTGGCGGGGGGAAGGGGGCCTCCCGGGCGGCATTATAATGTGGGCGGCGTGGCATGGGCCCCCCCGGAGCCTCGGGCCCCGGGCGGCCGACCAAACAGCCCACATTATAATCTGCCACTGCAACCCCCATCAACCGAGGCCGATCTCCTCAGGAGAAAGTTATAGGAAATGGCCTGTGATAACACTTTATTATTGCTTCAACATACTCTCTTCTTATTAACAGGGTAACTTCACCTAGGAGAGCTGTGGACAGCATTTATTGACACAGAAAGTAACAGGACAGGAGTGATTTCACAGCTAAACAGATTACACCTTCACACTATTCTCTATTGGCCTTAATACCTAATCAACCTTATATAACCCCCTTTAACCCTGCCTCTCCCAGCCTCTATCTATATGTCTGTAATTTGTGTTCAGTTCACTTTACAGGAGCTGACTTTCTTAAAAAAAAGATTTTATATATATATATATATATATATATATATATATATATATATATATATATATATACATAGTGGTACCTTGGTTTAAGAGTAACTTGGTTTAAGAGCGTTTTGGTTTAAGAGCTCACAGTTTTTCAAAATTGTGACTTGGTTTAAGAGCATTGCTTTGGTTTAAGAGCTCCCTGTACTGGGTAGGAGCGCGCGTGGGGGAGGGGCAAGGCCTGCAAAGCGGGGTCTACAGCACTGTACTCTGACCCAGGAAGTCTCCCTCACCTTCCAAATTATAGCAGATCCACTTCAGGCTGGGGCTTGCATCAGGGGACAGGACTGTGGGGGTAATCAAGTGGATATTCAAACATTGTAACTTTAAAGGACCTGGACCTCTGACTCCTATGCTGGGAATACTGTATAAACGTTCCTGTCTTTGAATGGGTATTAATGTGTGCAGAGCCGTTTCAATGCGATTGGTCATGCACACATTACTGTCCCCTGACCATAATGACAGGCAGCCCGGAGGGGACTTATATGAGCAATACAAATTGTTTAAAAAACAAAAGTTTTAAAAACAAAATCCTTCTAAAATGCCCCAATAAAGATTTATAGTAGTCCCTTTCCCAATATACAAATAAAAATATTAAAAAATCATGAAAAATAAATGTATTACATTTCGTAGCATGTGGAATTATTACTTAAGCTTAAACTATAGGAAAATTGTTCCTGCATGGTGAAAAGCGTAAATGAAAAGCGGGGGGAAAAAAAGAAAAAAACAGGATTTCCTTTTTTTTTTTTTTAGAAAAAAATAATATATATTTTTTTTTCTCTTACACTTATATGATAAAAGGAAGAGATCATGGGGCAAAAAATGTCACCCCAACCAGCCCTGTAGGTGGAAAAGTAAAAGCGCTATGGCTCTTAGAAGTGACCTTGGTCATAAAGCAATTAAAATGTTGTTACATTGTTGTTGTCCATCAGAGGTGAGATCGCTAACACTACAGTTACACCTTAAGGAGAGCTACCAGTTTTGTACAGTGAAATCTGCCTTATTTCGGTTAGAAGTGATAATGTACAGGAGTCTATAACAATGACTAGAAATATTGAATGGAAATATAATTCTTCTATTAACTTTACCTTTCCCCTAGAATCAATTAATACCTTGGTTACATTTTATCCAGTTTTTTCTCTCTTTTTCTCCGTCTTCCATTTCTCTTCCATTTAATTACCTGTCTTCACAAAGACACAAGATCAGATTGTCTCCTTGCTCTTCACTATGGTATTTTCCACATTTGTTGCAATCATTATGCAAATAGAGAAAAGCCAGCTAATAATATTGTACCTATCTCATTATATTTTTGCTCTCAGCAAAATTCAGATTGGGTGCCGTCTCACACAAACAATTTACAATTTGTTACATTTTCCATCATTTTTTGCCCTAGCTACAAGTGACATAAAAATATAATCCACAATAGTGTTACAATTGAAAAATGTAATGAAGGTATTGTAATTGTTATTACTATTTCCCCATTGTGCATCACTATGATTTAAAATGCTGCTGTACCTGCAAGGCATTTTATAATATTATAATGTTTACTATGACAGCAACCAAAATGCGGTCTCAGCGACAAGCTGCTTTTAGCTAGCATGCAAATGTGCAACACACAAGGGTTTAACTAAACTGTCTGCCACAATCACAAGCTATCGCTCTGGAAAGTTTAATCAGTTATGAAGGAATAAACGTATTAATTAGGGATGGTACAAACCCGAACTCTCGGAAATTATTCCCGTTGTCTGCCCGCTCCGTGGAGAGGGTGGATACAGTGGGAGGACCGCCTGGAAAACTGGGATACAGCCATAGCCAGAGGGTGTATCCCAGTTTTCCAGGCAGTCCTCCCGCTGTATCCACCCGCTGCACGAAGCGGGCAGACAGCGGGAATCTGATGCCGAGTGTTCGGGCTTCATACGAACCCGAACCTCTGCAGTTTCAGACGATCCCTAGTATTAATCCATCCAAAGTCATGAGCATTTCTAAACATTTAATCAAAGTCAATTTACAAAGCATTTCCACCTAAGTCTCAATTGTAAAGACAAGTCCTTGAGTTTTCCTCTTCTGTTAGTTTGTTAAAAGGGTTCAATGTATAGTATTAGTAAGTGTACTCACTGTATATACTGACAGCAGCTCCCTGTGTACCTCATAGAGCTAAAATAAGGCTCCCCTTCTCCAGGCTGTACTGTCCTACTATGTGGTGAGTCTGTTCATAAGATGGCTGACATGGAGGAGCATGTGAACATGCCCCACCCCCAGTTTCCATCACTCAACCTGTATAATCCTATTGAGGACCATGTTGGCCATCTTATGGACATAATCACAACACAGCAGAGCAGTTTAGCCAGAAGGAGGGCAATGTAATTTTAGCTCTTTGCGGTACACAGGGAGCTGCTGTAAGTAATGTGAATACACTTACTTACAGTATACTACACACAAACATTTTATCAAGTGACCAACCCCTTTAAAGTCTCTTTTTTTTACCAAAAGTTCTTTGTTTCTGGTTAGGATAGCTGGAAAATGATATAGAAGTCTATATATTCCTACAGTCAGGAGCATCCCCAGCTGCTATACTGAGGGCTCATTTTTTGCTCCATGATCTTTAGTTTTGTATTGGCACCACACTCCAGAGGAAGCTATGGATATAAGCGGATAGCATATGTTACAATTTACATAAAGAGTGCATAACTGGGGTATATAGGGCTAATGGTGATTTCCCCATAAAAACGGCATAGATTGGCCTTTTTTTCACCTTCGGAACAAATCTAATTACAGTGGTGCCTTAGTAAATACCCTATGTATGCCAGGAGTAGTGATGAGAGGACATCCTGATGTTCGGTTCGGATCCCGAACACAAACATAAATTTTTTTTATTGTGTCCGTGTTTGTCGAACATTCACAAACAAATAATGAACATAAAGTCAAAATGCACGTTTGAGTCTACTGACATGCGTTCAGATTATGAGATGCAAAGCCTAAATTACTCTGTTGCGTACGTTTCAGTCTACAGTTAAAAACATGCGTACAAATTATCAGGTGCAAAGTGTAAATTGTGCAATTTCGTACATCGCAAAATAAACGTTCACAATGTGAATATGTTCCAAAATGATTGGTATAACCATTCTGATCATCAAACAAACATGAACATTTACCATCATGTTCGTACGAACATACAACATGTTTGCTCATGGCTAGACAGGAGGAATGCAAACTTTCTCTTTGACCTTGGTACTTAGATAGAGAGTTTGACTATGTTCACATAATGTAAAAATAGTGCAAGATAATTATTAAAGGCTATTATTATTTGTAGGGATGGTACGAACCGAGTTCGGTTCGGGTTTGTACGAACCCGAACCCTCGGTAATGATTCCCGCTGTCTGCCCCCTCCGTGAAGCGGGCGGATCCAGCTGGAGGACCGACTGGAAAAAGTTTTAAAGGCGTTCCTCCCACTGTATCCGCCCGCTCCGTGGAATCGCGGGAATCTACTGCCAAGCGTTCGGGTTCATGCGAACCCGAACCTCGGCAGGTTCAGACCATCCCTAATTATTTGCAGTTATTTTTACACAGTGAACATAGCATTATGGGAAATTAACAGAATCCTTGTATTAGGTGAAGGGAAGCTTAGTCTTAACTATACATTTGACCCATTAAAGTTTATAAGGCCAGTTGCACACGTACCATATCACAGCGGATTTCACAGTGCAAGGTGTGCAGTGAAATCCCTTTCGATACCCGGTACTGTCATTTTCTATGGCTTTCCATACACACAGCAGATTTTCCATTTCGTTGCAAGTATGTGAAGCCACTTAACTCACTGCTTCCGGTCCGGGCTAAGCAAGCGAGAGTGCGGGCAGGTAAGGTATAAGCACAGTAACGGTGGGTTAAGTGGGAAGGGGCTTTCCATTATCGCAGCAGAATGAAAAATTTGCTGCAGGGATATAAAACCATAGAAAATGACAGAAAATGACTTTATTATTTTCTTCACACATTTATCAGCCATTGCCGTTAGGTCAGAAATTATATGATAAGCCAATATTGTTGTCATCAGCTGATTGTTGGCAACCTGATTCGGCAGATTATCACTCTGTGCAATAGGGCCCTAACACAATAGTAAATTTAAAAATGGTTACACCTATTCTGGAAATAGCAATCACTGGAATATAACAATTGAGGACCACTATGGGACCAGTAGGATGGTAAGGAGTGGTATGAATTCTGAGAATAACTTAAAGTGACACTGTCACCCCCTATTTGCATTTTGACTTCTCTCCACAGGTGTAAAGGGTAAATTTTACAGCTGTCATTACTTATTTTATATCACACCTCATGGTGCTTGTTCTGGTAAAAAGTCGTTTTTATCACCTGTGGATTGGTATATGTAAGCGGGGCCTCGCGGCCTTTGTGCCACATCGTCCGCCCCTAGTGCCACTTAGCCCCGCCACCATCTGTGCCGTCATCACCACATAGGCCCCGCCCCCTCAGCGGCCATTGGTGTGGGACAATCTAGGGGTTGGGGCCTAGAGCTTTAGGCTGGCCCTTCCAATGGCTGCTGAGGGGACGGGGCCTATGCAGCGATGACTTCATGGATGGGGCGGGACTAAGTGGCGCTAGGGACGGAGGGATGTGGCACAAAGGCCGCGAGGCCCTGCTCACATATACCAATCCACAGGTGATAAAAACAACTTTTTACCAGAACAAGCACCATGAGGTGTGATATAAAAAAAGTAATGAAAGCTGTAACATTTACCCGTTACACCTGTGGAGAGCAGTCAAAATGCGTAAAGGGGGTGACAGTGTCACTTTAATCTCAACTGTGATTAAGTGCTTCCAATGTAGAGCTTTACTTTAATTCTTAACATCCTTTCATCGACAAGACACTTGGTATGTTATTAAATCTCCACAAAACATAAAAGTGACACAAATCCCTTTAGTCAGTACATGTAAGTGCCAGGGGAAGTTTCTAAGTTTGAACATGAAAATCTAAAACAAGAAATGAACAAAACCGTTGCAGATGTCAAGGTCCAATACATATACTTCAGTAAATTACCATTATTACTGTTGTGAAGCTTCACAAGCTTAGCTCTAATAACAATTCATCCAGGAAAAAAATCCTTTCTTGCTTCTGTAATACCCCGAACAAAGAAATTCACTTTTTATTATCTTTCATGTTCAATACTAGATGAATGTCTAGCTACAATTTCCTGCCATTGACAAGTCCTAGATTTAATGTACTTGTCTTCTATAAAAGTTTAAAAATCAGGGCTTCGTAAAGATAGATTTTTTTTTAGACTAGATACAGATTGGTCCCAAAATAACATAGGTGCAAGCATTTGTCCTTTAGAATGCAGAAGGAAGACAGATGCTTTAAAGTGAATGTGAGAATTTTTATTTATTTAAATAGATCGTAATTCTGTACTGATTCATTTCCTCATAAATCTTTATACCAGTTGGAGGACCATTTTCTTGATACAGAAGTTAAGATGAAAATTTTAAGATATCTGTAGTCCAATTACCACTAGAATGGCAGGTCATCAGGAATCAGGTTCCACACTAGCAGAACCCAAAAGTAATAAAAAGAATGTATGATCAAAGTGCTAACTGAGTCAAAACAGGAAATACATGGACAAATAGCTTCAAAAAACTGTTCAGGCACCTTAGATACCATACACCTACACAGTTTCTCAGTATTAGCATAAAATCCAGTTATAGCCCACTTCATTACAATAAACACATAAATCTCATTCACATTAAAGGAGTTGTCCAGCGAAAATCTTTTTCTTTCAAATCAACTGGTGTCAGAAAGTTATAAAGATTTGTAAATTACTTCTTTTAAAAATCTCAAGTCTTACCATACTTATTAGCTGCTGTATGTCATGCATGAAATGTTTTATTCTCAGCCTGACACAGTGCGCTCTGCTGACTTCTCTGGCCAAGACAGGAACTGTCCAGGGTAGTAGAGGCTTTCTATGGGGATTCATAGAAAACCGAGACAGAGTTCCTGTCTCGGACAGTGATGTCAGAAGAGAGCAGTGTCAGACTAAAAATAAAACATTTCCTGCAGGACATACAGCAGCTAATAAGTATGGGAAGAATTTATATTTTTAAATAGAAGTAAATTAAAAATCTATATAACTTTCTCACACCAGTTGATTTGAAAGAAAAAAAAAAGATTTTCGCTGGACAACCCCTTTAAGTGATACTTCACAGCTTAAAAACACATAAGGGTTCCCTCACATACCCTATTTGTGCGGCATTTTTTAGGTTTTCAAAAAAACACCAGAAAAACTGCCAATGCTTTTTTTTCATGCAATACCATTTTCTGGTATTTTTTTCTGGCGTTTTCAAGTTTATGTGTGAATGATCTTCTTTGTGGTTTAGGCATTTTTGTGTGCTGAACTTTTTTTCCTCTGCCATCACATGGCCTTGTTGCTTTGACAAAAATGCTAGGTGAAAAAAATAAAAATAAAACGTCATATGCCCAGCAGTGGCATTTTTGTGACAACCAGACAATAGAACAATCCCTTTGAAGTCTATAGGAGAAAAAAATGCCCCCCTCCCCCCCAATAAACAACCCACACCTTCAGCATGCTGCATTTTGGAAAAACTGCCCATGAGCCTCAGAAACGCCAGAGAGGAGAGAAAAATGCCATCCCAAAAAAACAGATCATAAACTTCTAGCTAACATCTGGCTGCTGGTGTTTTTGCAAAAAAAAATAAATAAATAACAACGCCATAGTGGTTTTATTGGTGTTTTCCCAAGATTTTAAGGAAGTGTGAAGCCAACCTAAAAGAAACAAGGTTGACTTGTTGGAAACATTGCGTTTTATTTAATATAATGAATATAAATTATTCTCGAATCTGGACTTTTCTAAATTCCATTCTCCATCACATGGTACGTGCTTTTCCATGTGAGCTTTTCGGGTCTTTTGAAGTGTGTCCCAATAGACTAGGTGCTCAATTCTATTTTTTGGCGGTTGGCTGGCCCATTTAGCTCAATTGTCAGATTACAGTAATTTTATTTGACATGATAAAAAAAAAACGACAAAAATTAGGGTCTGTGCTAGGCCTCTCAGGGTCAAAGAAAGTCAGAGTGCTGGCTCTGCCACCTTCCGGTTTCTGTTCTAGGCCCCTCAGGGTCGAAGAGAGTCAAAGTGCTGCCGCTGCTACCTCCCAGTGTCTGTTCTAGGCCCCTCAGGGTCAAAGAGAGTCAAAGTGCCGCCCCTGCAACCTCCCGATGTCTGTTCCAGACCCCTTTGGGTTGAAGAGAATTATAGTGTTGCCACTGCCAGATGTCTGTTTTAGAGCCTTCTAGGACCATTGCTCCTGATGGGGCTTCTTCTTTAGAATGTACTGCTGTCCTGGGAGAAAGTGTCATTTAACTCCAATGATGTCCATGGAGAAATGGTAAGTATACACCACTAATTTACCAATGTCCTAGGAGATTTGATGCTGCTGGTCCACCAATATCCACTGCTGTCCTGGGTGAAAATTGATATAAAGCCTCTGATCCACAGTGGTCCATTACTGTCCGTAGTGAAAATTGAATGATTAACTGCCTGATTGACATTTATTTTTTTAATTGTCATTTTCCAATTCTTGACACTGTAACAACAACAGCTATTGAAAAAAAATCACTACTCTGTAGTAGTCCCACTATTGTAGCTGCTATAGTTTAGCTGCTTAATGAGATTAATTTGTATATGATTCCTGAATAATTATGAATCCAACCCAAAGTTAGCGAACCTCACGAAAGTGAATTTTTAGCTACTTCGCTTTCTAATTGTGATCCCAAAATATTTAAACCTGTCTGGGGAGTTTATATTAAAGGATTTTTCTGGCTCCTTGAAGACCCTCAACTATAGGTAGCATGTGATGATGCAGATAGATTTGTGGCAATATACTTTGGCAATTCGATATTAACCAAACAGTTTTACTGTTACCATTGAACATTGAAGAGTTGTCTGCCAACAATATAACATCTGAATTTTTGTTCTTTCCTGAAATCATACTTGATCCAGTGAATGTGTGGTTTACAACTCAGTGGCTCCATTATCAGAGCAAATAATATAGGGGACAGCAGGTAACCTTTCCTTGTGTCCCTTAATGAAACAAAGAATCTGAGGCCAACTCATTTTTAATCAGTCTTTCTTTAGATCCCATATGCACGTGTTTAATCAACCTCCAAAATCCGGGTTTACCGGCAAATTTGATCAGGACAACCTAAAAAAAGTTCTGCTCAAAATGTTCAAAAACTTGAATGTCATTGAGGGACAAAATTTTACGATTTCTTGCATAATGAAGACATCATTGAACATTCTAATACATTCTACAAATGTCAGCTCATGTAGGGGATCAAGGTGTAGTAAAAAGGCTCATACTCCTGCCAATCTTATTGATAAAACTTAACTAGCATTTTATATTCAAAATTAAACAGCAAGATGGGTCAATATGAAATGGATCTTTGTCACTTGTCACAATTACTATATGTGCCCCTTGAACTGAGGCTCATAAAACAAAGCATCTGCCTTTTCCACTGACAACTCAAATGTATCAACCATATCTAAAAATTACATTAGACAAAGAGTCGTGGCTGTCAGAAGAATGAAAATCCTGATAAAATCTGAAGACATCCTCTCTTACCCCATCATGGTCAGAATTCAATCTACTGTCTCCATCTTATATTGTTCCAATCACTCGTTTCCTCTCCTGGGTCTAGAACAATCTGGCTAACCATTTGACCGAGAAGTCTCCTACAGTGTAAACATAGATTTGTTGAATTGATGCTAACTGTAAGCTTTCTGAAACAGCAAAATTTGATGTTCCCTAGTGTTTCTCCCAGCTGGCTTTATTTTCCTGAATAGAAGGCACTTCAAGTGGTTGATGTAGTTTCCAGATAATTTGCACAGTAGTGCTTTAAAGTATTTTTTTATATCTATATTTGATTAATTTTACTTAAATATCAAACTATCTCTAAAAAAAAAAAAAAAAGTTTTTAAGGTGCCCGCACAATTATACCATCAGTAGAGCGTTAATTAGTTTACCTGTAAAGAAAACAACTTTATATCCGACATCCAACTGACATTCTAGTAGCCAGATGCAGTAATGGATTCATTTTCTACATCTAAGGACAACATGGTTAAACTGGAACAGATGAAGAGGAGTATGATTCTGGATAGCCCCTTTACAGAGGTATCCAATTTTGTCATTTATAGCATATCCATAAGTTTTATAAATGTGGGTTCACAGTGCTTCGTTGTTTCTGCAACTCTCATAAAAGTCAATGGGAGTCCCTTGATCTTTGGTTATCTGTGGGGGCAAGAGGACACCCTTTATGTCTTCTGGAAATAAAGTTTCACCATAATCACAGATAAGATTCTTTACAGTAAGAGCAGTGAGGCTGTGGAGCTTTCTATCACATTACAATGTGATAGTTAATTCAATGTACAGGTTAAAGGGAACCTGTCACCCCCCCATGACGGGGTGAAGGCCGCCCGACACCCCGCTAAAGCCCGGATACTCACTCCATCTCGCCAAGTCCCGTTCCTGAAGCTGGTCCCGGGATGGAGATATCTCTGTCTGAAGCCATGCGCACGTGCTGCTGAGATGTGTCCAATGCCCTTAGAGAATGGCAGCTCCCTTCATTCTCTATGGGCATTGGACTAATCTCAGCAGCACGCACGCCGAGCTTCAGATGGGATATCTCTGTCTCGGGACCGGCTTCAGGAACGGGACTTGGCGAGATGGGGTGAGTATCCGGGGCTCTAGCGGGGGGTCGGGTGGCCTTCACCCCGGCACGGGGGGTGACAGGTTACCTTTAAAGAATCACCTGGTTGTCTTTTTCTACAAAAAATATATAATGGTACAAGTTATAGGTAATAGATAAATGAGTTGGAATGTTAAGAGACATAACTGCCACCAACTATATCAGTAGAGTGCTACATGTTTCTCAAGGGTATACTATGCTATTAGTCTAGTGTACCTTGGATGGAGCAGGGACTCCTGTATTTGACAGGTGCCTCAGTGCTGCTACATTGCTTCTGTGCTGCCCTATGTACTTAATGACTTACTTCTCTTCCCATCCCAGTGAATGTAAAAAGAGTGACGATGCACAACATTCCTCTACATAGTTTTGGTTTTCTGAATTGATAGTATAGGACATCACAGTGTGAGCAAAGATGTATAAGTATTACTCTTCATATTTCTAAGAAAATGTGTTCTCACAAAGCTTGTGAGAACAAAGCTTGTTCTCAAAAGGCCCTGAGATGTTGAGATTTTTTATATGTGTGTTTTGATTTCATGGCACCTATCGTTATAAAAAAAAAAAGAAAAAAGAAAGAAAGAAAGAAAAATGGTAACAGAAGATACATGTGGTACATCCAGAAATGTGTGCTGAACTGATATTGAAATATATCAACCTTGCACCACAATCCACTCATTACTCCTTTATTAAGGATAACAAAGAAAGAAAATCATATTTCTTTGTCTTCATTATAAGTCCAGCCTACTCCCTTAAAAATAAAAACAAAAAAATAAAAAAACATACCTCTCCTCTGTTGGGTTACCTACTGTATGTTGTCATAAGATTTCCTGGGCAGAAGGTTCCCCAAATGTAACGCAGGCCAAAACAAACCATCTGAGGCTTGGGTTTTTAGCCAACTCAAGTTTTCTCAAGTTGAAACTAATCCAAGTTTACTGAAAATAAATTATAACAATAGTACAGAATAAAAAGTAACTGTTTAACAATGCATGTGTTATTTTGACATATTTACATATAGTTACTAACTGGGTAAATGATTGTTTTCACTATTGTCTCATTTAGTGTCATTTTTTTCTCTTTTCAACCAGTCTAACTAGATACCTACAATGTATTCACAAAAGTCTTCAGACTTTATTTTTTTAGCACTTGTTATGTTGAGGCTAAAGTAAAAAACTAAATCATGTCCCCCCAAACACACACCCAATATGCACGCAGTACCAAATATTTACAATGTGAAAATACAACTTTTGGGTATATTCACACGAACAGGCTCGCAGCGAGATTCTCGCTGCGAGCCCGGCAGGTCCTGGCAGTTACCATACACTACATACTTGCTTCGGTCTAAACGACCGCAGCGAGTATGTAATTCTGCCGCCCTTAACCCCTTCTGCTCCCGGCCGGCTCCCCCGCTGTAAGCATACATTACCTCTCCTCGCTGCACGGGTCCGGCGTCCTGCTCTCCCGTCCGGGCCAATCAGTGGCTGCGGCTGGGCAACACACTAATTGGCCGGACTGGAGAGCAGGACGCCGGACCCGTGCAGCAAGGACAGGTAAAGTATGCTTACAGCGGGGGAGCCGGCCGGGAGCAGAAGGGGTTAAGGGCGGCAGAATTACATACTTGCTGCGGTCGTTTAGACCGCAGCAAGTATGTAGTGTATGGGAACTGCCAGGACCTGCCGGGCTCGCAGCGAGAATCTCGCTGCGAGCCCGTTCGTGTGAATATACCCTCAGAAAGTTTAGCTTTTTTTTAAGGTAAAATGAAAAATTCAGCTGCATTGAAAATTCACAAGAGCACAATGCCCTTCATAATTCTTAAATGTAAGACGCTTTGAACAACCAAGAGTCTAGAGCTAACTGCTCCACCAAACTAAATAGGAGAGAAGGGTCTGGGTAAGAGAAGTGACAAACAACTCATTTGGGACTGTGGCTGAACCACCAAAGACCCTGTGTGCAGATCGGAGAAACTTCAAGTAGATCAACCATTACTGTGGTACTCTACCAATCTGGGATTTATGGCAAAGTGGCCAGAATGAAGTAATGGCGCTGACCCCGACTCGGCATTCTATTGCTTTTGGCTTTCCCCTACAACAGTCTACTAGTTATCTTGAGCCACCCCATCAGAAGCTGCCTATTAGCAGATGGAGTTTCAGAGGGAGCCTGGGATAAGTCCTCAAATTCCCGACTCATAGAGGAATAGTTTCACAAGACTCCTTGCTCTGTTGTGATGTAGTACTAGTGGTGTCTGCACTCTTTGGAGTTGGATCGAAACCATTATAATTTTCCTGAATGGGAGATTCATGCACATCACTGAATGACTCTGGATACTGTCTTGCCAACTTCCCTTTTAACATCCTTTTTCTTCTTAATATTATGTCCAGATCCTTCCTCATCTCCAGCGTCCTGGTATAATGTACAAATCGATTATTCACCTATTGTAGTTAAGCATGACAGCATTTTATTGGTCTTTTTAAAACAGTCAAGTATGTGTCTGTTCCAGCATGATGGCATTAACATCCTCCGAGTTCACCATATTTAGAATCCTGCTACAGAACACTCCTGAAGCTCTCGACTTCATCATATTGTCAGAATATGGCGGCGGCTGCCTCCACTGAGGCTATGGCAGATCCTTGCTCATCCCTTTACATCCCTCTGACATGCAGCAACCACCTGCATTAATGTAATATTTTAGCTTTTTCTTTTTAAAAAATTAGCAAAGATTTCTAACATTCTGTTTTCACTTTTTTATTTTAGTTTATTACATTTAGATTGATGGAAAAAACTTATTTTTATAATTTTTTTTTTCTCCCCTGAGCACAAGGATGCAACTGAACAAAGTCTGAAGACTTTGAATGCATTATATAAGCCCCATTCATGTAAAGCCGCACATTAACTGCTGCTATGGGATGAATGAATATGTCTTATGTACTTGAATAAAATGAATTCCAAAATAGGAAAGTACTTTACAATAACTTGCCGATAATTTACATACAGTGTATATGATATGGTTTTAAGTGCACAATATATAGAAAGGGCAGTCTATTTTATCTCCTGTTTATGAACAAGGATTATCAAAATTATTTTCAGCGCTCAGTTCCTGCTTCTTGAATGCAATGCCCTTAGGTTTCCATTTAGGCCTTTTATCACTCTGTTATACACTGTGACTAAATATACCATCAGACTGCATTAAAACCTATGCAAGCATTTATCAGAGTCCATTCACACAGGAGAATTGAAGTAATTGAATATAGGCTGCTATTATCAGCATACTGGAAACAATGTAATGTAACAAAGAAGTAGAGCAGCAAAAGATGCTTGTCTGTACACTGTAGAAAAAAAAGTAAATGGAGCTGAATCATAAAGTAGATAATGCAGGAAGACTTTCCTTGTGTCACTCTGCATTAACCTAATAAATGTCAAAAAAGCAAAAGCAAAATGTGCTAAATATACTGCATCTAGACTTGGATTCTAATTCACTCAAGATCTCTGCAGAGTACCTAGGCAAGATGTTATAGAAACATTGAGTACAGAAAGGTGGGGTGCTCATAATCATTGGCTGTGTGAATGGGGATTGCAGTTTCCTGCACAATGGGGGCCTGGAGTGCACCATTGCAAAGAAAGAAAACGTCTGCGGCAAATAAAGATGGTTTTCCAAGTGTTTTAGTAGCTATAATGAAGATAGCCAAATATAAATATCCTATATCATACACTTTTACGAGCAGTGGTTTCTTGGTTGGACACAGTGTAATATACTTGTCTCACTCTAGGTCTAGCATGACCATAATACTTAAAAGGATTATCCAGCGTTAGAAAAAAACATGGCCACTTTCTTCCAAAGCCAACACAACTCATGTCTCCAGATTTGGTTTTCAATTAAGCCCCATTCACTTTAAGAGAAATGAGTTGCAAAACCCGACCCAACCTGGAGACAAGAGTTGTGCTGTCTCTGGAAGAAAGTTGCCATGTTTTTTAAATGTTGGATAACCCAATTTAAAGTGTAGCGACCATTTTGATAAACTTCTGACATGTCATAGCGAGATGTCAGAAGTTTGTATGGTGGGGATCCAGGTGTTGGGGTCCCCGCCAATTGCTAGAATGAAGGGGCAGATTCATGGTTTTCCCCATTTATCTCCACTCTTAACAACTAATACAAGCAGTCTATGTTATAATGGAAGCCCAGGAGCATTCTAATATACTGAGTTGCTGGAAATTCCAATGGTTTCTCTTATAATTCCGTAGACTGCCCATATTTACAGTTTGAAGTGGAGATGAAGGGGCAGAGAGTTCACTGCTGAGTGCATCTGCCCCTTTTTTTTCTAGTGGTAGGCATGGGTCTCAGCATCTGGACTCCCATCAATACAAACTTTTTGTCTTATTTGCTTTCATGTGTCAGAAGTTTTTTTTATTTTTTTTATGATTACACTTAAATGTCTCTGGCGTTCCTAAGGGAAAGAACAGTTTTATATTGATATACATTATGCATGGTGGTTATATTTGAATATGTGAAATCCAGGGAATCTGGTGGCTTAAATGGTTAAATAGGCATTGCCATTTCAATAGACTTTGCATAAATCAACAGAACATGCAGATGTAAGAAACTTTGTAATATATCTTATCAGAAAAATATGCCTCTTTCTCCCATTATCTGCTCTTTTCTTGCCTATTCACTCTAAAAACAGTGGGGGAGATTTATCAAATACGGTGTAAAGTGAAACTGGCTCAGTTGCCCCTAGCAACCAATCAGATTCCACCTTTCATTCCTCACAGACTCTTTGGAAAATGAAAGGTGGAATCTGATTGGTTGTTAGGGGCAACTGAGCCAGTTTCACTTCACACCATGTTTGATAAATCTCCCCCAGTGTGTTTCTTAAACAGTCTAGCAGCTCAGGTTATATGGGGCCCATATAAGTCTATATAGAGAGCAGGAGGGAATTGGGAGAGGAAAATATGTCCCTTGCATGTGATATCCTAGAGTCTAGTCTGTTGCATTTTGCTATTATTTCTGGCTCAAACTTCCCACAATGAAGCAAACTTCACACAACATTTTATGAGGCGGAAATGAATATGCAAAGAAGGGGTCCGTGGAGCTTCAGTTGCGAGTCTCAAAACACGGGAATGACCAGATATCCCCAGAGAAGGAAGCCTGATGCCAACAGGTGCCTCCTAGTGGGGAGAACACCAAACCACCCTGATACTTAGCCCCTTAAGTTTCCACTCTCTTGTGAGCATTGGGATATAAATAGGGAAAGACCAGGATGGCCAATTTCAGTCAAAGTCTAACTTTGTTGCGAGTGTAGCGACATAATGACAATCAATGTTTGTTGTGCTTTGTTGGTCTATTTTTCATTGCCCCTGGTAGCTAGAATCCTGTTCCACGCTGACGAGGGGCAAATACCCTAAAACAGCTGTCTGTTGATGGATGCCTTGGTAACCCTTGTCTTATGTTGTTACACTCGCAACAGAGTTAGACTTTAATTTTTAGGGGCCACCCTGGTGTTTCCCTATTCAGGTCCCAATGCTCACAACAGAGTGAGGACCTTTGGGCCTACGTATCAGGGTGGTTTGGTGTACTCCCCACTAGGAGGCACCCCTTGGCAACAGGATTCCTTTTCTGAAGAGAGGGATATCTGGCTATTCCATATTTTGAGACTCGCAACTGAGGCTCCACGGACCCCTTCTTTGCATATTCATTTCCTTCTCATAAAATGTTGTGTGAAGTTTGCTTCATTGTGTAAAAGATGAGCCAGAAATAATAGTAAAATGCAACATACCAGACTCTTTATATAATGGGGGAAGTCACATACAAGGGACATATTTTCCTGGGAACCTAGTTCTCTCCTCTCCCAATAAGATATATTACAAAGTTTCTTATATTTGCATGTTCTATTGATTTATGCATTTATTCAAATGGCAGTGCCTATTTAGGCTATGTTCACACTATGTATGTGTGCGGCTGTATTTTTTATGCGGCTGGAAATGTGCGGCTGAAACTACGGCCGTGGGAAAAAATAGACATGCGGCTGAAAACATACGGTCATTTACTTGGAAATCTGGTTCAACTAAAAATAACAAATAAAATCTTAAGAAAGTGATGCAAACACCTCTGGAATGCATCTGGGAAAGCAGGGAAACAGTTTACATGAATTGCTATTACCGGGGTTTGCGATCCTCTGCAGTATGCCGATGTCTCTCATGGTTAATCTATTAAAATAATAAAACACATTTTCGTTGTAATAAAGTCCTTTTCATTGTTCAATAATTAAATTTAAACGAATCCATCATTTTGCAATTAAATATACTGTTAAAATAAATATATATATAAATAAATGTATATTTATATATATATTTATTTTTTTAAAGTATATTTAATTGCACAACAATGGATTCGTTTAAATTAAATTATTGAACAATGAAACTGATTTTATTTCAACGTTTTAATAATAAAATATTAATTAGTACAGGAAGCTCCAGTAAGCCGTTAATTCATATTGCCGGCAATAGAGCATTCTGTACTAATCATCACTTTACTTTAATTAAAACATCAAATGTTTCTTCTAATTATGTTATCACAATAGCATTATTGAAGGAACATTTAGAATTATATGTGCGCTCATCTGATTGGCTGATCGGCTGAGCGTACATATAAAGAGCCGGTCCGCAGTACAGTGACTTCATTGTGCTGCGGACCAGCGAAGAGGACACATCGGGGTGAGTATAGAGCTCTCCCCACCCCCTTCCCAGCACTGCACCCCTCCCAGCAAGGAAGGGGGGTCACTTAACCCCTTCCTTGCTGTGATGGTTGCAGTCTGACATCAGTCTGGCACTCAAGGGGTTAAGGGGGATGCAATACATCCTCCCTTAACCCCTTGGGGGCCAGACTGTAAGCAACGATCTGTAAAGATGCTGCATACTGTAAGCAGCACAACACCGCTCACAATGATGGGTGTTGTGCTCCTGTTTGTGTGTTTTTTGTGTGTTTCTCCCTTTTTGTTTTTCCGATATTGGTATCCTGTGGATTACGTCGGATTCTGTGGACTACGTCGATGACCAGCGGTTGTTTGTTGTTTTTATTTTAATAAAATGGTCAATGAGGGGTGTGGGGGTGTTTTTATTTGAATTAAAAAAAATTTAACTTGTGTCTTGTCTTTATTTCTTTACTTTATAGACTTAGTAGTGGAAGCCGTCTAATAGACGGAATCCATTACTAAGTCGGGGCCTAGTGTTAGCCGGTATAAAATGGCTAACACTAACCCCCCATTATTACCCCAGTACCCAATGCCACCAGGGGTACTGGGAAGAGCCGGGTGCCAGTGGTCCAGGAGCGTCAAAATTGGGGCTCCTGGACCGGGTGGCAGCAGGCTGGTAAGATTTAGGCTGGGGAGGGCCTAAACCAATGGCTCTTCCCACCCTGGTGTTACCAGGCTGCTGTCGTTTGGTTTTTAACCCGGCTGGTTATAAAAATAGGGGGGACCCTATGCGTTTTTTTTAATTATTTATTTATTTAAAACAAAACCGACTGATGTCAGACTGCAACCATCCCAGCAAGGAAGGGGTTAAGTAACCCCCCTTCCTTGCTGGGAGGGGTGCAGTGCTGGGGAGGGGGTGGGGAGAGCTCTATACTCACCCCGATGTGTCCTCTTCGCTGGTCCGCAGCACAATGAAGTCACTGTGCTGCGGACCCGCTAATTATATGTGCGCTCAGCCGATCAGCCAATCAGCTGAGCGCACATATAATTCTAAATGTTTCTTCTAATAATGCTATTGTGATAACATAATTAGAAGAAACATTTGATGTTTTCATTAAAGTAAAGTGATGATTAGTACAGAATGCTCTATTGACGGCAGTATGAATTAACGGCTTACTGGAGCTTCCTGTACTAATTAATATTTAATTAATAAAACGCATTTTCATTTAAATAAAATCAGTTTCGTTGTTCAATAATTTAATTTAAACGAATCCATCATTGTGCAATTAAATATACTGTCAAAAAATAAATATATATATAAATATACATTTATTTATATATATATTTATTTTAACAGTATATTTAATTGCACAATGATGGATTCGTTAGAATTAAATTATTGAACAACGAAAGGGACTTTATTACAAAGAAAATGTGTTTTATTAATTTAATATATTAACTATTAGAGGCATCGACATTCGGCATCATTGCCGGCTATTTTTGAAGTACTCCGTACGGACCGCCTGTCAATCCACGGCCGCATTTCCAGCCGCAAACAATGGTCTTGTTCATTTTTTACGGGTCCGTTTACGATCGGGCCATAGATTCATACATAGTGTGCACTGTGCAGCCGTATATCGTATACTTTCCAGCGTACGCATGAACCGGAAATATCCGGCCGATGGTTTACCGCCCGCAATACAGCCGCACAGATACAGAGTGTGAACCTAGCCTTAACTATTAAAGCCACCTGACTTCCCTGGATTTCACATATTCAATTATAATCACCATGCATAATGTATATCAACATAAAACTTTTCTTTCCCTGAGAACACCAGAGACATTAAAGTGTAGTTATCATTAAAAAAAAAAAAAAAAAACACACATCAAAGCAATAAGACAATAAGAGTCCAGGTGCTGAGAGTCATGCCTACCACTAGAAAAAAAGGGGCAGATGCACTCAGCAGTGTACTCTTTGCCCCTTTATCTCCACTTCAAACTGTAAATATGCGCAGTCTACGGAATTATAATCCGTAAAGCCAATGGAACTTCTTAAAAAGCAAGTTTTTAGAGGGAGTTCAGTGAGTTTATTGGCATATTTTGCATATAAATGCCTATACGTTGTGGGTACTGTTCCTAAGGATAAATAGTCAAAGCTGCCACTTGTAAATCACATCCCTAGAGTTATGCTTTGGTAGCATCATGCATAAAGCCTTAGACTACACTCACACATCAGCATAGTCTGTCTGCAATTGTGAACAGTTACAAATTCACAACCGTGGTGCTGTCCACAATTGTCAATCCACAGCTGTGGATGGCTCTACAGATGTGTGAATGTAGCCTAAGGCTGAAACTTTTGATTATTAAAAGCATAGTTGCACTTAGAATGTTACTCAAATAGACACTGTCGGCATGTTCTAAATGTAACAGTTTTAATCAAGAGTGATTTTTCAAAGATTCATGTCAGACTATAATATAGATATTACCGTTAGAGAAAAAGCTAAAAACGTAAAATTTGTTATATAATAGTATTCAAGTACAGCTTACATGTTCTATTTTACGCCTAATAATTCAGACATATCTTTTCAAAGAAGCCCTATCGTGTATCATTAATGCCTACAATTCTCTACAAAGAGACCTACATTCACCATTTGATCGGTGGCTACGTATGACCGCTATAGTGAAAAATTGGCACGTTATCTCAAAGAACCTCATCTACATAAAAGCTTCCTAAATAATTATAATAATGTACTTTAAATAAACAGTTCACTTAATTAGTCATAATTTAGAAGAGATTATGGCAATTTAAGCACTTTTACAGCAGTAGTGGTTTTGTTTTATGAAAGCTAAACAATTTCTTTGAAGTTTATGCCAAGGGCAAAGATATGTAGATTTTGTTCTATATTCTGAATATCTAAGTAGTTTATTCTTTTATGAGGTTAAAGGTTGAGTTAAGACCATGCTTATGAAATAGCGTTTGACAGATGGAGGTACTAATAAGGGTCATAGCCGTATTAAATGGTCTCTGAATACCTCTATAAAGTATAGCTGTTTTGTTGAGCAAGCATGGGATATAAACATAATGAAGCTGGTGTGTTGCCAAGAGGAAAAAAAAAACCTTAAAGTTTTAGAAGTCAGTGTAGCTCATTCTCTTGTATCTATTTTATTTACTTTATACAAATGCAAAAAAAAAAATGGCTAAAATTTCTAGGCTGTATTATGCCTAGTGCAGGACCTAAAGGGAAATTGTAGACAAGGTAAATGTAAGATTAAATTAGGAAGACTCTATTTTCCACTACCATTCTATTCCCTCTTGATGCTGCTTGGTTGGAGACAACAGAGCAGTGACTAAAAACTATTTCTGCAAATTATGTAAAAGCTATTTAGAAATCAAGTAGTTGGCAGATATTTAATTGTTCTGCATTAGTACTTCTATTGTGGAAACCACCCAGGGTGTATTCTCTGAAATACTGGCACATTGCAGGAAGGACAGTGGGAACTCTGGAGATCTAACCTGCTGTTATTTTTCAAGGCAGGAGATGCTGGGGGGATAATAGTTTTCTTAAGTTCCATTTACTTTAATGGAACTGAGTTTTAAACCCACCCAATCTGGAGACAAGAGAGGGGGGAAAGTAGACATGTTTTTGTAGCTCTGGATAACCCCTTTAACTGGTAAACCTTGGCTCTTGGCTACCATATCGATATTACTTTGATGTACACAGTCTACCCTAAACATTGCTGCAGATCAAGTACAACCCTACTTGGTAAGTGGCCTCTCTCAGCAGGGTGATGCACATCTGTAGTTTTAATGCATTAATGTTTACAATGAATGATGTATAATTTCCTGATAATGCAATACATTTAGATTATGGTCATATGAACAGATTCTCTGTAGATTTGTTAAAGATTTTGACTTTCCATATCAAGGGCAAAATAAAGGTCAAAATTCGCAGGAAATCTGCAACAAATCCATATGAAATCTACACATTTGAAGGAGGCCGCTGTACAAAATTACATCAATAGGTGACACCAGTACATACTGTAGATATTACCAGTATAAGACAACACCAACACCCTTTGGAATGACCTCTTCAAAGGGCACAGAGTATGCTTAGTAATAATTCACATTCATTTAAATGAGAAAGGTCCTGTCTATTGTTATCCATGTCCATGAGACTTGGAGAGGACTACTTAGACTTCTTTATTTGTAACTTATAGCAAAGAAATACAAGAATATGGAAAGATAAAAATTGCAGATATAGAATCAATGTTGTTTACTCTACTGATGTATCATTTACTGATAACTTAAATTTAGTAAGTGTTTTGGAGGTGAAAAGGAGAGTCCCTTTAAGGACAAACTGTAAATTATGTCTTTAAAATGCTCTGGAATGTCAGCACTGCGGAATTATACAGTATTTGGATGGTCCCAATGCTGCTATAGGGATTGTTACGCACCAGTGTTATATATTGGGGACCAGGGGATCATTAAGGAAATAATAAGCTCTGTTGTAAAAATCCCCTGTTCTCAGTGTCAAATAGCTCCACATATTTTCCATATCAGCGGCCCTGTCATATTAAGGGACTACTGTACATGTTAGGATTTGTACTCCTGAGTCCCAATCATCCCCTATAGTAAACAAGATGGCACACACTGCAGATGCGGCCCTTTTTACTGAAGTGCAGCGTGGGTTGTAAACAAGGAAAATAATTTCTCAATAATGAAATTGAGCTATAAGGGAGATCTCTGAAGTGGTCCAAAAACAGGTAATACGAGAATATTTTTTTTTTAAAAAGTACTATGGCTAGGCGGATCTTTATGGATCCATTTGGCAAGCAAATAATTGTCCAGATCAACCTAGAGCCAGCCAAGAAGTTCCCCTGCTGAGGCTGCTCCCAGGAGATGTAGCATTACATGGAGGTCAGTCAAAATACAAGGAATGGCTCTTTTTTTTTTGGTCCATAGAAAAGGTCACTAAGAAAGCACATAGACAGAGAGTACCTCTTTGCATAACAGACTGAAGTCTTTGTATAGAAACCTGTATTTTCATAAGTTAATCTCATTACAATCATATAAAGTTGTAAGAAAAAAGGAAAATGTAATCTGAACTTATAAAAAGACCTCAACAGTGAAATGTGCTTGTCTTTTACACAAAATTACAATGTGATCTTTGCTTGCACAATAAAATTCCAGAAAAAGAAATTCTCCTTGTGCAAATGAAAAGATGTCCAGCTGCTCATAGGAGGCTTTAAAATTAATCCAATGATCAAGGAGTTCCTTTACAAGATTGTTTACTTGTTCCCAGAACAGTTCAAAGGAGCCTTTTGGAGACTTGTGAAATTTTTGTTGGTTTTACAAATCAAGCTGACATCTGTCATTATGAGGCTACACCTCTTATGTCCTCTACTGTGTTATGGCAGAGGGAGCTCAGACGCTTTTATGCATTGCCTTAGAGGGTTGGGCTGTGATGCTGCCAACACAATTAATGCAGTGGCAATGTATTTTCTGCCAGTAAACTTAATTCATCAGCTTTTTGAGGTTGGCAGGATTAAATGCAAGGAAAAAGGAATATGTTGCATTTTCTCATTTGTTCAGTTGTTTTCTTGAAAAAAACACAGTAATTATTAATGCTTGCATAATATTTAATGTGGGGGAAGAAGTAGACCAATGCTGTATATTGTATGTAATTGACCTTGTAAATTGGACCATTACTTCTTTAAACAGAAATAAAAACTGTTGTAGAATATGGCTAAATATCTTCCTTTTTAAGTGTTATATAATGTGCCTTATATAGTTTATAATGCATATAAAATAAATCAGTCCTTGTTCCTGGTTCCTGCTCCTCTGTCACACTATCGCTCCTGTGTTCAGCCTGTCACCTGCGGCTACGCCTACAGACCTCTGCCAGCACTATCTCCTGCCTACTGCTCCTGCCTCGCCTGGTGAAAACCAGCGGCCCCTTAGACTCCGCTCCCTGGTGCGGTTTTGTGCCATCGCTAGTGCCGGCCCAGTGGATCCACTACTCCAGGCGTTACAGTAGGCTCCAACCATGGATCCTGGCGAGGTGCCTGATATCCGTGAAGTAGCCTGAGTGGTCGCCCTACAGGCTCAACAGATCCAGCAACAGTCACAGCTGATCCAAGAACTGACTGCAGCCGTACAGCAGCATACCACAGCTCGGCAGTCATCACCTCGTGCAGCCTCTTCAAAACTACAACTGGCTCTCCCAAGTAAATATGGAGGCAGGGCCGGCTCCAGGTTTTTGTGGGCCCTTGGGCGAGAGAGCCTCAGCGGGCCCCTTTGTATAGCACACCTCGGGGCACACCTAGCATACCTCGGGGCACACCTAGCACACCTCGGGGCACACTTACCAAATAAAGTTTGACAAAAAAACGTAATCCAGTAACTCACAGGTGACGTCTTCTTTGATCTGAGGCGATCGCTCTCCGTTTCCTCTCCATCTGGCCCAGACCTCCATGATGATTTCTTCCAGCTACAATTCATCTCTTCGGGACCTGTCAGACAAACATGTTAGGCTCCGCACTTTTCCAGCAACTTCCTTCCCTTTTTCCCACCCATAGGCTTCTATACAGTAGTAACTCCACTGTTTATGGGTCCCGTGCTGTGCCCCCCATATAGTAATAATGCCCTCTGTCCCCATAGTAATGCCCCCTGCTCTGCCCCATAGAAATGCCCCCTGATCTCCCTCAGCACAAGAAAATAAAAAAATAAAACATACTCACTAATCCGGGGGACGGGTCCTCTTCTCCCTTGTGTGCACCTTGTGGATCCACAAGCAGGCGTGATGACGTCATCGCTCTGCGCCTGTTGGTGAGAGCGCATCCATGCTAGAATGGACTAGAATTGAGTTGCTAGAAGGAGGTTCTCCCCCTGGAGTCTGTATTCTAGCTTCTTCACCATAGAGCAGGCTAGAATGGAGTTACAATAAGAGACATTACATGAGGTATACCAGGGGGAACTACAGCTCCCAGCATGTCCAGCCTGTTATTATGGGATATCAGAGGACATTACAGGAGGAGATATAATAGGACTACAGCGTGTCCAGCCTGGTATTATGGGATATCAGAGCACATTACAGGAGGAGATATAATAGGACTACAACTCCCAGCATGTCCAGCCTGTTATTATGGGATATCAAAGGGCATTACAGGAGGAGATTTAAGAGGAGTACTACAACTCCCAGCATGGACAGCTGTTATTATGGGAGATCAGAGGCCATTAGAGAAGGAGATATAAGAGGACTACAACTCCCAGCATGGACAGCCTGTTATTATGGGAGATCAGAGGCCATTACAGGAGGAGATATGAGGAGAACTACAACTCCCAGCATGGACAGCATGTTATTATGGGAGATCAGAGGCCATTACAGAAGGAGATATAAGAGAAGGACTAAAACTCACAGCATACAGAGGGAAGGTATTAGTGAGCCCCGCCTCCTCATGTCACATGACAATGATCACAGGTCCTTCATCCATATACAGCCTCTCCCGTTCTCAGCCACGCCCCCTTATGATGTCACCACAGGTCCTTCATCCATATGCAGCCTCTCCCGTTCTCAGTCCCGCCGCCTTATGACGTCACCACAGGTCCTTCCCCAGTGCAGCAAACACGGCAGGTCCTTCCCCAGCCCCTCCAGCCCTCCCCCGGACTTGGGGTTGGCAGCACCCGCTCCCCCGGGGGTCGGTGATGCGGCGGGCATCTGTCTTACTGCTTGGGCAAGTGTCGGGGGCCCCTTTGGCGGCCGTGGGCCCCGACACTTGCCCGAGTATGCCAGGTGCTGACGCCGGCCCTGTATGGAGGTGACCCCAAGTTGTGCAGAGGATTCCTGACTTAATGCACTATGCATATTGAACTTCTAAGCAGTCAGTTTGCCACCGAGCTCTCTAAAGTGGCTTTCATCATCAGCCTATTGGAAGGTAGAGCTCTGGCCTGGGCCACACCGCTGTGGGACCGTGATGACCCTGTTGCTGCTAATCTCCGAATCTTCCTGGCCGAGTTCCACTCTGTCTTTGACCAACCTGCCCGTGCGTCTTCGGCTGAGACTGCTCTCCTCAATCTATCTCAAGGAACATCCTCCGTTGGTGATCACACCATCCAGTTCCGCACCCTGGCTGCAGAACTAGACTGGAATGAGGCCGCCCTAATTGCCACCTTTAAAAAGGGCCTGTCCAGTCGAGTGAAAGATGAGCTCGCTGCCCGAGACTTTCCTACCTCCTTGAACAAACTCATTCTACTGGCTACCCGAGTCTACACCAGGTTTTTCCGAGAGAGAGGAGGAGGTCCGGCAAGAACGGCGTTTGAGTCTGCCCCGTCGCCATCCCCGGCTGGCACCGATGTTCCAGAATCCTGTTGCTCCTATGCCCCAGTCGTCTCCAGAAGTTCCTATGCAGGTGGAACGAGCTCGCCTGACGACTGAGGAGAGGGCCCGTTGACTGGAGCTGAATCTCTGCCTCTATTGCGGTGGCGCTGATCACTATCGGTAGAGATGTCCCCAACGTCCTCAGCGTCCGGGAAACGCTCGCACCTAGGTCCGGTGGGAGAGGCCTCCCTAGGTGTGAATGCCACCTCTCCAAGGTTGACTATGCCAGTCTCCATCCAGACACCCTCAGGGCAAGTTCTCCAGACTACTGCCCTCATCGACTCTGACACTGCGGGCAGTTTTATTTCTGCTTCGTTGGTCCAAAGATGGCGGCTACCCGTGATCCAGCTATCCCAACCCCGGTCTATCTCTTCGGTTACGGGCGAGATTCTTACCGAAGCTGTGCACTGCCAGACTGCACCTCTAGTCCTCCAGGTGGGCGCCTTACATCAGGAGAGGATCTCCTTCTACGTCTTGCGCCATTCCTCTTCCAACATCCTGCTGGGTCTCCCTTGGCTGAAATTACATACCCCTAAGCTGGACTGGAGAACAGGGGAGGTTCTCAGCTGGGGTCAGGACTGTTCAAATCGGTGTCTGAGGTCTCCTCAACCCAAGTGCTCTATGAGGTCACCTGCTTACGCCAAGCCTCTATCCGGACTACCGGAGGAATACCAAGACTTCGTTGATGTCTTCTCGGCCAAGGAGGCGGACTCTCTACCACCTCATCGGCCCTATGATTGCCCTATAGACCTTCTTCCAGAAACTTCTCCTCCACGTGGTCGAGTATACCCTCTCTCTGTGCCCGAGACTGAAGCCATGTCCTCCTACATCCGGGAGAACTTACAGAAGGGCTTCATCCGTAAATCCACGTCTCCCGCTGGCGCTGGATTTTTCTTTGTGCAGAAGAAGGACGGTTCCCTCCGCCCATGCATAGACTACCGGGGCTTAAATAAGGTAACTGTCAAGAACCGCTATCCTCTTCCGCTAATCTCCGAACTATTCGACCGTCTCCGTGGAGCTAGGATCTTCTCCAAGCTGGATCTCAGGGGAGCGTATAACTTGATCCGTATTCATGAAGGAGACGAGTGGAAGACCGCTTTCAACACCACAGATGGGCACTACAAATATCTGGTCATGCCATTCGGCCTATGCAACGCCCCAGCGGTCTTCTAGGAACTCGTGAATGATTTATTCCGCGATCTCCTCTATGTCTGCGTCATTGTCTATCTTGACGACATCCTGGTCTTCTCCCACGACCAGCAGACCCACGTGTCCCATGTACGGCAGGTTCTACGAAGACTACGGGCCAACCATTTGTATGCCAAGCTGGAGAAGTGCGTTTTCCATTAGCGCAGTCTGCCGTTTCTTGGATACATTGTCTCCGACCAGGGCCTACAGATGGATCCAGTCAAGCTCTCAGCTGTTCTTCAGTGGCCACGTCCTGTGGGACTTAGAGCTATCCAACATTTCCTTGGATTTGCCAACTACTAATCGGCAGTTCATCCCTCACTTCTCTACCCTGGTCGCACCCATAGTGGCTCTCACCAAGAAGAAGGCGGATCCCAGACGTTGGCCTCCAGAGGCCGAACAAGCCTTCAATAGCCTAAAGTCTGCCTTTGCCTCTGCTCCTGCTCTAGTCCGTCCGGATGTCTCCAAGCCGTTTTCTCTTGAAGTCGATGCATGTTCTGTGGGCGCAGGAGCCATCCTCTTGCAAAGGGACACATCAGGCAAGACCAGAACCTGCAGGTTCTTTTCTAACACTTTCTCCCCTGCCGAGAGGAACTATACGATTGGAGACCGTGAACTCCTGGCTATTAAGTGTGCACTGGAGGAGTGGTGTCATCTCCTAGAGGGGGCTAGACATCCCGTTAACATCTACACGGACCACAAGAACCTCCTCTACCTCCAATCGGCTCAACGCTTCAATCCCCGGCAGGCCAGGTGGTCCCTCTTCTTCTCACGGTTCAACTTTACTATTCATTTCCGTCCAGCCGAGAAGAATATAAAGGCCGATGCATTATCCCGAGCATCCGATGTCATGGGGCAAGAGGAATCCCCTCGTCACATAATACCTCCCGATCGCCTAGTACCAGTTGCCACTTCTGCTCTGCAGAGACTGCCTCCCGGTAAGACTTATGTGCGCCCCACACTCCGTAAACGCATCTTGAAGTGGGGTCATTCCTCTTTGGTGGCTGGGCATCCGGGAGCTCAAAAGACCGGGCAATTGATCTCCCGTCACTACTGGTGGCCCAATGTCCTTCAGGATGTCAAGGACTTTGTGGCTTCCTGCGCAGTCTGTGCCAGGAAAAAGTCACCCCGTCAAAGACCTGCCGGCCTACTTTTGCCCTTGCCAGTCCCGGACCGTCCCTGGCACCACATAGGGATGGACTTCATCACAGACCTACCTCCATCCGCGGGCAATACAGTCATTTGGGTGGTGACTGACCGCTTCTCTAAAATGGCTCACTTCGTGGCCCTTCCTGGACTACCCTCTGCTCCCCGTCTGGCTCAGTTGTTCTTCCGACACATCTTCCGCCTGCATGGACTTCCTCTTCACATTGTGTCCGACGGAGGCTCTCAATTTGTCTCCAAGTTTTGGCGTGCCCTCTGCTCGCAGCTCCAAGTGAAGCTGGACTTCTCATCTGCCTATCATCCCCAGACCAACGGGCAAGTGGAGAGAGTAAATCAGATCCTGGGTAACTACCTACGTCATTTTGTTTCCAGCCGCCAAGACAACTGGTCCGATCTACTTCCATGGGCAGAGTTTTCTTATAACCATCTGGACTCGGGTTCCACAGGCAAGTCTCCTTTCTATGTGGTCTACGGGCATCACCCTCGTCCTCCTCTGCCTCTCTCTTCATCATCTGAGGTTCCTGCCGTGGAGGAATTGATCTCTGACCTTCAGTCGATCTGGGAACAGACTCGACAGTCCTTACTCAAAGCCTCTGAACGCACGAAGGACCAGGCAGATAAGAAGAGGAGACCTGCCACAAACTTTCTCCCAGGTGACAAAGTCTGGCTCTCGGCCAAGTATGTCCGTCTCAAGATTCCCAGCTACAAGTTGGGTCCTCGATTTCTTGGTCCTTTCTCAGTGCTAAAACGCATTAACCCAGTCACCTACAAACTCCGCCTACCCCCTACTATGCGAATCCCGAACTCCTTCCATGTCTCCCTCTTGAAGCCAGTGGTCCTCAACCGATTCTCCAGTAAAGCTTCGTCCTCCACTCCACAAGCCTTCTCTGACGACATATACATTGTTGAAGACATCCTAGCGATGAAAACTGTCAGAGGAAGACATTTCTTCCTAGTGGACTAGAGAGGTTTTGGTCCTGAGGAGAGATCCTGGGAACCCGAATCTAATATCCTGGATCGGGATCTCATCAAGGAATTCTTGCAGACCAGAGAGGGGCAGGCAAAAGGGGGGGGGGTAATGTTAGGGCCACGGCGGCGTCCCGTGCCCCGGACCACCGCCGCACCCTCTCTCCCTCTTCTGCAGCAGCCGGTGTCCATATACAGGGACCCGGCGCTGCTGTTGCTTCGGCCCCGGGGGGCGCCTCACCTCACCGTGCTCCTGCCCATCGCTGTGCCGGCCAGAGCGCGCGTCCCCACCTCCTAGTGCGCGCGCGCCGGCTGTCTCAGGTTTAAAGGGGCAGTGCGCTCCTAATTGGCTTGAATATCAATCACTCCCCTATAAGTTCCAGCCCTGCCCCCTTCCAGGTGTTGGAGCCTCTACATGCTTCCCATAGCGTTTGGCCCAGCTCCCTGTTGTTCCTGATTCCTGTCCGCTACCTGGTCCCTAGTCCTTGTTCCTGATTCCTGTCCGCTACCTTGTCCCCAGTCCTTGTTCCTGGTTCCTGCTCCTCTGTCACACTATCACTCCTGTGTTCAGCCTGTCACCTGCGGCTACGCCTACAGACCTCTGCCAGCACCATCTCCTGCCTACTGCTCCTGCCTCGCCTCACCTGCTGTCACTAGCAACCAAACCAGGGGTAGCGACCTGGGGGTCGCCTGCCGCAGCAAGCCCGTCCCGCCTTGCGGTGGGCTCTGGTGAAAACCAGCGGCCCCTTAGACTCCGCTCCCTGGTGCGGTTTTGTGCCATCGCTAGTGTCGGCCCAGTGGATCCACTACTCCAGGCGTTACAACAATAAGCCAAACGTTTGCTGAAAATTACACATGCTCATAATTCAGTTGTCCTATCACCAGAGAAGTATCTACCAGAGCGGCCAGACACTTGACTTCAATGAGACCAATGCATTGACACTGCAGCAGTGGTTACTAGGTGTTACTAGGGGCCCCATTTATCCCCATTATCTAATGGCTGAGTGAGGTCCGAGGGGGGGGGGGGCGCCGTCTTGGGCCATCCTGGGAATCTGGGACACACTTGTCCCGGATTCCTGAGTGAGAGCATGCAAGCGTCGGGGAAGAGAAGGGAGACCCCACAGAGAGGGCCATTAATAGGGGGGACTACACAGAGGGGGCCATCAATAAAGGAGACCACACATGGAGGCATCAATAAGGGGGACAACACAGAGGGGGCATCTTTAAGGAGACAAGACAAAGGGGGCCATCAATAAGAGGAGCAACACAGAGGGGGCCATAAATATGGGGCACTATACACATGTGGGGCATCTATAAGGGAAACTACCCAAAGGAGGTCATGAAGAAGGGAGACTAAACAGAGAGGGGCATCTAGAAGGGGGCTACATGGGAGGCATAAATAGGGGGAACTTCATAGAAAGGGTCCATCTAAAAGAGAGACTACACAGAGGGTAGCCATCTATAAAGGTCCTTACAAGGTGGGGGGAAACTAAAAGGGGCTCTACACAGAAGGGGAACGCTATAAGGAGCACTAAAAAGAGGGGGTCATCAATAAGGGGGACTACAAAGAGGGAGGCTATCTATAATTGCCACTACACAAAGGTGGCTATCTGTAAGGGGCACTACACAGAAGGGGGCTATCTGTAAGAGAGACTAAAGAGAGGCATGCTCCTCTATAAGGGGCACTACGCAGTGGGGGCCATTAATAAGGGGGATTGCAAAGAGGAGGGCTATCTGCAACTGGAACTACACAGAGGGGGGCTATCTATAAGAGGAACTGCTAAGAAAGATGCCATCTATAAGGGAGACTAAACAGAGTGGGGCTGTCTATAAGGGAGACTAAAGAGAGGGGGCTCATCTATAAAGGGGCACAATGCAGTGGGGGCCATCTATAGAGGAACCTACAGTTTTACTGTACCCACATGATTGGCTCCACAAAGGGGTCCGCTGAGGCTATGTCGCCCAAGGGCCCACACAAACCTGGAGCTGGCCCTGGCTTTTGTCACTCATGCCATGTTTGGCCATTAATATAAGGTGTATGGTGCTCTCTAGATTGTCCACGCGCAGATGTCGTCAGTGGGATAGAGGGTCAGACATGATGGAAATACACTTTTTGAACCCTTTTTTTCTCAGAGAGATAATCCACAGTTAGAGCAGTCTAGTTGCGGCTTTACCCTCAGCTCCCCATTGAGTACTTGATAAATATGGTTGAAACATTGCTCCACACAACCTTATGTTTCTACTGTTATTGCTGCTACAGTGACTGAGAATTTGAAAATATTTTTGATACGAATGAATGTTATGTCTTGTCTCATATTTCAATTTAAATAATAGAATTACAGCTCATGAAAATTAGAACCATTTGGCAATTTATTATGTATTTTGTACTGAAGGCAGCTTTGATAATATGTGATTAAAGGGAATCAATCACATGCAAATTCACTATAACCCTAAGGAAATGTGCTGATACATTACTCAGCACACTTCCTAAAAGAATATAGCAAATTTTCATGTGATTGGTTACCTTTAAATGATCAGATGTGGAGCAAGATTTACATAGTGCTATAGGAACATCACATTCCCTCTATTTCATGTTGTTTATAGGAAAGCTGGCTTTTTGTAACTTTAATTTGATTTTTCAGATAGCTGTCTTGATGTAAAAAACATGGCTGAGGCAGGTGTATGGATAACCAGAAAGAAAAGAAAAGCTCCTACTTGAGCTGAAAAAATAAATACTTTTTATATAGATAAAATCGACCAAGCTCTTCAGACCTGAAGCATGTCCTTTCTTCCAGCTGGAAATCTTTTGTACGTTATAAAGGCCATGTGAAGTTTTCAGAGTATTGTTATAGGCAGCAATTCAAATCTTAGTAAGGCCCCGTTCCCACTGAGCAAAGCTAGTGGAATTCTGCGACGGAATTGTCCGCCGCGGAATGCCGTTAGCCTCCCGCTCATAATGGGAGTCTATGAGAGGCGCACGCTCCTGCTCTGTACGTGCTGAAGAATGAACATGTTAAGTGGCCTTAAATTTGATCCAAGGAAACTGTTTAAAGACTAAATTCACTTGTAAATTGTAAAAGTAAAGGATAATAGGGAACATTAATCAAGACTGGTGTACTCATATGCCAGGCTCAAATATATAAATCAAAAAAATATATCTACTACGGATAATTGGGGAAAACACCATTAAAACTATAACTTTTAATAATACAATTAAAATAGAAACACCCCACAAACAATTAATACCATATACTGGCAAACACAAAGTACAGGTGTAATTCCACAAGGTCACGCACCAACCACGTGGCACTCCTGGACCCTTATCCACACCAAGATAATGAATGCGGTAGAAAAAGTAAAAAGGTACGATCTCACCCATTCAGTTGTCCAAATCCTTCATGGTGTGTCACTCCATGGTCCAGTATACAGCAGGAGTATACACTCACAATTAGCAGGCCTTCTTTTCTCTCCCTATACGCCCCTAAATACGTGTGTGTGTATATGCGATCCTACCCCTGCTCGCACAGGGTCTGTCGGGGCACTCGCCCTAATAAGGGCGACCCCTGCCCCGATCTATCCTTTGAAATCCAATCCCTATAGAAACCCTATATCTGCCTCCCGACGTGGCCCGTTTCTATTGGATATACCAATTATCATCAGGGGAATGGCAAACAAAAGAGGGAATGAGTTAATCTGGGTATTAAAGTGCATAAATAACAAAGTACCTAATTGTAGTTACAGTGGTGACTACAAAAAGAAAGTGTCCTGTGCAGGTAAACATAGAGATCACTAGTTCAGTCTACAGGTAGCCACTGCACCAGACTGCACCTCGGCAGGCCCCGGAGCTAATACAGTGCATCGGCTTATTATGTACCCACTGGTATAGTTTACAGCTTTTGGCACTTTAGCAAGGGGTTATGTTTACCTGCACAGGACACTTTCTTTTTGTAGTCACCACTGTAACTACAATTAGGTACTTTGTTATTTATGCACTTTAATACCCAGATTAACTCATTCCCTCTTTTGTTTGCCATTCCCCTGATGATAATTGGTATATCCAATAGAAACGGGCCACGTCAGGAGGCAGATATAGGGTTTCTATAGGGATTGGATTTCAAAGGATAGATCGGGGCAGGGGTCGCCCTTATTAGGGCGAGTGCCCCGACAGACCCTGTGCGAGCAGGGGTAGGATCGCATATACACACACACGTATTTAGGGGCGTATAGGGAGAGAAAAGAAGGCCTGCTAATTGTGAGTGTATACTCCTGCTGTATACTGGACCATGGAGTGACACACCATGAAGGATTTGGACAACTGAATGGGTGAGATCGTACCTTTTTACTTTTTCTACCGCATTCATTATCTTGGTGTGGATAAGGGTCCAGGAGTGCCACGTGGTTGGTGCGTGACCTTGTGGAATTACACCTGTACTTTGTGTTTGCCAGTATATGGTATTAATTGTTTGTGGGGTGTTTCTATTTTAATTGTATTATTAAAAGTTATAGTTTTAATGGTGTTTTCCCCAATTATCCGTAGTAGATATATTTTTTTGATTTATATACGATTGCCGTAAGGGGAATTTATTCCAGCGCTATAGCTGGATTTGGCATTTTTCAGGCTCAAATATAGTTACATAGTTAGTACGCTTGAAAAAAGACACATGTCCATCAAGTTCAACCATGGACGGCATGGGTGAAGGGAAAGAGGAGGGATGATTAAGCCTCTTTACCTTTACCCTTGCCAGATTTATTAAGAGATGTGCGCCTCTTAGTAAAGCCAGCCAGCCCAATGCCTGGCGCAGGCATTGTGACACAAGTCTACACTTGCTCCCAAGCAAGCAGGCATAAATCATGATAAATCTAATGTGGGAAGAGGCCACACCTCCTCCCTACCTTACCATGACCCCTGCCTACCCCTCAGGCCAGTCCGGGATACAGCTGGGGTAAGCCACAGAAAGGGGGGAATCTGTCTCTTTTCTGTGGTGCCTGGGGCCAAATTGCAACTGGATGCCACATCAACTAGATAGTTCAGAGCTAAAAAATGTAAAAGAAGTGTCTACATATTATGCCTTTAGTGACCAAAACAATAGGAAAAGTTATTTGCACCCCATTTACTAATGAAGAACCAAAAAAGGTACAATTGAAAAAATTATGATAAAATATAATAATAATAAAAGAAGATACAGCTCACCGTAGATGAGAAACAGCAGCAGCAGATTAGGTGCGAGGGAGGGTGCTCGAACTTCAAGGCGCTGGCCGGACGTCGTAAGCAGGACTTCAGCAGGAAAGGAAAGTGTGGAAGTCGGCACTCCTAGACGTAGTGGATTAAAATATAATGTTCACACAACGTTTTTTAATCTCCATTTAAAATAACGTCCATCATTTTTACAATCTACAATCTACAATAACGGACGTTATTTAGCAGCCTGACCTCCCCTTAGTGCACTGACGGGTGTTTGTACATTATTCTAGTTTGGGGTTGCTAATTGGACTTTGAATGTGGCTTAATTGAAAAGTTCATTGAATTTAATGGTAAAAACGGAGACAGAACGGTGTCAAGAGGAAAACTGTGTGTGAGCTACAAATAAAAAATGTCCGCTGTTTGCAAAAGACGTCCGAAAATAATGTTCATGTTCATTATTTTGATGTCTGTGGCAAAAACGTCCGTTATTAATTACGCTGTTTGCATTGGACGTCCGTCTTCCTGTTGACTTCAATGCATTGCATTGCAGTCAGTTAAATCTCCGCATCAACGGGCGTTATTTTTAAATATGAAAATCAGCCGCCTTTTTAATATTTTTGACGTTGTGTGAACATAGCCAAATACTGACCAGTTAAAATGAGCGAAGCAGATGGAAATTAATTTTGCGAGCTTCGCAAATTTTTGGTAAAATTTGCTAATATATGCGAATCGAATCTCAACAAATTTCAATAAAACAGCAAAACTATAGTAGCTACAGTACTGATACTATTACAGAAGGGCGAATTTGTGAACGCATGTTCTTAAATGTTACAAATGTAAATGTGTCAAAAACTGGAAAATCACAATTTAAAAAAAATGTCAACCAGCCAGTAAATCATCATAAAACCCAACTTGTACAACACAGTAGGAGTGGAGTGCGAGCACTGATTATGTAAAGCGCACACTCAGTTCAGTAATAGAACCAAATTTGTTTAACACAGTAAGAGTGGAGTTCGACCACTGATTATGTAAGGTGCACGCTCAGTTTAATATTGAAACCCAACTTGAATAGCGCAGTAGGAGTGGAGTGGAGTGCAAGCACTGATTATGTACACACTTCCAGTAATTTGGTATAACTCAAAGGAGTTTACAGTGCCCATTGAGTGAATAATATGGACTGTGTCTTCACTGGTCCCAGTAAATTCCTATAGGCACCCAGTTACTTGGTAAACTGGACACTTGGTTGGCAGCTGCAAAAAAAAAAAAAATCACCCACAATCAGCCCTCCTATCCCTCCTAGTCTGTACGGCACAATATTACACTGCACCCCTAGGTGTCACTCTTCCAAATAACCAGAACAACCCATCAATAAGATAGATACATAACAACAACTATGGGCATAAAGTCTGAACAATCACAAAATCTTTATTTACCATTATTATTTTGACATGATAAAAAAACAATGTTTTTTTAATAAAATAAAAATTATGTACTTAAAAACAACCATACACTGGTAAAATGATATATATTTAAAACAGACGGCATAGAAAAATGGTTTAACAGACTAAAAGTGCTTGGGAAATGTCTGGTAAAGTGTCGAGTCAAATGTAAACGTAGCCTCAATTAGGTAAAACGATGTCTAGGCAGTATTATGTGCAGACAGAAACCTCAATGATATTAACCCATTTTACTATGTGGGTTACAGCTGTCCCTACGTATGTTTCGCCAACAAAGGCTTCTTCAGGGAACTCAATAGGAGTTTACAGTGCCCAGTGAGTCAATAATATGGGCTTTGTCTTCACTGGCCCCATTCAGTTACTTGGTAAACTGGACACCTGGTTGGCAGCTGCACAAAAAATCACCCACAATCAGCCCTTTCCTCTCCACTCTGTCAGTCCCTAAATCGCTCTGTTAGTCTCTCCCTGCTCTGCTGTAACTGCTTACTCTGATCCTGCTCTCTCCTTCACACACAGCCAACTGGCCACCTCTGTAAACGAACCATCTTTTATAGAGGGTGTACTGGGCGGGGGGGGGGGGGGTGCTGACATAACAGATGGGCCTGCAGCTCATAGGACAGGTACTAGGAATTATGGTTAATCCCTTTTTCCCTCTCAGTGATGCTCCACACAGCATGTGCGGCCACCATTTTGTTTTTTCTTTTCCGAATTTCCTTAACGAATTGGCGGGAACTAAGCGAATTGACGGTCCGATTTGCAGCGAATTTTGATTTGTTTCGCTCATCTCTAATGACAAGCTTACTGTTATGACTTACTGTTATGACTGTACAGTAGCTGGTAATAACATTATGTTTTCTATGAGAAAATAATTAATTCAGCAGGATCTATGCAGTTACTAAACAAGCAAGTAATTCTGGAAGATTTCAACTTGATTTGTGAATGCCATAATGCACTGGAACTAGAAAACAGGACACTGCTTAGGATCTGTGAAAGAATAGTGATACTACTTTTTCTTACTAGTTGTAACTGCAAAAATAGAAACCAATGTGTCAGAAGAAAGCTAGGATATCACACAGAATGTGAAATCTACTTAAAATGCATATTCATTTATTACTTAATGTGCTTGTAGATGTAAGCCTATAAAAGATGTACCCTTAGTTCAAATGTAATCTGACAATCGATAGAATATAGTTAGTTGTGCAATGCTATTTCTTGCTTTTATAAATGGCATTTAACATGTCAACACAGATAAAAACTTCTAGATAAAAATGGTGAATAACAACACTAACATCTGGCATGTTCTAAGTGACTTCTGAAACACTGAAATAAAACTAGCAAAGAACACCGTATACAACTATCCCACAAGGACTCTGCAATGTCACAATATGAACAGCAATGTTTACATGCCATAAATGATCATCTAGAACACTCCATTGGGAACTGTCTCACCCATCTGGCTACTTTATTTTCTTTTGTAGATGTCATTTCACATCAATTTTACTCAGTTTGTTTGTCTGTAATAGAACAGCCCAGCCCATTCCCAATAAACACTGACGACGTGCAATGATTTCAATACTGATTCTCCAAAAAATCATCCAAAATGCAGCATACAAAGATCAAAAGAAAAAAGAAAATGTGGTGATGTTTTTTTCCCTTAGGATAGTGATATGTATATTCAATAATTGAACATGAAAGATTATATAAAACTTTGTTATCAAGGGGCATGTAAATGGCAGATATAATTGATGCAGACTTCATACATATGGACTGTAACAATAAACGCTAATTGAACCCATAATATATATATATAACTTTATATATGACCGGAGCACTATTATTGGATGCTTGAATATAATTGCATGCTTTGAACAAACCCCCAGAAACCAAGGTCAATCTCACCAATGATACAATCATGAAATTTACCCCTGCAAAATGACTGCATAATAGCACTGTTTCTGAATAAAAGCCCTTAACTCTTTGAGGATCAGGCCCAAAATGACCCGGTGGACCGCGCAAATTTTGATCTTAGTGTTTTCGTTTTTCCCTCCTCCCCTTCTAAGAGCTCTAGCACTTTCAGTTTTCTATCTACAAGCCATGTAAGTGCTTCTTTTTTACAGGAATAGTTGTACTTTGTAATGGCGTCTTTCATTTTACCATAACATGTATGACGGAATCCCAAATATATTATTTATGAAGATATAAATAGGTGAAATTGTAAAAAAGAATGCAATATGGTAACGTTTGGGGGGTTCCTGTGTCTACGTAATGCACTATATGGTAAAAGCGACATGATACTATTATTATATAGGTCAGCCTGAACACAACCATATGCAGGTGTAACGCCTGGAGTAGTGGATCCACTGGACCGCCACTAGCGATGGCACTAACTTCACCAGGGAGCGGAGTCTAAGGGGCCGCTGGTTTTCACCAGAGCCGGGATGGACTTGCTGCGGCAGGTGACCCCCAGGTCGCTACCCCTGGCTTGGTTGCTAGTGACGGCAGGCGAGGCGTGGCAGGAGCAGTAGGCAGGAGATGGTGCTGGCAGAGGTCTGTAGGCGTAACTGCAGGTGACAGGCTGAACACAGGAGCAATAGTGTAACAGAGGAACAGGAATCAGGAACAAGGACTAGGGACCAGGTAGCGGACAGGAATCAGGAACAACAGGGAGCTGGGCCAAACGCTATGGGAAGCATGTAGAGGCTCCAACACCTGGAAGGGGCCAGGGCTGGAACTTATAGGGGAGTGATTGACATACAGGCCAATTAGGAGCGCACTGGCCCTTTAAATCTGAGACAGCCGGCGCACGCGCGCCCTAGGAGGTGGGGACGCGTGCGCTGGCCGGCACAGCGACGGACAGGAGTGCGGTGAGGTGAGGCGCCCCCCGGGGCCGAAGCAACAGCAGCGCCGGGTCCCTGCATATGGACACCGGCTGCTGCAGAAGTGGGAGAGAGGGTGCGGCGGCGTTCACAATGATGCTTATTATATTTTAATAGCTCGGACAATTATGCACGCTACGATATATTATATGTTTATTTGTTTATTTATTTTTATATGTTTTATTTATATAATGGGATAGGGGGTGATTTCAACTTTTATTGGGGGAGGGGTTTTGGGGTAATGTGTTAGTGTTTTTAACTTTTTTTTCACACATTTGAAGTCCCTTTGGGGGACTTTTACATACATTTGTTTGATTTCTACTCTGACCATTGCTATGTCATAGGCATAGCATTGATCAGTGCTATCGGCGATCTGCTCATTGAGCCTGCCTGTTCAGGCTCAGAGAACAGAGCGCTGATCGGACCGCGCGGAGGCAGGTGAGAGACCTCCAGCGGTCCGTTTTAATGATCGGGCCCCCCGCAGTCACACTGCGGGGTTCCCGATCGGTAAGTGACAGAGGACCCCCCCTGTCACTTACACTTAAACGCCGCGGCCGCGCCGCGATCGTGGCATTTAAGGAGTTAATGACATGCGGCAGCGCGATCGCTGCAGCGTGTCATTACCGATGAGGCCCCCACCTGCTATGAAGCGCGCTCCGCTCCGGAGCGCGCTTCATGGCCGGAGAAACACCCAGGACGTATAGTTACGCCCTAGGTCGTCTGGGGACAGACTTCCATGGCGTAACTATACGCCCTGGGTCATCTAAGGGTTAAAAACAGACCAATATTTTTTCCCAACAGTAAACTTTAGCAGTCAATACCAGCTTTATACAGATGCTCTGTAGACCAATTTATTATAATACAGTTACATTCAATGACTCACAGATGGCATCTTTTCTGGCCTGACATCTAAAGCCCCTATTACATGGGCCAATTAAGAGGAGCAAGCGAGTGCCGACCTTGCCACTCATTCCCCGCTCACTGCTGGCGCTATTACATGCACCGACAGAGAGCCTGAAAGTGTGTGGGATGCGGGGGGGAAGAATATTGTCTGGGGAGCTTGGGGCGGTCTGTTGCCGCTGCTCCTATTACAAGGAGCATTGAGCATTTGGCAGCAGATTGTTTCTATACTAATCACTTGTGTTTCAACATGTTGAAAGGCAACGATCAGCATGCCTTGCATGTCGGCTGATTGTCGCCCTTTACTACACAAAGTGATTATTGGCTGTAATGGCCGTTAATCCCTTGACGCAAAATGGCGCTCCAGAAACGTCATGTAAAGCAGGTGTTCCTGGAATGTCATGCTATCCCTGCCTCCCCCGCTGTCCCTAATGGCAATCAAGCAGCGGGAGGAGGCTGTCTCACACAGCCTACTCCCGATGCCTCCCCCTGGGCAGTTAAACCCAGAGGTGTCTATGGGGAATCTGGAGGGAGAATCTGGGGTATCTGGAGGGGGGGTAACCATAGCTACCCAGACGCTGCCTAGTGCCTCTGGACTGCTATGGTTATACTGATCAGGCCAATGCACTGAGACAGGGGTCTGATCAATTGAATGAGCTGCCAGTGTAACAGGAGACATGCTAGTTTAGAACATCAAGAAAGCGGTAAAGGAAAGAGCACTAGTGATATTTTTTTTTCATCAGGATGGCAACCAAGTAACATAAGAAGATACAGAGAAAAAGTTAATGATTTGTTAATTTTTCTGGGCATTGTCATTTATTAAAAAGTTTTGACATGTTACAGAAACATCATTAAAAAAAAGTCTAAGAGCACAATAAAAAAATATATTGAAGGCCAAAATAGATTGCCAACAATCTCAAGTGCAAGCTTACTCATACATACGGCATCAAGGAAGTTCAACAGCATCCAAGGTAGTGAAAAAATCTTCAAAACATTATTATTTATGCAAGTACAGGTGAAAAAGTCGAAAGTTTTTATTGGTTGGGGTGTCACTGCTAACACCAGCAGTGACCCAGCTTGCAGAGATCTCTCTCCAGTGCCTCCATTATCAGTTACTAGAGTTGCAGGATGGAAATGATTGACAGGTACACACACACAGGAGTCACACACAAAAATCACAATAGTTGGGTTGAGAGCAAATTTCACAGTTTACACTTAACATTCTAGAGGTCTACCAGTTTTTACTTGCAAAAAAATGTACTTACATAATATGGCTTTATTAATATATATATATATATATATATATATATATATATATATATATATTTCTTAGCTAAGGTAAGCAATAGAAGAAAATCCAGACGCTCAAGATGCCATTAACCATAGGTTGGTCTTTTACCATTCGTATGTTAATGTTCCCTTCTCGATAGTTCTTGGAACTTTTTTTTTTATTTACTAAAACTTTTCTGCTTTGGGGGAGAGGGAGTGATTTTAGGGTAGGGTTAGGAATCACAATTTGCTTGTATTTTCCATATATTTTTTAAACTTTGTCAGATGTTATGTTAAAAGATGCAGTTTTAAAATAGTTTTTATTAACTTTGGGTCTTTGTAGGAACCTTAGTTTGATAAAATTTAAGATGTGTCTATTTAGCCAGATCAGTAAGTAATTTAGAAAAGAACGGCTCCTATTCTGGATGACCTGGCCATGTATTAATTGGCCATTGGAGGTTTTTTTTTTTTTTTTTACAATTTAGAGGGTTTTTATTTTATTTTATGTTAACATGCCTGGGAGTAAACTTAAAAAAAAAAGTATGTACTCACCTGCAGCTGATCACCTGGTATTCTGATGATGCCATTATCCATGCTTTGCTTCTCGAGGTCTACATCATCAACCAGTGATTGGCTGGTTGGGCACCTTCTATATGTAAGGATGGAGAGCAGAACAGCCCGAGCAATGTGGACTGCACCCAGAACAGCAAAAGTGAGGATACACAGCAGATTAAAAGATGCTTTTTTATTTTATTTGTATCCTTTTGCGTAGTGTAAGAAAACATTGCCTTGGACTCTGTATGTCCCAGAAAGCATTTTTTTACTTGTCTTAAGCACCAGGATTAGAAATGAGCGAAGAAAATCGCTTAGTTGGATCAGTGCTCCGCTCATGAAGCCGCCGGGCTTCCCACACTGCTCCACACCTATTGCTTTTCTGTCTCTTATCTCCTTATATTTCTTTACTTTGTATCCTTCACTACTAAATAAATGTGAGACAGACCTGTATGGGTTTCAGGAGCCAGTCCCAAAATGATCAGCTTATTTTCAAGGGCCTTACTGCTGAAAAGCATCAAAACCAAGAATGTGTTTCCAATTTCATGATAAATTACTGTAGTGTAAAATTGTAACTATAGAACAGGAAGGAAATGCGGATGCAACTTTTTTTTCTGTACCTGTGAGACTTTTTGCTAAAAAAAAAAATAGGAGAGTAAAATCTGGGTTTTACTCAAGGAGCACAGTATAATAACTCTTTTAGGAGCACTAACCTGCAGGGTCTCAGTATAGTCTACTTCTGTCTCCGTTCACCATGTACTGTGGGCTCTACAGCTCTCATTGGCAGGGTGGTATTATATAAAATAACATATTTTCATGAATTAACTATCCAACAAATATACTGTACCACTTTAGTATAGTGACAGTTTAGTGGTCTGGAAAGTAATTTGTTAATTAAACCTTGAGGTTTCAATTTCTCAGTATTGTTCCAGTGGTGGTGACACCATCTATAATCAATTTACTTATTTGCACATTAATAACTACATAGTTATAGATGTAGTAGTAAAATTTCTTCTAATTAATTAAAGTCAGAAATCAATGATGCATGTTAAGCCCTGCTGGTGGTTTTCACTTTATCAATAAGTACATGTCTCATACAAGTCTCTGAAAGCATTTACCAATACAGTTTTTGAAGAATCTGACCCATTCTAGATGCTTCAATGTGAATTTAATTACATTCTGTAGCCAGCTGCGCATTTCTATCATATAAGGATGTGCTATTGATTTTTTCCCCACACTATAACACAATTAGGAAAAAGAAATAAATCTTTTAATTCCCCTCTATGTTTAATCCTCTAGTAGTTTGTCTTAAAAACTGTATAATATGAATTATACATTATACATGAAAATGTACTTTTATACAACTTAAAAGTACGATAACTTTTAAGCTGATGCTTGACACCCCTGCACTACATTTTCCAGTAGTTTTTGCAGTGCATACTCACACCCCGATGACACGCTGATAATCTCAACCTCCCATACATGCTCTGCCCCTCTCCACCCACATCTCAAACCACCCTATCCGCTCGCAGTCACGTCCGCATCCTTATTCTGTGCTCGACAAACAAGCTGAATGTGAGACAGTGGTCACATGATTTTTGTCTCCTTGGGGAGGGGGGAAGGGAGGGGAGAGGGAGCAGAGGAAGCAGAAAACGCTGTGGATTGCAGGGAGGTTAATTTTATTCACTTCCTGAATGTCAATCAACTACCAGAACTGCGTAGACACAGTAATACATCTCAATGTATTTAACTTTCAATATATTTTTTAATAGAAAATAATTTATAACTGGAAAGAAATGGGGTTGTGAGGGGGTCAAGTGTTGGGAAGAGGCACAGTGAGAGAGGTTTTTGTGTTTTTATTTTTTTGTCTGAGCAAGGAGGGAGATGGGTAGGGGTTTTGGATAGGGTTATATTAAACGAATAAGGAAACTACATAAACCCCTTTTAAGTGTAAGCCAAGCGACATGTTTATAATTAAATATTAGTGATGAGCGAGTACTAAAATGCTCAGGTGCTCGTTACTCAAGATGAATATCTCCCGATACTTGAGTGCTCGTTTTGAGTAACAAACCCCATTGAAGTCAATGGGAAACTCAAGCATTTTTGCAGGGGACCCAAGTTCGGTAGAGGGAAGGTCGTGTGAAAACCTGTCAACCTCAGAAAATGATGGAAACACAACGGAAATGGACAGGAAACAGCAGGGGCAGCATGTATGGATGCCTCTGATGCTGCCTAATTGCACCAATATGCCAAATTCTGGGCAACAGTCTGGTTAAAACAGTGGTAGGCATATGAACCACCTAAAAACTCAGCCTGACACAGCATGGCGGTGAGGACACAGAGAACCATTAAAAACAGAGGTAGCATACGAACCACCCCAAAATTTAGCCTGACACAGCATGGCAGTGAGGACACAGAGAACCATTAAAAACAGAGGTAGCATATGAACCACCCGAAAACTTAGCCTTACACCACAGACCCAGACCAAGATGGACAATATAATCATCCACTTATGGCTAGATTTAGCCTCACACCCGCATGCAATTGTGCGTGAGAGGCATATCTTTGGAGGTAGGGACGAAGAATAACAATACAGTCTTCTTAAGAGGGCCCGGAATTTGATTTAATCAAATGAATACACTTTCAATTCTTTAAAGAGTCTCTAAGAGAGGGCAAGTGCGGTAGCCTGTCTATTAAAAAGACTTGGACAATCCTGCCTTCAAAAAGGCTACAACAGCCAAGGAAGGTATACGGTACTGGTGAAAGGCCTGGTCAATCCTGCATTCAAAAATGCTACTACAACATCCAAGGAAGGATAGAAGCTACTGGTGAAAGGCCTGGTCAATCCTGCCTTCAAAACAGCTAATACAACATCCAAGGAAGGATAGAAGCTACTGGGGAAAGGCCTGGTCAATCCTGCCTTCAAAAAGGCTACTACAACATCCAAGGAAGGATAGAAGCTACTGGTGAAAGGCCTGGTCAATCCTGCCTTTAAAAAGGCTAAAACATCCAAGGAAGGATAGAAGCTACTGGTGAAAGGCCTGGTTAATCCTGCTTTCAAAATGGTTAAAACATCCAAGGAAGGATAGAAGCTGCTGGTGAAAGGCCTGGTCAATCCTGCCTTCAAAACGGCTAATATAACATCCAAGGTAGGATAGAAGCTACTGTTGAAAGGCCTGGTCTGCTAAATTGAATGCTAAATTGAATTTGACTATTAATTTGACTGCAGCAGTTGGGGTAACATTCCCTGCATCATGTGACTCCCCACTTCTCCCCCCCACCGCTGTTTCGACTTTGAATTTGGCTGTAGCAGTTGGGGTAACATTCCCTGCATAATGTGACTCCCCACTTCACCCCACACCGCTGTTTCGACTTTGAATTTGACTGTAGCAGTTGTGGTAACATTCTCTCTATTATGTGGCTCCCCACTTCTCCCTCCACCACTGTTTCGACTTTGAATTTGACTGTAGCTATTGGGGTAACATTCCCTGCATAATGTGACCCCCACTTGTCCCCCCACCGTTTTTTTTTAGTTTGAATTTGACTTTGAATTTGACTGTAGCAATTGGGGTATCTTTCCCTGTTTGACTTGCGGAAATGCACACGGATGCGGTGCACCTTAGTGAGCAAGTCAGCCAAATTGGGGTAGGTTTCAATGAACGGCAGCAACACTAGGTTGAAGAAGTGGCCAGGCATGGTACATGTGTGAGGCTGCCGAGTTGCAGAACCATGACCAGGTTCTGCCCCTTGTCACAAGCAACCAAGCTCACTGTTAATTACACAGGGTAATTAGCAGTGAGCTTGCATATGGCTTCAATAAGACATAAATAAATAAAAAAAATAATAAACGTCAGCCTGTCAGTGCTGTCAGTTGACAGGCGGGTGCGCTTATTAGTGACTGATGATGCCACCAGCTGCACTGAAGACCCGCTCTGACAACACACTAGGGGCAGGGCAGGGCAGCCCAGCGCTTCCAAGTCAAATTCAAACTCAAAATCCAATCAGCATTACCCACAGATTGTATGCGACAACCTCCAGAAACTAGTGTGACCTGTATATTTTCTTGTTTCTTCATTTATGACTGCAGTCACATCAAAGCTCACTGCTAATTGCCCTGTGAAAGAGGGTGGTATATACCATATAATAGTAATAAAAATATAATAGTACTGAGGACTTCTTAGGGGTCTGTATGCAACACCTGCTGGCCCCTTTCTGCGAGCAGCGATCAACCCAGTGTGCTGCTAAAATCTTGGTAGCTGCACTGCATGTCCAAGCCAGCTGTCTGAAGTCTGACTTTTAGCATAGTGGAGGTGAAGGGGTGGATGTAGGGCGGGAAGTGCTCGTGCCTTGGGCCTGGGCGGGGGGACTGGCAGAGCCAGCATGTGACACAGGGGAAGGAGCACTAACAAAGTGAACGGCCTTGGTTCCACTGAGTGGGGTGTTTAGCACTCATATGCCTACGCATACTGGTAGTGGTTAGCCTGGTAGTGGTGGCTCCCCTGCTGATCTTGGCGTGGCACAAGCTGTACACTACAGTCCATCGGTCAGCTGCAGTTTCTTTAAAAAACCTCCAGAATTGCGAACATCTAGGCCTGCCCACGGGAGTTTGACTCCATGAAACAGTTGCTGATATACTTGCTCTGGCCCTGCTTCTCCCTCTGCCCACCCCTCTTCCAATCTGTCCTGTGGCTGAACTTGACGCCCCCTTGGAAGCATTGTCACTAGGCTTATCCACCCAGCTAGGGTCAGTCACCTCGTCCTCATCCACCACCAGCCCTTCCTCCAATACTGAATCCCTTCTTTCTCTGGAGGGGCCAGGCTGTGGGAAAGGAGGCTGATCTTCTAGAGCAAGGGTTCCACTTCCTTGGCTAGCGTGGGTGGACTGCGTGGAAGACTGGGTGGTGGATAAGTTACTGGACACATTATCCGCTATCCACGTCAGCACCTGTTCAGGCTGCTGCGGTTTCAATAGTGGTCTACCCTGAGACCCTGTAAGTTGGAGCTAGTCATATTGAGTCTGTGTGTAAGTGCTGCTATATGGTGTATAGCAGCACTTAAACAGGGCAATTAGCAGTGAGCTTGGATATGCCTACAGTAAGAAATAAAGAAATAAGAAAATTTACTGGTGGTCAGGTCCCACTAGTTTTGGGGAGGCTGTGGTATACAATCTGTTGGTGGCTGCACCTATACACACTCTGTGACACCCCCTTTACACTGTGCAAGCAGTTGTGAACTTAGATATGGCTTGAGTAAGAAAGACAGAAATCTGGGAATATACTAGTTGTCCCACTAGTTTTTGGGGAGCTGTGAGATACAATCTGGTGGTGGCTGCACCAATACACTCTGTGACACCCCCTTTACACTCTGCAAGCAGTAGTGAACTTAGATATGCCTTGCATAAGTAATACAGAAATTAGAAATTATAGTAGAGGGCCCACTAGTTTTTAGGGGGCTGTGAGATACAATCTGGTGGTGGCTGCACCAATACACTCTGTGACACCCCCTTACAATGAGCAGTAAAGTTCTATGCAGGTGTATTACAAATCACAGCAATACAATGTACTACAGCAGCACCACCAGCCACAAAATCATAAAAGAGTACTGAGCACTTCTTACGGGTCTCTATGCAACACTTAATGTCCCCTTTCTGCCAGCAGCCGATCACCACAGTGTGCTGCTGAAATCGTGGTAGCTGCACTGCAATCCCAGCCAGCAGTCTGTAGTAATATAATTTAAAAATGATTTGAAGCCCTTACAAGGGCTGTTTGGTTGTTTTGCTAGCATTCCCTGCCTACTGGAACGCTAATTCCCTCCCTAATGCTCTCCCGGACCAGCAGCAGCTCTGTCCCTGATCTCTTCCAGCATACATGTGAGCTGAGCCTTGCCGGCCACGCTTTTTATATGGCTGGGTTATCTGATTTGGCCAACCAATCGCTGCTATCGACATTTATGGGTCCCACGTGATCACAGGATTAACCAAAGTGTTTCCTGCATGTTAATTGGCTCAGAAATAGCGCCCAAACTTACAGGAAAAGGAAGATGAGATTTTCTTGAGTATTGTGAGAAGCTCATCCTAGTAACGAGTACCATCGAGTACCCTAATACTCGAATGAGTACCGAGCTCGGACGAGCATGTTCGCTCATCACTATTAAATATGTTTAAAGAGAATGGAAATAATATAGTTATAGTTTTAAAATTGTGAACGATGAGGTTGTCTACCGGGCGCTACTTCACTAATAATTAATGTTCGATTAAGGAGGGTGTTGGGTATGGGGGATATGGGGCCTGGTTCCGCGGTTTCTCGGCCTATCTGGGCAGGGGTGGCCTCTGGTCCGATGGTTCGGTAGGAAAGACAGAGCACTGAAGTGATTTTATGAGAAGGTGAATTGTGGATAACTGCGGAAGCTAGGGTGGATATAAGTAGGGAGGTATGAGATTTGTGCCTCTCTGCTGTAGTTTGCCCCAGTAAGATGCCCTGGACTCTCATTATAGATGGGGATCGGGGTATCAGAGTGCATGAAGATTTTGCCCCACTAGGAGGGTGGACCCTTGACAAGGCCTGCTCTCTTGGAAGGAAGGCAGAGTGGAATAAAGTGTGGAAGTTTGATGGTTGATATAATCTGGATTAAATCAGTAGATCTTGGGTATGAGGTGGGAAGTAATATATAAAAATAAATATCTTTTGCTATTTTCTATGTCTTAATTAATGGTTTGTTTTTGGGGCTGAGCGCTGATGACTTGAGGGGCTATCCCTGGTCGGTGGGTCGGGGACGGGGGTTCTGGTCCTGTGGCTCCGATGGCTTCTCCAGATGCCTTTCTGAATAAATAGTAAGAGTATTACTTATCTTTTGAAAAAAACTGGTTCTTTTTACTAGTGCCATGAGGAGATATACCTCATTGTAAGAAAATAATATACCTCTATTCTTTCGAAAAATATGTGAAACATATGGAGATAAGCATGGTCTATGTTAAAGGTTTAGGGTAGGGGAGTAATATTGTTAAATTGTTATTGTTTTAAGATGAAATAGTTAAATAAAATAATGTTTTAAAATAAAATAAATAAATAATAATTTTTTATCGGGAGTTAGCAATATATGACTAAGTGAAGCACCCAGTTGAGCACTTTTCCAAGCTTGATCTATTATTTTTTTTTTATTTCAATTTTTTTATTGGTAAAATGTAAGATGTCATCACAAAGTACAGCTGGTACCAGAAAAAGCAAACCCTAGTGTGGCTCCTAAAATGTGGTGAAAAAAAACAGTAATGCAAAAATTAAAATTTGTCTCGTCATGAAGGCATTAAAAGTAGAGATGAGTAAATTTACAGTATTTGGCTATGTTCACACTACGTATATGTCCGGCCGCATAGTTTCCGCGGCCGGACATATACGTATGAAACTCCGTCCGGGACTTTACGCAAGTTGCGGCCGGATAAGTACGGAACGCAAAGTTACGCCCGTAGTGTACTTACATAGTTACATAGTTACATAGTTAATATAGTTACATAGTTACATAGTTACATAGTTAATACGGTTGAAAATAGACACATGTCAATCAAGTTCAACCAAGGAGGGGATGGATACAGGGAAGGGGGAGGGGTGATAAGTTCTATACATATGCATCTATATTATTTTGGTCTAAGAACTTGTCTAGCCCTGTTTTGAAGCCCTCTACTGTTTTTGCTGTGACTAGATCCTGTGGTAGACTGTTCCACAGATTCACAGTTCTCATGGTAAAGAAGGCTTGTCGCCTCCGGAGATTGAACCTTTTTTTCTCCAGGCGGAGGCAGTGCCCTCTTGTCCTTTGAGGGGGTTTTACCTGGAACATCTTTTCCCCATATCTCTTGTAGGGGCCATTTATATATTTAAATAAGTTAATCATATCTCCCCTTAAACGTCTCTTCTCCAGACTAAACAAATTTAATTCTTTTAATCTCTCCTCATAACTAAGATGCTCCATTCCCCTTATTAGTTTAGTTGCCCGTCTTTGTACCCTCTCCAGCTCTAGAACATCCTTTTTATGAATCGGGTTCCAAAACTGGACGGCATACTCCAGATGAGGCCGCACCAAAGCTTTATAAAGCGGTAATATTATATCCCTGTCCCGAGAGTCCATGCCTGTTTTAATGCATGACAATATCCTGCTGGCCTTAGAAGCAGCTGACTGACATTGTGTGCTGTTCTGTAGTCTATTATCTACAAGTACACCCAGATCCTTCTCCATCAGCGACTCTCTCAGAGTAACTCCCCCTAGGACATATGATGCATGCGAGTTATTAGTACCCAGGTGCATAACTTTACATTTATCCACATTGAACCTCATTTGCCAAGTGGACGCCCAAACACTCAGTGTGTCTAAGTCATCCTGTAACATCTGCACATCCTCCATAGACTGTACTGTACTACAAAGCTTGGTGTCATCTGCAAAGATAGAAACATTGCTGTTAATTCCATTCTCAATATCATTAATAAACAAGTTAAACAGAAGAGGGCCCAGTACTGACCCTTGGGGTACACCACTTATTACCGGGGACCATTCGGAGTAGGAATCATTGATCACCACTCTCTGGGTACGATTATTAAGCCAGTTTTCAATCCAGTTACACATTAAATTTTCCAAACCGATAGACTTTAACTTACCCATCAGACGTCCATGAGGAACTGTGTCAAACGCTTTTGCAAAATCCAGGTACACTATATCCACAGCCGCGCCGCCATCCAGGCTTCTACTTACCTCTTCATAGAAACATATAAGGTTGGTTTGACAGCTTCTGTCCTTAGTAAAACCATGCTGGTTATCACTTATAATACTATTAGCCACTACATATTCCTGGATGTAGTCCCTTATAAGCCCCTCAAATAGTTTCCCCACAATGGACGTTAAGCTTACGGGTCTATAGTTACCTGGGGAAGTTCGAGAGCCCTTTTTGAAGATCGGCATTACATTTGCCTTACGCCAGTCCCTTGGCACAATACCAGTAAGCAAAGAATCACGGAATATTTCATACAAGGGTAGTGAAATTACAGAACTGAGTTCCCTAAGAACTCTGGGGTGCAATCCATCAGGCCCTGGAGCTTTGGTTACATTGAGTTTGTTTAATTTATCTTGGACCATATCTATAGTAAACCAGTTCAGTACATTACATGTGTTAGCAGCACTGGCCCCACCCACCTCAGTACTGGCCCCACCCACCACAGCTCCATCCTCTTTTGTATATACAGAACTGAAGAACCCATTAAGTAACTCAGCTTTCTCCTGATCCCCAGTTATTAATTCCCCGTCGCCATTATTTAGGGGTCCTACATGCTCTGACCTTGGTTTTTTTGCATTAATATATTTGAAGAATTTTTTGGGGTTTCTTTTGCTTTCTATAGCTACCTGCCTTTCATTGTGAATTTTTGCTGCTTTTATTACATTTTTACAGGTTTTGTTGACTTCTTTGTAATGTTTAAATGCTACAGCTGACCCCTCTGATTTATATTTTTTGAATGCCCCTTTTTTCTCATTTATAGCCCTTCTAACCTCGGTTGTAAGCCATGTGGGATTGGATTTTAACCGTTTATATTTGTTACCCATAGGAATATATTTGGCAGTACAGTTATTTAATGTGGATTTGAAGATTTCCCATTTATTAGCTGTATCCGTATGTGACAGCAGCCGCTCCCAGTCTATGCCCTGAAGTTCTGCCCTTAACCCAGGAAAATTGGCCCTTTTAAAATTAAGAGTTTTTGCCCTCCCAACATGTTTTTCTTTTCTACACTTTAAGCTAAAAGTCACTATATTGTGGTCACTATTACCCAGGTGTTCATGGACAGTGACATCCCCAACCAGCTCAGCGTTGTTAGAAATAACCAGATCCAACAAGGCATCACTTCTAGTTGGCTCCTCCACAAACTGGCCCAGAAAATTATCCTGCAGGAGGTTAAGAAATTCCCTCCCCTTTGTGGTTTTAGCTGAACCGTGACCCCAATCTATATCTGGGTAGTTGAGGTCCCCCATTATCACTACTGTTCCCTCCCGGGCAGCCCGCTCTATTTGTCTATTCAACTGGCCATCTACCTCCTCAGTAATGTTGGGGGGTCTATAGATTACACCAAGAATAATTTTTTCACTCTTTACCTCCTTCTGTAGTTCTACCCATAATGTTTCCACATCATCACAGTCATCGCCCACTATTGCATCTTTTACACTCACTTTAATATCATTTCTGACATACAGACATACTCCTCCTCCCCTTCTGCCCACCCGGTCCCTTCTGAACAACGTAAATCCCTGAATATTGACAGCCCAGTCATGTGAGGAGTCCAGCCATGTCTCAGTCACACCAACCACATCAATGGACTCCACCAGAACCAAGGCCTCTAGCTCCCCCATCTTGCTGGCTAGACTTCTGGCATTAGTAACCATACACTTTATATTACCATCGAGTTTAACCGATTCATTATAAGAAATGGGATTTATTACTGTGCTGTGGCTACAATCATCCTCACTGTTCATCCGCAACATATGGATCTCCCTATGCACTGTTTTTATCCTCCCCCCACAGGACCTTTCTCCTCCCTCCTCATTGTTCTGTCCCCTCTCTAACCTATCTGCCACTACATTACATACTACATTGTCCTCCCTCCACATCCCTAGTTTAAAAACCCCTCCACCCCTTCTAGGATTCTCTCCCGCAGCACAGCGGACCCCCTTCCATTAAGGTGCAAATTATCTGCGGAAAACAGATTGTACCCCAATGAAAAGTCAGCCCAGTGCTCTAAAAACCCAAACCCTTCTCCTCTACACCATGACTTGAGCCATGAATTTAACTCCCTAAACTCCCGCTGTCTTTCCTGCGATGCGCATGGCACAGGCAGTATTCCAGAGAATACCACCTTGGAGGTCCTCCCCTTCAACTTAGCACCTAGTTCTCTAAAATTATTTTTAATAGACCTCCACCTACCTTGTATCCTGTCATTGGTTCCCACATGGACCACGACAGCTGGGTCATCCCCAGCCCCCCCAAGTAATTTATCCACCCTTTCCACCACATGCCGAACCCTGGCACCAGGGAGACAGCAAACCATTTGGTTGAGGCGGTCTTGGCGACAAATTATTCTATCCGTCTTCCTGATTATAGAATCCCCTACAACCACTAGCTGTCTAGGCCTACCTACAATACCATCCCGCCCACTACTAGTTGGGCTGTTCCCCCGGCTGTTAGGGAGAACAGGTTCCACTAGAGCTGCCATTTCTGACACGGATGCCCTTGCATCATCACCTAACTTGGCAATTTTGCTTGGGCATATAGTAGGAGAAGTGGCCTTCCTTTTCTTGGATCCCTTACTGGTCCCTCTAACTACATTAACCCAGCTACTTACTTGGGCCTCCTGATCTATATCACCACCCTCCATCTCTAACCCACTAACTTCCTGCTCAGTGAGCCGAAGTTCCCTCTCAAGGTGGCCAAGTTCCCTCAGTGTTGCAATATGCTTCTCCAGATCTCTAACTCGAGCTTCTAGATGGGCAACATGCTCACATCTGTCACAGCGGTACTCACCCTGGAACACCTGCTCCAGTTGTGCGTACATGCGGCAGACTGCGCACTGAATGAATCCTTCCATCTCGCTAGCCATCATCCTCAGTGCAACAAAAACAGTGAAAAATAAAGAGATTTAGCACTTACCAGAACTTGTAACTCCTTCTTTCAACTCCTTTTTTAAACTCCACTTATTTTCAACCACTTGTCAGCAAGCACAGTGAGCAAGCTTCCTGAGCGCTCTTCGTAGCGATCTGACAGCGGTCTTTTACTTGGAAATCTTCGCCTAGCCCCAGACACCCCACAGAACCTTTTGGATCCGCACAAAAAGCTTTCAAAATGAAGAAATCACCACTACGTACGGGACCGCATGTAACGCTACGGGCGTAAGTTTCGGCATTTCCGTCCCAAAATAATGGTCTGGTTCATTTTTTACGGCGCCGCATACGATCCGGGCGTAAGTTTGTACGTAGTGTGAACTGTGCGGCCGTAGATCGTATACTTTACATTGTACGCAAACTACGTTAGTTTCCGGCCGCTTATTCACGAAACGCGCTACGGCCAGAAACTTACGTAGTGTGAACCCAGCCTCAATGAAGTGAAGTGCTACATTAGCTAGGCACTCAGCTTATCAGCCGTCTTCCTTTTAACTCTGTGCAGCTCCACTACAGGTCCCTGGAAAAGCTGGATCCAGTCCTGGGAAACTTCTCCAAGTTTTCTAGAACTGGATCCAGCTTTTCCAGGAACCCCGAGCGGAATGGCAAAAAGCAACACAGAGTTAAAAAGCAGCCAGATGATAAGCCAACTGTCAAGCTAACTAATCTTTCTGCTTCATTTATACTATAAATTCGCTGATCTCTAGTTAAAAGTATTGTATCACTACATAGACACCAATAAAAACAGCTATATATTCATATTTTTGCCATAATAGTTACAATATGTTTATTTTTTTGATTGTAGGAAAAATATAAAGAACATGAATATCTCACATCTCCTCTACACAATCTATGTAACTGCAGCATACGACAAGAAATGAACAACAAATCAAAATTATGCCTCCAACTCAGTGACCCACAGCCCGCAGAGAGCCAAGTGTTAAAATGATGTTCAAAATGGTCATTGATAGATGATTTTATGTAACATTTATTGTCAAACTTACAGTATATTTTTAAATTTCACCACATTGAAAAAAAAACATTTCTTTCTATCAGTAGTATTTTATTTGTTACAACTGTAAATTTTTCCTGGCTGTTTACAAATGGTGAGTAAACATTATTTTAATGAACTTAGCGCAATAAACCAAAGAGGATAAAAAAACAACCATTAGCAGAACACGGTAGAATATTTGTCTCACTTAACTAGTTAGCAGCATTTACCATCAATTATTGGTAGAGTTGTAACTGGATGATTTATCATTATAAAAATACATTCTAGTCTTGCTGATTGTAGCACAGGATTTTTTCACAGTTATGTGGAAACTGAAAATGAATGAGGGAATAATAAAGTGGTCATTAAAAACTGATTTGGATAAGAGAATAATTTACTTAAACCAAGAACTTGGCGGGTTTACTTGGTGTACACAGACCTTACTTAAAAGGTCTTTACTTAAGGCCCTATTACACCGATTGATAATCATTCAGTGTAATAGAAGGCGCCGATCAGCCGGCATTGTTCATGCCAGCTAAACATTGCTGTTGTTTGTCTTTCAACCACGTTAAAAGACAAATGACTGTGATAGCAGCGATATGCTGCCGTCGTTCCGAGTAATAGGAGTGGCCACAGCAGGACGCTGCTAACATTTATGGGCTGCTTGGACGATCTGGCGATCACCAGGGCAGCCCCCCGCAGCTTAATTAAGTGATTAATTACTGCAATGAAGTAATGCAGCAAGGCAATAAAATGATGCAGCAATGCAATGAAATGATCAATGATGTATTTCCATTGTGTTACTACATGTGTGAACACAGCCCTAACAGTTACAAATTGTCAAGAGAAAAAGGGCATTTAGTAAATGGAAAGAAGCACAGGTATGAAGTCAATAGAAATGATAGTGACAAAATTCAAGGCATGCTTAATGAAGAAACTCTTAAAAGCAGCCATGGATCATAATGTAGTCACTTCAAGCTAAAGTAAGTAGTGGGAGTTACCTGTGCAACCCTTTGGCCTTTCAATGTGCCTTACAAAATATACATAAATAAGTACTGTAGATAAAATGAAAGATAATATTGAAAATGTTTATGTGGATTTCTTTTTAAGGAAATAATTTATACCGTTCAATCAAAGCTGGATCAAAGTTGGTGGAGGTTTCTGGGCAAAACATGGTTGCCCACCTGCTCACTAGTAACTGCTATGTATTGCATGGCTACTTAAACCTGGCCATTAGAGATGAGCGAACTGGGTTTGGGTTTGAGTCCATCTGAACTCGAACTTTCGGCATTTGATTAGCAGGGGCTGCTGAACTTGGATAAAGCCCTAAGGCTATGTGGAAAACATGGATATAGTCATTGGCTGTATCCATATTTTCCACCTTAGAGCTTTATCCAAGTTCAGCAGCCCCTGCTAATCAAATGCCAATCATTCGGGTTCGGATGGACTCGAACCTGGTTCGCTAATCTCTACTGTCCATACTTTTTAGATAATTTATACTATAATCCTAGCATATCAACAGACTAAAAATATGACTGGCCCCAGTGTCTGTTGTTTGAGATATTAGGAATTGGCCATTTTCCTTTTTTTCCCCAGAGTCAAGCAGAGCTGGGTGGCTTAAAGGGGTTGTTTCAAGAAGATAAATGGATGCATGAAACATTCTTTAAATGCACTAGTGTTACTGAAAATGTATCATGTACCTGCTTTTCATTGATACTCTGATGCCCTTACAACCTGCTAAGGTGGGTCAATTGTGTACATTTCAACTGCAATCTCCTGGTCTTCCAATAAAATACTGGCCTAGGTGCTTAGTTACTGCACATGCAAGCAAGTGGGATTGATGGAAAGTGAGTGATCTGATATATGATAACAGCATGGCCTCAGTTCTGAGTAAACAGAAAAGTTTTTATTACAATACAGTGCTGACTTTCAAAACACGTAGAGATGCTTACATTCATTGAAGCTTTTTGACGTAAACACTAGTGCTATGCAAGTAACCGTTCTCGTACCTCAGCCAATAAAATAAAAACACAAGCTTTAGGAGAAGAACTTCTATGGGAAGAAAAAAAAGACAAGGCAGCACATTCTTAAACTTATGACTGACCATCTGCTTCTCTTCACTTTATAATAATAACATCAGGAGTTAATTACAATTTGATCAAAGTGCACACACTGCTTCAAGGCTCCTGATTCATGTGGGTCCCTAACTAAAAAATGGTGCAGCCCCACATGGCGACCACCACCACCACAACAGCGCCTCAGGAGGAAGTGCCCGAGGTATCTAGCAACCCCAATGCTATCAGACATAGCTCCCCTGGGCCCTGGGCCACACCACCTGCAGACAGAGTGTTACCACAGCAATGGCTGCTTCACCACTTCACCACACAAGGAAAAGAAGAGGGAAAAAAGACACTTTACCTTGAGCTCTCAGCTAAGACTGAGGAAAGCCAGGCTCTGATCCTATGCTCACCTACTAATTAAAACCACCTGGGTGAGGGAGGAGTGCTAAACCAAGACAAAAAAAAGAGCTTACAGAATATACAAAGTAATTCTATGAAGAGAAAAAATGCAAGGTAGCACACCCATAAACTTGTGACTGACCATCTGCTTCTCAGCACTATATACTACTAACATCAGGAGTTTGTTAAAATTTGATCAAAGTGCATAAGCCCACACACCACTTCAAGGTTTCTGATTTGTGTGGGTCCCTAACTTACAAATGGCACAGCCCCATGTGACAACACTGTAACAACAACAGCACCACAGGAGGAAGTGGCCCAGTTGTCCAGCAACCCCAATGCTGCCAGACGCAGACCCCACCGGGCTCTGAGCCACACCATTCAGGAACCTTGAAGCGGTATGTGGGCTTATGCACTTTAATCAAATTTTACATAACTCCTGATGTTAGTAGTATATATAGTGCTGAGAAGCAGCTGTGTCATTTTTCAGTTAGGGACCATCATGAACCAAGAACCTTGAAGCCGTGCGTGGGTTTGTTCAAAATGTAACTAACTCCTGATGTTAGTAGTATATAGTGCTGAGAAGCAACAGTATCATTGACAGGTATATGTATTAGCTACCATGTCTCTTTTTTCTCCATATAATATTTTAATAGAAAGCCAGCCCCCAGGATATATACTGCCTTCCATCTTAAGATAAATTAGATCTACTGTACCTTGACCATAAACTGTGTTAGTGTATGATTCTCCTGTGCACAATCAATACTTTAACTTGTCATTTGGAGCAGACAGTCTTTATGACAGCACAATTACAGTCCAACCTAATAAAAAGAAACAGCACATTTGTACTACTTCACAAATATGTATGTGGAATCTGATTTTTCTCAACTTTTTTCCAATGTCTGTACACATGAACACCTGACCAGCAGACCTCTTTTAATTAGCAGTTTAGGCAATTTGGAAAGATTATGTGTGCCAGGTTGGGGTGTCTGTGTCAATGACCCAACTTGATGTGTCCATGATGTTGGGTTCTGCTATTTCCTTGATCAAGTCTCAGTTTGCACAGAAAAGGACAAAAGAGGACAGAAGAGCACTTTAATAAATTGTATATTACACACTAATAAACAAATCTTTCTTAAATCATATCAAATAGCTAACAAGTGATAGAAGATTATTCTGCTCCGTATCAAGTTGATATCTGCAATATATCTTCATTAAAGAAAAGAAGGGAAAAAAATTGGAGAGTCAATGATGAAATTTTACTGCATTTGTGCCCATAATATAAGTAGTTTTTAGGCTTAACCCTTTCAGAACTAGACTAGATTTGGCCTTCAGCACCACAACCCATTTTTCAAATCTGATCTGTGATTGTTTTAGCTCTGTGACACCTTTACTGAATTATGTGATTCTGAGATTTTACATGGCAAACTGTATGTTAGGTTAATGGTAAATTGTAGCGAATATGTGTACAATTTTCTTGTCATTTCATGAGGAGATTGCAAAATTTTTATTTTTCAAACTTAGAATTTTCTGCAGTCATTGTGCATAAATATATTGCGATAACTTTATTGCAAACATGGTTATGCATGTGACAATACCAAAAATGTGTTTGTTTTTTTCCTTCTACATTATTATTATTTACATTGAGGGATTAATGTATTCTGCTTAGCTGCCTTATGGCAGAGCTTGACCAGCTTCTGTAGTTATGAAACGGGAGGCCTCAGTGATCACTTCATAGAGCCCTAATGGTAAACAGAGGGGGAATTTCCCCTCTGTTTTTTTTTACAGATGCTGTGGTTGCACTGACCACAGCATCTGTAGGGTAACTGCCGGAATAAGAACATGGCTCAGGTCCCCGGCTCTGGGCACCAGCTGCAACATCCAGGACCCGAGCAACGCTTGGTAGTTAATCCTATAGATGTTGCGATCGTGGGAAGCCTCTGGGCCTGTTTCATTCAAGAATGAGCCAGCATGTCCATATGCAGAAACAAGGGTTTAAAATGGAAGTGCTGGCACATTCTAATGCAGGAACCTGCCTCCACTGATATGCATTATCATATTATATATATATATATATATATATATATATATATATATATATATGATAATGCATTTCTTGGCTGATTTCCCATTTCCCTTGCCTTAGAATCATGCTATACTGTGAAGCTTATCCCTTAAAGGATGGGTTCAGACACTGAAAAATAAAAATTTTAGCTGTTTCTCTTTTCCTTTTATTTATTGTATCTGCACTAGGGATGGTCCGAACCTGGTTTGGACGGGGTTCGTACAAACCCGAACCCTCCGTAATGATTCCTGCTGTCTGCCCGCTCAGTGCAGCGGGCGGATCCAGCAGGAGGAACGCTGCACGGAGCGGGCAGACAGCGGGAATCCGATGCCGAGTGTTCGAGTTTAGCCAAACCTCGCCGGGTTCGGACCATCCCTAATCTGCACCTGTCAACTGACAGAAAGCTGGTATGCAAAATTAGGCTCTGTTGATTTTTTTTTTTTTTACATTTGCTTTACACTTTACACTTTATTGAACATTATGCCTGTCTTCTTGTGTAGCATGAACACTGCTGAGACAGGGAGGAGAACAACTGGGTAAGTTTAAGGGTATTAGTAATAAGAGTAATGGAGCTTTTATAATTTCCTTTTCTATAAAGACTCACTTCTTTATAGTGTCCCCTTCCCATTGGCTTGATCTAAAAGTACTACAGAAAGGTATTCCCATCTTACCATGGAACCACAACTTGCACATACCACCAGCTTTTACTCTGCTACATTGTGCCAGATAAAGGAACTAGCCAGGGAATTCTAATCTTTATAAAATTAAAACACACACACACACACACACTACAACTATACATGCGCTACATTACACACAACCTGGCTTCATTGACTTCAATGAAACTGAGCTGCGATAGTACTCTCATAAACTGTGGACAACAGTGGTGTTGTTTTTCAAATAAAGCAGCCATGTTTTTCTTCTTCTTCTAATCTTCTTAAGCCCTTTAATGTATGAGTTGAAGAGGGTAGAAATAGCAAATACAGTTTCATAAAGATGACAATCCCTTTATGTGCTATTCGGATGAAGCCAACAGACACTCCATTCTTATAGAGTGTTATGTGTTATAGATTGTTATAGAGTGTTATGTGTATTGTTAATTTGCCATGAAAATCTTTACTACTGGGAAGCAAATATAGGACAATCAATGTGCATTTTGTATATCTTGTAAAACAATAGTATTTGTGATATAGCTATTAGCATTACTGTTATTGAGAAAAGAGCTACATTTCTGTAGCTCCAAAGCACAATTAGCAAATAAACTGATTTGTTACTGACAGAAACTAGATATCTTCCACAAGGATACATTGTACGACAGCCAGAAACATTATCTGCAGATCAAACAAGTGTATATTTGTAATCGTACAATTTTTCAATTATTACAAGCCCCATGTGTGACAAGTGCAAACACTAACTACACAAACAGTACCGTAAGGTAGCTCACTTTCAACTCAAACTCAGGGCCGTATTAACAGCTGCTGCTGCCCTAGGCACTAATTCTGAAGACGCCCCATCTTCACTCACCAATTAGCATCATAATTTTCTCGTTTTCAAACATCATATTGATATCAGTCTTAGGCTGCGTCCCCACATTTACTGTACGTCACCACATGCAGCCGAAACCAGACCCTCATGTGGTAACCAATAGGCGTATGGCAACTGTGACTGGACAACGCCGCCATACCAGTTCTGACCAATACCACCATTACCCCCCCCCCCCCCCCAGTTTGTGACCAGGCACATTGTAATTGTCCATGTATTTTGTGGGGTTTATATATGATCTATTTAAGTTGCTTATGTAACAGAAACATAATCCACAGTGTTTTACAAACATTGTTTAGTCTCTGTCAACAACAAGTTTAATCTTTCAATATGTTAATGGAAAAACAAGAGATCACTGAGGAAACCCAAACAAACTTAGGGTTGTGTTTAAATGTGAACTTAAGGCCCCAGCATTGCAAGGAAAGAGTGGCAACCATTGATTGTGGACAGAGAAGATTGTGCATCCTTATTCACAGTAACTCATGGCCTGTATGGCGTAGTTCTGAGTCAGAAATTGCCAGTGATTTGTAATGTACTTCTATTAACAAATCTCCAGTCTTCCAGGACTTATCAGCTGCTGTATGTCCTTTAGGAAGTTGTATTTTTTCTAGTCTGGAGAGCAGGAGAGGTTTAATATTTGAATTTGCTGCAGATTTTGACAGTTTGGACAAAGATGGCAGCAGAGATCACTACAGAGTCAGATTAGAAAGGTTAAACCACTTCCTGCAGGACATACAGCAGCTGATATGTACTAGAAGACTTTGTAAAGTAAATTACAAATTTCTGGCACCCTCTGGCACCAGCTGATTTGAAACAAAAAAATAAAAAGCTTTGGTTAACTACCCCTTTAAAAGGATATTAAAGAGATAGATATGTCATTCATGTGCCTAAGTCATGGAAAACATAAAAGCTCAAAATAATGACATTATGAATCACAAATGGGACAACTTTTTTTTAAATCCGATATGATTTTATAATAATGCAAATTAAAACATAGGAAATGTTAAATTGGTTATAAAGCCTGCTGGAGATACATTCATAAATATGATTGCAGAAAGTACAGAGGTGTATATGGAGCTGTTAAATTCTAATTGGAACTGATTTATGTGATCATCCAGTAGAAATAAAACAAAATTCACACAGATTTGCATACACAATAGCAAAACATAAGCAAGAACTGAAAAAAAACTAGTGCACAAGAATAAGATTTCAATCACAGTATTGCATGGGAGGAAAGCAAAAGCAGTAATCAGGACGATAAAATCAAGAAAACCATAAAAGTGGGTAAAAGTGGATACTCTGATGGCACTTTATTGCACAAACTCTGCAGGGTCTGATTGAACAATTTCTTGCATTGGATCATGGCTGTAAAAATGGCTTCAAAATCGACCTTGATGAGCTTCATTTCCATAAACTAATGTCTACTACTAAAAGTGCAAAATATGTTTCTTATAGTGAAATATATCTTGAGAAATCTCTTAAGGATGAAATCTTTTTTACAAGGTTTTTTATATAGTTTGGGAGCTCATAAAAAGTGTAAACAATGACAGCCTAGTAAACTTTAAAAGAAATTTGTAACTAATCCCATTGGGTCCAACAACTGAAAAAATAAAATAAAAATTCAACAGCTATGGTAAAACATGTTACCTATTCTATAGGCAACAATCCCCTTAAAGGAGTACCCCTCTAAACCTCTGCTAAGACTTTGCTTTAGCTAAGCATTGTCTATGCTCCTTGACTATATTGAGTATAAAGACAGCATGAGTTCCAATTGGATTAAGCATGTTGCAGTGTCTTACTCATATTAGGCCTTTAATTACATTTAAAACTGATTATCCAAATTCAAGTGAATAGGGCTGAGCTGCAATACTAGAGACAAGATAGTACCTATCTAGTACTTAGAAAAGATAATACCTATTCTTCCTGTCTGGCGCTCCAATCCCACTGTCATTTTTTAAGTCTCACTTCTGATACAGCTGGATAATGCATTGCAGTCATCAAATGAGGGAAAAAGCATGCCTGCTGGAAATGATTAAAGGGGTATTCCACTCAAACATAACTTTTGCTATGTTGCTGCCTATGATGAGACTAACAATTCATCCCATATTCATTAATATCTATTCAGGCTACTTCCCCCAGTTTTGAGCTGCTGCTTTCTGCTGAAAACACAAAAATCTGTGTGCGTGAGCCTTTCTCTCTGCCCCCCCCCCCTCCCTTCTGAGATGGCTGATGAAAACAAGTCTCTAGCTGGCTTTATCTGCAACATCTTAGCTTCTTTGTAATGCTGAGATGGATAATCACTGTCAGTTAATCAGCAACTTGACCTCAGAATAACCCTCCCAGCATTACAAAGAAGCTAAAATGTTGCAGATGAAGCCAATCAGGGACATCTTTCAGAAGGGAGGGGAGAGGAGGGGGAGATGGAGAGAAAAGCTCATACAAAGATTTTTGTATCTTCAGCAGAAAGCAGCAGATCAGAACTGGAAGAAGGGGACTGAATAGATATCAAGTATGGAAGGAAATGTTAATCTTATCATGGGTAACAACATATCAAAAGTTATGTTTGAGTGGAATATATCTTTAATGACTGCATGATGTTGCTGCAATGTTGGCAACATCTTTCAGCCACTGGTCACTGTAAGCTGGCATGTTTTTGCCTTCATGTGGTAAAGTACCTAAAAGTTAGACATTGTTGATGTCTATAGCCATATAGCTATAGAAATGTTATTATGGATTGTTTAAAGATTCAGCAATGGCGGTGTATATGCTTTATGCTACATACTCACTTATTTATACAATATTTTGTAATGGCATATAATTGGTCCTTTTTTCTCTTTAGCTCTTCCCTCGTAGTCCTTTTGGAATAAATGGTGTACAGACAGTGTTTAGTTATATGCTTTTCCTTTGAACTTCTGTGTAGGTCATTAAGCAGTATTAAAAAGTACTAAAATGATGGGGTCATTGCCCCAAATTGCTGTAATTATAAAGCTCTATTATAACCTCGACAACTCAGTGAAAACGTGTTCTAATTACATGTTATTTTAGATAAAGCAACATAAACTGTAAGCTTTTTGCTTTTCTCTACAATAATGATGAATAGGCTCATTTTCTGATCATTGCTTTGCTTTTATGATACCTATCCTTTGAAATCAGTTGTATTACCAGACTAATTGTTATATTGTAGAACTGATGCTTTTTCATATGACTCCTTGTTGAGACAAAAGTATGTTCCTATTGTAAATATCCCCCTGCATTGGCTTGCAGTAGGCGTTTCTGAAAATCAGAAAAAGTTTGTTCAAAACATGGCTTAAAGATGAAGCTTCAACCTAAAAAAAAATTCAGATATAGATGTTCCTAATGTCCTTTTATACTGTATTTCACAGGAATCCATTTTAACATGTTCTGTGCAGCCCACTATTATTGCTATATTGCTTTAATATAAACAAAAATTAACATAAAGATGAGTAAATCAGTTTTGTAAAAAGTTACTGTATATAAGAATTGTAAAAATAATTTGTCCAGCCCAGTGAGTATTGTAACAACTGGAATTGTGGACTAGCGATGGCGTAAGCAGCATCAGGGAGCAGAAACTAAGGGGCCACTGGTCATGACCAGAGCCCACCATGAGGTGAGATGGACTTGTTGCAGCAGCTACTTGATACCCCTGGCTTGGCTTGTTGGTGGTCGCGGGTGAGTTGCAGCTGGAGACACATAGACAGGGATGCAGCAGGAACCGCAGGCAGGAGAGCTGGAGTAAGAACTGGGCTGTACAGGACATGGTGCTAGAAAATAATATGTTAAAGGGGCATTCCCAGAAGCAACGTTTCTATATAAAAATGCAAAGCAAGGTGAAAATAAACATATACTTACCTTCTTCACTTCCTTCACTGCCACAGAAATCCCAAAGCCGGGTCTCAAACAATGCACTCCTAATATACGGGAAAAACTGAAAAGCATATAGTTACTTAGAACTAAGAAATTCAGAATGAATGCAGCACTCGTGTAGCAATAGATGTGGTGACAGGCGGTATACACCAGCGACCACCCGGTATAGGTAATATAAATCAGAAGAATACTGCACCACTCATGGGATAGAATTCAACACAGTGTGTTTATTTCCCCAAACCGCGACGTTTCGCTCTCCACACTAAGAGCTTTTTCAAGCAGTGGTAATACATGTGATCTACAACAGGTATATTTATGTGGTATACAAATTAGGATGATTGAAACAAAATTACAATCAATTCATTCATAAAGGCAAAAATCACAGTGAAAATAAGTGCATCAGTATAAAAAAGTCAAATGTGCTGTGGTCCATAAAAAATACAAGTGAATCATAAAATCACAAAGTGCACAATATGTGAGGACGGAAAAAGAAAGAGAACAAAGAGGGGCGCTTATGGTGCAGTGATTAAAGGCTCTGGGAAATAAAATTCATATAGAAGGGCAACTAACCTTTAGGTGTTGTGCGAGCGATAGGCACAACACTAGTCAAGCTTGACAATTGTGAAATAGTCCGCAGTCAGGTCTACAGCGTACAATGGGCAGCTCCGTCACGATGCTGTCACTTGTATAGTCATTGGAGAGAAGACTCAAAAAGAGACTGTAATGACCTCGGCGCTGGACTTGAGACATATACTCCAAAGGCCAGGGAGCTATTAGAAACCAACTTCTTTATTCTGAGCAACGTGTTTCGGCGGCGTTCCGTCGCCTTTATCAAGCTTGATAAAGGCGACGGTACGCCGCCGAAACGCGTTGCTCAGAATAAAGAAGTTGGTTGATACAAAGTAGCAACAGACGAGATCTAGCCAGTGTTTGTAAACAATGGCAATACGCATGTCTGGAATGCCAAGGTGTAGAGGCAGAGAAGCTGATACCCACTTAATGACGTGTCAGTGACTGAATGGCTAAACAGTAGTTGCTAGGCATCAGTAAACAATGCTGTGTGCAGACTGTGCAGCATTGTAGCAATTTATATAACACATGGAGCGGCAACAGGATACAGAGTGGAGCAGCATAGGTGAGTCTCACAGTGAGGATTCAGTTACACAATAACGTCAGGCACTCCTATTATCATGGATCACAGCCAACGCTAGTCCATGTAGAAAGGACAAAGCGAGACTAGGTGATGAGGCAGGGATGTCAACCTTTGATCAGGAACTGACCACAGGACAAACCTCTCATCACACACTCACCATGGGGGCCGTCAGTCAGTGTATTACGGGCAACAGAGACCACCAAAGTCTGCTGCATATAAAGAAGGCACAACACTTAGAAAACCTGTTATGATGGGAACCGCAGCAAAACCACACTCATGGCACATCACAGTCTGAACAGTGTCAAAAAATAAAAAATCAAGTAAAAAGAAAAGACATGCGAATGGTCTGTATGAAACATCCTCAGAAAGGTGAAGGCCATATAAATAGTGATCTCAGGTGTTGTGTCCCTCCACTTTCACAAATAAATTGCTTGAAGATTGATCTATAAGAAAAGATGAAAATATAAGTATATACAATATATTTTTGAAAAAATATATTATATGGTAGATACATGTATCAAGAACCAGAAATACTGAAGAGGATAATACAAGTTAGGTACGGGAACAAGAATAACTCAAACCATTTACAGTACCGGAGACAAAAGTAACTCAAATTATTTACAGTATCGGGGAGTCACTTTAAAGTCGACATTCAGACCCTTAGGTTTCAAGGTGTCTAACTGATGTATCCACTGCAGCTCTTTCCTTTTTAGTAGGGCTAGTCTATCACCACCACGCTGGGGTGGTGGTACTCTCTCCAAAATAATAGCTTTTAATTCAGTCTCTTTGTGGCGGAATTCAGTAAAGTGCTTGGGGACTGGTAGGTCAGTCTTTTGCTTGTGAATAGTGTAACGGTGTTGTGTAATCCTAGTTTTGAAGTCATAAGTAGTCTCACCAATGTAGAGAAGCTTACACGGGCACATAAGCTGATCATCCTCCTTCCTGCCTTGTGATGGTGGAACTTGTGTGCGAGGTGTCCTGTTTGCTCTTACGGAATCTGTGTCTCTTCCTGCCGCCTCTCCTTGTTGGTTTATGGAGGGTCTGCGATTGGGTGCAATGGATGTCGATCTTTTTTGTCCTAAAATAACTTTGGCAGGAGAATCAGTTTGTGAATTATCACTCACAACACGTCTATGTTTATTTTTGCGTCCAACATTAGCCTCAGTATTCGAATTCCAATTATAGACATTGCCTAAATCATAGTCTCTTACATCCCGACGCCACTTGCATTTTTTCACCTCTTGAATATCTGCTTCCTGCTTGCACAAAAAGTCTCTTAATTTATCCAAGTGGGAAGAAAACTCCTGGGCAGATAGAAATGCCTGTAGTGAAGTTTTAAGTCCACTTATCTTGCTGCGAATAACAATCAATTCCTTTTGTAAATAGTCCATGTTAAGTAAAATGATGTCAAGGGCATATCTAGTAGAAATTTCTTCAAATTGTTGCTTAAAGTCTATATTAGTTGTGAAAAAAGTAGGTCTGAGTCTCGATCTCATACCGCGAGGTATGAGGCAGTTGTTATAATATTCCCCCAAAGTGGTTAGGTGAAGTTGCAAGTTCATCTCTTTTTAGATTCAAATTCAAGTTCATGTTTAATCTCATTAAGTGATGGTGTGCGTAAAAATGTAGGGTCACCTTGTAATCCCGACACAATCCTGTTGGTCTCCTCTGCAGTAAACCTGGAACCTGGGGGAAACCTTCGACATGTAGTACTTCTGGACTACTTCTGGACTAGTTACTTAAAACTAGTGATGAGCGAATAGTAGAGATGAGTTAATAGTGAAATATTCGATAATTTGAAATTCTAATCGAATAGCTCCCGATATTCGTATATACGAATAAATGTCGAATCCCATTATGGTCTATGGGAGAAAAATACTTTGGGCCTGGAAATCAATATTCGACCCCTAGGAGGTCACCAAGTGCATCAGGAAATGATACCAACACCTCTGGATAGCATATGGGACAGCAGGGGAAGCATGCCTGGGTGAATGAACGTAAAGTAGAAGTGTACGTTTTGGTCTAGCAGTACTTGTGTACGTATTAGGTGGTGTGTAATATTAGCGTATATATTACACACTTGTGCGTATAACATGCATGCAGACTGTGCAAGCCTGTAGTAATAGGTATTATCCCACACTCACAGTATACAGTCGTATACAATATATATATATATATATATATATATATATATATATATGGGGGGGCGAACGAATAGCGTACTATTCAATTGAATAGCTATTCAATCAAATAGTATTCGCTCAACACTAGCGAAAAGTATTCGATTGAATAGCTATTTACGCTATTCGATTGCGTTCGAATATTGAAACGATACGCAGTAAAAATTTCATTCACCCTTCCACCCCGGCGCTTTTTTCCAGCCAATAAACATGCGGGGGGGGGGGGGGGGGGACAGACACTAGGAATAGGTAGGACTTTTTAAAAAAAATCTCTAAATGTGATTGGCTGGCTAAACTATGTTGTGTCACTTGCTGGTTGGAGCTAGAGAGAGACAGACTTTATACCAGGGAGAGTTAGCTTTTAAGCTTTTAGGTGAAGTTAGGTAGGAAGGGACCCACAAAAGCCCTTGTTAGGGCTAAAGGTATAAAAAAAACATATACAGTGGTACCTTGGTTTAAGAGTGTTTTGGGAGAAGCTTACAGTTTTTTAAAATTGTGACTTGGTTAAAGGGCATTGCTTTAGTTTAAGAGCTCCCTGTACTGGGTGGGAGGGCAAGTTGGGGAGGGGTATGGCCTGCACAGGGTGGTCTACAGCACTGTACTCTGACCCAGGAAGTCTCCCTCACCTTCCAAATCATAGCAGATCCACTTCAGGCTGGGGCTTACATCAGGGGACAGTACTGTGAAGATAATGTTTCCATAGCTGTAACCCCTCTCTCCCCGGACAGAGAGTGCTGCTATATTGTGTCTACATCTGTGCTGCTAATTCCTTCATGCTCCCTGCAGTCTCTATCAGTCCTGATTGGTCCATGCTGAACACACACCCCTTCTCCATTGCTGTAAAGTGACCACACAGACCTCTGACAGCAGCCCTGCTTCTCTATTCTAGCCTGTCATACTACACTACTGCATTATAGGGATCTGCAGTTCCATCCTGTATCTACAAACTGCTGCTGTTTATCAAGTTTATGCACTTACTATACATTATACTCCACATGCTGATTGCTATACTGTACAGTAACTTATAATACGACATATTCAGCTGTTTCTAAATGTTTGTTTCATTTGTTTTACATGTTATTCAGAACAAAAAAAAAATCATTATTTTTGGGCTGTGGAACCAATTGTCTGCATTTCAATGATTTCTTATAAGAAAGTTTAATCTGGTTTAAGAGTGGATTTGGATTACAAGCATGGTCCCATAATCCAAGGCACCACTGTATTTAGAAGATGTTGTGTTCAGGCAGTGTGTTCAAACATCTACTAATAGTGTATACGGCTGTATACTGTGATTGCGGGATAATACCTGTTATCTTGCTACTACTGATTTGTGCAGTCTGCATCCTGTAAAGGAGTTGAACAGCTCTTTCATTTTATTATTCTAAAAAACATTTATATATCTGGTATTCAGCTGTGTACTGTGATTGCGGGATAATACCTGTTATCTTGCTACCACTGATACCTACACAAGTGTGTACCGCTAGACCGAAACATATGCTTCTTTACATTCATAATTTGTGCGTGAATGTTCGGTCAACACGAACACAAACCGATCACGAACACTAAACAATCACATTTATTTTGTTCGTGTTCGGGATCAGAACCAAGCATTGGGATGTCCGCTTATCACTAGTGTTAGATGCACCCTGGCATGCTTCCCCTGCTGTCCCATATGCATTCCAGAGGTGTTGGCATCATTTCCTGAGGTTTCATTGTGCACTTGGTGACCTCCTAGTGCTCGAATATTGATTTCCAGGTCCCAAGTATTTTTCTTCCATACACTATAGTGGGATTCGATATTCGTTTGAATATATGAATATCAGGATCTATTCAAATTGAATTTGGAATTATTGAATATATCACTATTCACTCATCTCTACTTAGAACCCCTTCTTGAAGACTGGCACCACATTTGCTATGTGCCTATCCTGGAGAATGGGCCCTATCATTATAAAGTCCTTAATTATTGGAAATAATGGTTTGTCTATCACATTACTTAACTTCCTTAAAACATTGGGGTGAAAAAATCTGGACCTGGTGATTTGTCTATTTTTTAGCGGTATATGGCAGTGCTGCACTTCTTACTGGATTTTATACATGACATTTACCTTTCTACATTTCTACAGACATTTATTTATTAATTTTCCTTTCTTCTAAATTTTAAAGGGGAACTCCAGTGACATTTTTTCTTCCAAATCAACTGGTGTCAGAAAGTTATATAAATTTGTAATTTACTTCTATTTAAAAATCTCAAGCCTTTCAGTACTTATCAGATGCTTTGTGTCCTGTAGGAAATGATGTATTCTTTCCAGTCTGACCCGGTGCTCTTTGCTGCCACCGCTGCCACCTAGTAGCAAACTCTCTCAGCAGCTTTTTTTCAGATCAGACCCCCCCTAACAATGTGACTGACCTGTCCCATAAAAAATCCTTTAGCCTACAAAACCAAGCGAAGGCCACAACAGCTTTTAGTTGAAAATGTGTCCCCTAGCATAACCCCTCAGCCTGAGGCATGTACCTCAGGCCTCATGCAGGTGGTAGGCAAAATGCAGGTTTATCACTGCTTTAGAAGCCTCAAATTATGAGAGGTAGAGATAAAAAGTTGTAATATAAAAAATGCTGTAAATTTGTACAGATTTAAACAAACAGTAAGCAATTAATTTGAGGTCTATGGGTGCGTTCACAGCATGGAATCCAAGCTGAGAATTTCCTGCGGATTCCACTGCTTGACCCCAGCACTCCTGATTGAATCTCGGCCTGTCCCATAGACTCCATTCTATGCTCATATGGATTCCATCGTACGCCCAAAGAATCGACATGTCAATTTTTTGGACAGAAAACGGAGTCTGCCCGAGCATAGAATGGAGTCTATGGCATGGGTGGACGTTCAAGCAGGAGCACGCGGAGGCGAACAGCAGGATCCACGGGAAGTTATTAGCACAGATTCTGTAGTGTAAATGCACCATTAAGGTGCTGAGTACAATGTTATATGTCAGGCTATGTTCACATCATGTTTTCAGCCCCACGTCAGGCTACACATCGGGAATCAATAAAAAAAAGGATGTTGACGTGCAGCCCGTTGTGCGGCCGATGGCCCCATTGACTTGAATGGGCAGGATGGAGCCAAATGAACAGAACGTAGGTGCAAAATAACTACGTCCTGGCCATTCAAGTTAATAGGGCTGTCGGCCGCACGCAGGGCTGCATGTCAGCATACTTTTTTCATTGATTCCCGACATGTAGTCGGACGTAGGGCTGAAAATGTGATGTGAACATAGCCTAAGAGATACTCTTCCCTAGAAGCAATGCTCCTAAGAAAGTATTCAATTTAGGTTAAATAAAATAGAGAAAAAAAAAAAAAACAACAACAACCCTCCTCTCTACTGTATTTGTCTGTAAAGTGGAGCCTCAATGAAGCCATTTGGCAATATACTAGTTCTATGTGGCAGGAAGCAGGTTGAGACAGGATTCATTCCCAGACATTTTTTTTATAATGTGTAAATGGGGTCTCATAGGTGATAAATAACAATAGAGAAGATATAAAGGATATAACACATTTAGTTCTAAACACTGAAAAAAAGGGCTTCCACATACTGAAACATGTTGTAAAACATTCTAAGGAAGAGGACTGTTCTGCTCCCTTTTTCCTTATTAAAACTTAAAGAAAAATAGAGAACCTTCAATCAGTTGTTGTTACATGGTAAGTAACATGGTGGTAAGAATCTGTGAATTTTTTTTCAAAAGCTTGTGCATTTTAGCATCTTTTTGCTTGAGGTGTAACCTTTGGCCTTCTGATAAAACACTATGCTGAGGCTTTGACAACACATCTATGAAATACATTAAGCCTGAGATTTGAGACTTGGTAACATTACTCTTTCTTCTAGAGAGGATTTTATTAAAAAAAAAAGTTACCTGATAATTGCACCAGAAATATATTATACAAGTGAAGATATTCGTTAGTATTATAAAAATAAAGATCACATGATTATACATGAATCTATTAAAAAGCTTAGAAAAAGTAAACTTTGCAGCTTTTATCAACTATTTCACAGCTGTTGCAATACTTGCTTAGGTGATACTTTATGTGATTCTGTGATGACTCAACACACAACGTTCAACAGAAATGGTCATTTAAAATCAGTATCATACATATGAAATAGGAGTAGGTAACATGACTAGAGTGAATCAAGGAGATCCTCATAGGAAGGAGAGAAGTCAATAAATTCAACAACTCAGCTGCTTCTCCTAAGTTACACTTTATATGTTCCAAGTGTACTGAATTTAGGATTATAGTAGTACATTTTTATGGACTTTACTGAGAAAAAAAATTGGTACTATTTTTTTTTTTCTTTTAATCAATTCTGCTTCTGTGCTCTTAAAGGGGAATTCCACATAGGGAAAACTTGTTTTCTATTAAAAGCACATTAAAAGTTATATAGATGTATCTATATAATGTATTACCATATTTGTGCGGTTCTGCCACACTGGTAGCTGATTGAAATCCAGGAAGTATCCAGGAAGGAATCTCATGTTCCTTCTGCTCTCCCACCTTAGGAGACAAATATTCCATGCCTCTGTCTCACATTGTGTGTGTTTGCTGAGCACAGGCTGATGATGCAGACAGGGGGCAGGGTGTGATGTAAAAGGAGCCTTGGCTGGATCTCCCAATCCCCTGAGGAATTCCCCATCTCTGACCAGCCAGAAGCAGGTGCTGAAACTTTACTGATTGTGAAATTCGGGCTATATTAACACATGTTAGAGTTTCATTACAGTACTGCAGCGCATTCACAAATATAATGCAGTAACACAATTAAAATGATGCTTAATGGCACAGATGATGCCAGTCCCACCTGGAGAAAAAACGAATTATAAACAGTGTATTTCATGTCAGATAATATTGGATAAAGACCTAATTGTGGAGCTTAACTTCAAAGATAAAATATGCTTGATCATAATATGTGCGTTGTAATGAAAAGGGAAAAAAAAATTAAATTCAAAAAGTTCTTTACTTTATTACAATATCAGTGTTACAGGTAGAGAATATAGAGTGCTGTGTGGGTGGGACTACAATGAAATGATAAAATACTGCAAATAATTCAGTAACACAATGAAACTGCAATGTGTGAACGCAGCCTAGATGTTCTGCATCTGCAACAGATTTAGGTTTGGAATGGGCAGGGTGGAGGACTGTAATGAACAGCTGAGGGAAAGCAAGGCATTTTGGAACCTGTAATACTATGTTCAACTGCTAAACCAGGAAGTTCAGCCACACAATACAGACCCCCCCCCCCCCAAACAAGTGGATTTTTGGTAGTTTCAAAACTGGGATAGATAGGTAAGTTATTATATTTGCTTCTGCAGAAGGTTCTTTTTTTTACCTCTACCTGGAGTTCCCCTTTAAAGTGTCACTCTCATTATAACTTTCAAAACCTTAATCAACAGATGTGAAATGAAGCAGGTTTGCCATATACATTTATTATTTTTGTTGTTACCATGCTGTAAAACAAAGCTGAACTTACCAGAAATCCAGGTCCGGTCTTCAGAAGGCAGATTTTCTGACTTATGCTGGTTATAAACTGACTGCCTTCTCTGTATGAGCACTCAGATGGCCTGGAATACACAGGACTTCCCGTTTACTGACCGTTTCCCGTTTCCAGAAAACAGGAAGTGCTGTGTTTTTTATGATAACTAAAAAAAAATGTAAATTGCAAACTTGCTTTATATCACATCTACTGTTGATTTAAATTTTTAAAGTTGTAACGACAGTGACACGAACTCTGTTGGGATTGAGAGCTCAGAATATAAATACAGGTACATGAAACGCCTGTCTACCTCGGCACCTCCTGCTCCTTCATAGTAGGTATTGAGTGGTAATGCATTGCAACTCACCTCACAGACAGCAACTAGTTTTATTAACAAGGTATATCAAGCATGTCTGATTTATACTGTTTAGCAATTTTTATTCAGTAAAAATAATTTCATAAAATATTTTTTACAATGTGTTATTTTTACTGAACTTTGTTTTTAGTTTTAGCAGAGGAAATTTAAATATAATTCTTAAAATTATAAGTAATTGTTAGTCCCTAGGAGTCAGTACAGACAATCCCGTTCTCAGTCTTCATAGGGAAATGGAAAAGTTATATTTCTTTTTTAAGATCAAAACTGATAATAATGCAAAATGAGCTATATAAATTCCAACTTTAAAATTTATAAATTGTGATTTATGTTCTATATATATATTGATATATTTATTTTTATATTTTTAAGTTTTATAGCTAACTGTAATTTCATGAGGATTACAATGACTGTGATAAATCTGAGAATGTAAATAAATTATCAGCACAACAAAGTAAAAATGATGCTACATTGGTGGTTTTGAAAAGTTGAATACCGAAGGAAAGGAATGTGGAGTTTACACAATTAATCACCCTCAATCAATTGTGGATGCAGTGCGGTCCGTTTGTCATCTTAGGAAATCCAGCATCCTGAATATTGTTATTTCTGTAGTCACTGAGGTAGTACTATATCCAAACCAGGACATCAGGCAACACAACTCTAGCACTCTGTAGGGATGACTGTGCATTTAAAATTCAATGACAATGTCCAATGAAGTTATCAATGCAGAAAAAAGGAATAATGGTCCTCCAATAGGTCAGTGTGCTTCACATAAATGTATTGAGTTACATTGAGCCTATATGGTCCTTCTGCTAATACACATTGTTTGTCATTTTTAAGTTGTTAAAATCCTTGATAAGGTTAATAAAACAAATAAAAAATACATTGGCAAAAAGGGGTGGCCTAATAGTTATCTAAAGATATCTGAATACAGAGCTTTAGTCCATGAATACTTTATACCTCAGACTAGATTTACAACAAGGGGGCAACTTCTATGCCAACAGGGTAGAAAAAATTTACAGAAAGAGCAGTGAGGCAATGAACTCTTGTCAAAAGTAAAAAGGGACCTGAATAAATACAGTAGGTACTAAGTGGTAATGCATTGCAACACACCTCACAGACACCAACTAGCTGTATTAACTAGGTGTATCAAGCATGTCTGATTTATACTGTTTTGGGATTATTCTGATTGCCACATCTGGAGTCAAGAAGGAATTTAATTTTCTTAATGGAGGAAAATTAGCTTCTACCTCTTTTTTTTTTTTTTATGTCCCTTGGATCACAACTACAGTATAACAGAATGAGCTGGGTGGACATATTTTACAACCTTATAAACTACTCTGTTACTAAGTGTATAACTATGATTGGCTTAAATACTTCTAGTGGGGATAGTTTGATGAAATATATATATATATATATATATATATATATATATATATATATATATATTTATTATCATTCTCCATTTGTATTTAAATACTTTGAACAGAAACAAAAACTGTATGTTGAAGCAATAATAAAGTCTTGTAACATCCCAATTTTTCTAATTCTTTCTCCTAAGGAGATTTGCCACAGATGTTGAAGGGGACTGCACCTAGGCATTGGTGATATTGATAGATCTTGTAGTTTCCCCCAGGGTCAACTTCCCAGTACTGTTGATTCTGAGGTGATTACAGGGACCCCTTAGTGTTGGTGAGATACACTAGAAATCAGGCAACAGGGTCATGAGATATTATGGTTCAACAGTGAATTAGTAGTCACTACAGTTGCTGGCTATGTTCACACAACGTTTTTTCAGCTCCGTTTAAAATTATGTTCGTTATTCGGAGGCTAAAATAATGGACATCATTTAGCAGCCTTGCCTCCCCTTAGTGCAATGACTGGTGTTTTTTGTACATTATTCTGGTTTGGGGTTACGAGTTGGAATGACATGGGTGTGTCTTAATTGAAAAGTCCATTAAACCTAATAGTAAAAAAAACGGAGAAAGAACGGTGACAAAAGAAAAGCTGTGTGAACTACTAATAAAAAACATATGTTATTCAATACACTGTGTACATTGGACGTCTGAAAATCGTCCGCCTTTTCGATATTTTTAACGTTGTGTGAACATAGCCCTTGTCTTTTATATGTGGAGTATCTCCAGAATGGCGGCTGGCAAGGGATGGGTCACTTAAGATCTTTCTTGTATACAATGAATTAAATATACATACACGTATACAAAAATATGTTCCACAGGTTCCATGCTAGGCTCAGCCATGGGGACTCCAAAGAGCCACTTCTCCCATTGAGATAAATGGGACAATAAAAAGATTTTTTTTTTTTTTTACTGCGAAAACCACATTTTTTTCCCCACAGTTTTAAAAGCAAAAGAGCCCCTTAAGTCCCACAATGTTCATGTAATTTTTGGAGCAAGGAGTGGTTGTAATAGTCCATAGTGGATCAAACAACAAGTAATTAACATTGGAAAACATGATAAATCATTCAGGTACATCAGGAATTCATAGATAGTGTTTTCATACATAATACATAAAAAGTCCTTCCATAATACTTGTCAATGTAGTCAATGCTAGGCATTTATACAGCTCATGATGTGAAAACAATAATTCATAAAAGTGCTTCCATAGTAACTATCCAAGTAATCTGTCTTAATACAAGATGTGAGAAATGCAGATCAGGAATCTTGAAAATAGCACTTTATTAAATAAAAGTTAAACAATAATGTATAAAAAGTGATAACTGCCATGGTAACTGTCAAAGTAGTTTATGTCAGGTAAAGTATGCAACATATGAAGTGATATAATATGTCTGAAAGTTGTGCTGATATTGTCCTCTATATTATTTAGCACTCTACACAGTTTAGTGTCATCTGCAAAAATGTACACATTACTGTGCAATCTCTCTATAAGGTGAATAATAAATACTGTATATTAAAGAAAATCGGACCCCCAACTGACTCCTGTAGTAACTCACTAGTAACAGTAACCCATGTGTGTACCATTCATAACCACCCTCTGTTTCCTATCAGCGATCCAGTTACATTTTTCCCCAGCTCAAGCATTCTTATTTTATGTATTAAGCTTTTATTGGGCACAACATCAAATGCTCTGGAAAAAACATAAAGATACAGTATTTGATAGCTAGGTATAGGTTCAGGTGCAGGGTGACAGAGTCCAGCACTTAAACTGGAAGTGAACTTATACAGTATATATATCTGACTGCCCTGTGCCTACACAAGTTCAGAGACCGCTATGCGAGGTAGTACGAGTCCCAGGTCTCTGTCATTGGGTGGAGCTCCCACTGAAGATTTCCACAGGTGGACGAGCGTGTGTCAGTAAGGTGCCTCAGCTCTTAGTATATTTGCCTTACTGTGGATCAGTCCCTCTGCCTTTTCCTTAGTAGGTGACTGTCCTGACTGAAGAATCCTTGGCATAGACAAGGGTTGGTCCTAATCTTCCGGTTACCCCACCTCTAGGGTTTAGCACTGCACAGTACAGGTATCAGTTTCTTATAGAAATCAATCTCAGTCCCTGTCAAGGGCTCTGGCCTAGGCTGGTTCCGCTTTGTCACTGCAGCAGTAACTCTGGTCTGAAGTCTGTCTCCCACCATACACTGAAAGGAACTAGTGGATTCCTCCCACCAGGAACTAACCTCACTATATATATGGGTAGCAGGCAGGAAATCAGGATGAGAAAGAGTGTAAAGAGGTGCAGAGTGGAAAGCACCTGTGAATGGTCAACATAACACAAAGATAAAACCTTTATACACACTGCAGCTGGCCACAGAGGAGAGAGAGCACCTAGTGGCTGAAGTTGAAATCACAGCTAACAGCACTTGGTGTGACACCTGAGTTACATTCTGACAGGCAGTTAAAACTTAGTGACCCCTGTACTGGGACACTACATACAGTATATAATATTTTTTATTTACTTGATTTGCGTGTTTACAAAATTTCAAAGGGAATACCGTAAGCGAGCTGAGGTCAGAAACACAGTCAATAGTGAAGTACAAAATGAGGATACCAGCCAAGGTCAGGGAACAATAGCAGAGGTAAGGATACACAGGAAAACAAAACACTGGTATAACGCTGGTGAAGTAGGCAAGCCAAAACTATTATGGGCGTCTCTGTACTGGAGTCGCCTGTTTAAATCTCCCTCTCAACTTATTAGTAGGAAAGTCAGGCTGCATGGTTGTCTTAGTGTCCGTGCTCTCCTGACAGCCCAGATGCTACGCCCGTCTGCTAGTTCGCTGTATACCCATATTCTCAGAAGGCCATTAAAAGGGTCATTATTGTAAACATATCGATTCTAACAACAAAAAAAATATTTATGCAAACTCAGAGTCAACATTACATCCCATAGCAGTCCTGTAAGCTTTTAATAAAACTAAGATACAAGAAGAAAGTCCTTACTTGCCAGCACAAAAGATATTAATTAGTGGATAAAGTTCACTTCAGGATCACAGTGCTTTCAGGACCGTGTCAATTAATTTTTTTTTTCTTTCTCATGAGATTCTTTACATTTTTTCCATTAACAGAGCTACACGATGGATTGTTTTCTGCAAGATCATATATACTTTTTAACAGCAAATTAAATGTAATGTGAAACATAAAAAAATATTTGTGGAATAAACCCCTGCAAATGAAGGATTTTGTTTTTAGGCCATTCAAGGTGTTGTAAAACTATCATGTTACCTTTATTGTTTGAGTCGGTACAAATAATATGATAGCCAATATATATGCTACTTAAAAAAGAAAACTTTTAAAAAATCTTAAAATGCTTAACATTGCCATATTCTGATAACCTATAAAAAAAACTTTTTTGTCTATCTGAAGGCTCAATTCTCGTACAATGATTTATAGTTTGCATCAGTACCATTTGGGGGTAGATTTGTCTTTTTAATTGCATTTTATTATTTTTTTTCACAGACATGATGTAATAAAAAACATGCTATTCCTGCATTTTTTTCTTTTCATTTACTGTGTGGTACAATATAATACAATACAACACTTTTTGATTAGGATTTAAGTTTTCTTGTAACCTTTTTTTGTTTTTACACTTTTATTTTAGTCTCAGGGGACTTTCATTACAATACCTTCATTAGGTAAAGCAGTTTTATATTATTACAGACGGATTGTGGCATGCTATACTAACAGATCTTTTAAAGCAGGCACTATAGCTATCATGGTAACCAACTGCCACCTAGCGATTGCGTTGCAGGGGTGCTGATAGAGGTCTGACAATCTTCTAAATAACAATTACAGAGAAAGGCTATGTTCACACAACGTCAAAAATGGAGAAAAAACATCCGATTACGCTATTTAAAAAAAAGTCAGTTTTTGCAGCAATTTAACTGACTTCAATGCAATTGCATTGAAGTCAATGGGAAGACGGACGTCCTATTCACACAATGCATTGAAAAACGGACGTTTTTGCCGCGGACTTCAAAATAATGAACATGAACATTATTTTCGGACGGTTTTTGCAAATAGCGGACGTTTTTTTATTAGTTGTTCACACAGTTTTTCTTTTGTCACTGTTCTTTCTCCGTTTTCACTATTAAATTCAATGGATTTTTCAATTAAGCCACAACCAAAAGGCAATTAGTAACCCCAAACTAAAATAATGTGCAAACACCCGTCATTGCACAAGGGGATGCCAGGCTTCGAAAAACGTCCGTTATTTTAGATGTCCGTTATTTTAGCCAAAAAGTAATTTGGTACACATCACAATTTGTAAGCCTTTCATTTTTTGGTATATGGGGCTGTGGGAGGTGTCATTTTTGCACCATGATGTGTATTTTCTATCTGCATATATTCAACTTTTTGATCCCTTTTTATTAGAATTTTTTATTATTTATTTTGATTCGACCAAAAATCTTCAATTTTGCACCATGGCAGTTTGTGCGCTTACCCTGTTTACCATGATCCAGAATGCAATATTTTAATAGTTCAGGCAACTCTGCACACGGCGATACCATATATATTTATTTATTTTTATGTGATTTAAACTTTTATTATTGGATGGGATTTTTTATTGAAAAAAAAAACTTTCTTTTTTATCAGTAACTAGAAGTCCCCCTGGGGGATTTCTATAATAACTATACTGATCTCTTATAGAAATTAATGCAGTACTTTTGTACTGCCTTGATCAATGAGATTAGTGCACGATTACTGGGGGCTGCTGGAACCCACAGAAAACAAGCACTGAGCCGGGATCAGTGTCAATGCAGCGCTCAGGCTCAGCCCAGCCAGAAGCAGAGATCACTCCTTCGCATTAGGAATAAAAGCATAGTGATCTACAATTTGTGTCTTTCCATCGTAAAACTACAGTACTAAAAAAACTAGATGTAAACTGTATTTGTGCACTGTGTGGACATATTATTGTATTTATCTTAAGGAGGAACAACAGAGTAATGGCACAACCCAGAGTTATAATAAAACGTGTTTTTTTTATTTTATAAGGAAAATAAGCAATAACTAAAACAGACAATTCTGGAGAGCTGACAGGTTATCTTAACCTTAACCACTTAATTTTAGTTTTATTTAGAAGTGAATTCTGTGTATTTGTATCTGTATGATGGGATAAGATAAGTTGCTGTATTTATATTTGTAATAAGTATTTCCATGATGTACTGTGTGTTATTTCATCTCTCGGCATAACCTACCTATACCTCTGACTTTAAAGTGTGGGGTGGGGTAGGACAAAATAAATTGAAATGGAAATAATAATTAGATTTTTTTGTGAAGTATCTATTTTTTTTTTCAAGAATAAACTGTTGACATATTAAACTGTCCATTCCTATCGTTCCTTATCTTCATTCACTATGGGGTATTCATAAATCTTCATGTGTTCTCATCTTATATAGGTTTGAAGAGCCAGACATAATTTGTAACTTTGATTTGTAAAGTTTATTGCCTCTATCTTACTGCTTTTTACTTCCTTCCCAGAAAACCTTTACCTTCCATGTCAACAGTGGACACTTAATAAATATTGTTGGAGATACTAGCTAGAAATGAGACCTCCTTTTGGAAAGAAATTAACCTGATGTTGGGAAGAACAAAAAACATAAT